>NC_090936.1:82692441-82992441 GCF_040938575.1 Ambystoma mexicanum
AGGCCCACTTTAAATGGAGCAAAGCGAAATGTGCCCAGGATCACACGGTTTAAAGTGCACTGAAAGTCTTTGCAGAGTGTTCAGAAGAGGTTGGGGTGATTCAAAAGATATAGTTAGAGGTCTGGAGCCAACCCAGTATAGAAGCCAAGGATTTAAGGGTCACCTTTAGCAATCTGTAGAAAGGGAGGCCAGGCAGGACAACAGTACCTTAAAGAGAAAGGAAGCCCCAGCGGGGGCAGTTGTTTCTGGCAGTGGTTGCTGTTCATTGTTCCGACCAGGGGAAGAGAAGATCTCGTTGAGGAGGAAACTTGGAGTCGTTGCACTGCACAGGGATGAAACCAGCCGCAGAGTTCCTGATTAAAAGGTGCAGTCCTTTTATTCACGGTCAAAAAGTGGTGAGCTTGGCTATCCGGCCGCCGGGGTGCTTGGCGCGGGTATTTCGACCAAGGGCCATCTTTGGAAGGCGAAAAGGGTGAACTGGTTGGCCCCACCAGCTCAGAGGAAGAAGACTCGTCCAGCAGAAGATCTTCTCTTGTCGTCGGGAAAGTGGTGAGGTAGCTGCAGCAGGGCTTCACCGGTGGTGTCGTTGCAAATGCTCAGCTTTGTCCCTCTTCGGATTCTTAGGTCCTGTGGCGACTTCTGAAGTTCCAGTCCCAAAGGCCCTGCTTTTATGCAGAAAACCCCCCATTCATCAGCCTAGCTGTCAATCACACATGCTAAGTGGTGAGCCGGGTGGCTCACCACTGGGCCAATCAGAGTAGAGTGCGACTTGGGTTGCTAAGGCAACACAGTCCAGGGTACCAATTCTCCCCTCCACCCTTCCTGTGGAACCCAGACAGAGTGGCACCACTTGGAGGGCTTCTGTGGAGAAGCCTGCCAAAATAGTGGAACAAAGGGCTCGACCTTGGTCAGAGTTACAGAGACGGACACAAACGCCATTTTAGAATCGAGTGCTGGCAAAAAGACCCAACCGGTGATTTAATATTAAATAAATAAACCGGCGGTATCTTTAACATTGCACCAAAAAGTGGTGCGTTTAAAATGAATGGGAAAATCCCATAGAGAATATTCCAGTGGAATATTTTGCGTGGTAACCACTGCCACCAGCCAGAAACTCGACGAGGGGGGGACGGGACAGTGCCCCCTCGAAAACAGACCCAGTGGCAATCGAATTACCCCTTACCAGTACTTCCACAATATGATGGTTTGTACTGGTTCTGTTCACAATTTTGGACTAGTAAAGCCAATGGTGACTTTACATGCCCTGGGAGACAGTAGTCAGTCCCAGGGTATGGAGTCTATGTTTGGGGGTCACTGTGACACCCCTGTGGTACTGCACTGAGGGTGCTGTGTACCACACATACAGAAAAACAGATGATACCCTATGGAGTAAAAAGAAACCCTGTAGCCCATAAGCACATAACAAGTCAAATACATCCCTCAAATCATGCCTAAGAGTGGGAGTAAAAGAGTCTCACTCTTAGCAGGAGAAAAAAACAAACCCCAAAAATCCAGCTAAGCTGCTGGGGGACTCACTAGGTTTGGGAAATTAGCCTTATAAGAGAATTCTCCCTAACAACCTGCCTTCGATGGGGAGACCTGTTCCACTTTACAACAGACGAGGAACTAGACAAGAAAAAGAAAAGCTCCCAGATAGCTAAATCCTCGTCTATCTTAACTCAATCCACCCACAGTTAGACGCACCAGTGCTCAGACAAGGGTCGGTCCTTTGGAGACTTCAGAGGTTTCCAGGAGAGACGCTCAAGGCAACCTGACAGGTCTCTCAGCCAACACAGGTGCAAGCAGCACAAGGTGGATAATAAGGGGTTTTTCCAGTCCCCCTCCTCAGCACCAGCCTCAGACGGAAAGTTGTGACAGGTCTATCCCGATCCATGAGTCTCCGGTGGGGGGCAGGCTTGCCCTTCACTTGCACTCCTGGCCGATAAGGTTTGCAGTGCCGTGGATCCTCTCAGTAGTGTGCACGGGCTTCCGGCTACTGATTCCTCTGTTTCCTCCTTCCTCCCCTGCGCTCCCTCAGATTGGGACAGCAACTCTGTTGGCGGAAATCCGCTCAGTCATAGTGAGCCAGACGGTGGAGGAAGTGTCTGCTTCTCAGCTAGGCAGGGGCTTCTATAACCAGATATTCGCCAAACACAAAAAGAACCAGGCTGGCCTGCGAGTTGTGTTGGACCTTTCTTCCTTGAACATTTCCCTTCCCCTCCAAAAGTTGAAGATGGTTACCCCAGCCTTCATTGCAGAGACTTTGTGTGGGGGAGACTGGATGTGCTCCCTGGATCTGAAGGATGCTTACCTGCACGTCCTGATTTGGGAACCCCTTCGGTCCTTCCTGCAGTTCAGGATCATGGGTTTTCAAGGATGCTTACCTGCATGTCCCGATTTGGGAACCCCATCGGTCCTTCCTGCGGTTCACGATCATGGATTTTCACTTTCAATACAGAGTTCTACCCTTTGGACTCAACTTGGCCCCAAGGGTCTTGACAAGGCTAATGAATGCGGTGGCATCTCTACTCGGGGCACAAGGCCACCACATTTATCCATACCTCGACGATTGGCTAATCAGGGCGGAGTCGCCGGAAGCAGTATGTCACACGGCTACTGCACTCATATATACCCTATACGATCTGGGATTTTCTATCAATCTCAAGAAGTCACAGCTACTGCCCACTCAGACCCTGACATTTCTGGGTCTTATTTGGGATACAAGGACCGAAAGGATCTTTCCCTCAACGGACAAGATTGCAGCAATCAAAAGGGCTACAAGGCATTTCCTCAGCAAAGCAGAAACCACAGCCTGGTAGTACCAGCACCTGCTGGGAATAATGGTGGTATGTCTCATCGCTGTACTGCATACAGGACTCACGATTAGGAGGCTGCAGCTTCATTTCTCAGCTTCCTGGAATCAGGAAAAGGGTTCTCAGGCGGAGCCAGTCAGCATACCACAGCATCTCCACCAGGACCTAGTTTGGTGGGATACAGACTCCAACTTGCTGATAGGCAGGCCGTTCCGGCAGCGTTTACTGCAGGTCATCATGACCACAGAATCGTCACTATAGGGATGGGTCTACCCTGGACAACCACAGCGTCCATGGAATCTGGTCTCATCAGGAGCAGCTGGAGCACATCAACTGGCTCGAAATGATGGCCATCTCACTTGCTGTCAATCCTTTCGCCCCATGATCAGCAGGAAATCGGTCTGCATCGAGACCGATGGCTCCACCTGGATGTATTACATCAACAAGCAGGGCGGTACCAGGTGCCTGCCTCTCTGCAGGCTTGCAATAGGCTTCTGGGAGTGGGCATTGTCAAACATCATTCACTTGTTAGCGGTCGACATTCCTGGGGATGCCCACATGGAGGCAGACAGACTCAGCAGACTTGGGACAGACAATTACGAGTGGCAGCTGTATGAAGAAGTCCTCCAGGAGCTCTTCGGCAGGTGGGGCCACCCTCAGGTGGTGCTCTTCGCCACCAGTTCCAACAGGAGATGCTCACAGTTTGCCTCATGGCTGGGGCAGGGGCTTGTTAGGCGATGCATTGCAGATCCTGTCGAACAACATGCATGCATACACTTTTCCACCGCTCCTTTGGTTCACAGTCATCTGCAGGATCAGGGAATCTCGGAGCCTCCGGCTCAACCCTGGTTCTCGGAACTCCTCCGCCTGGCGGGTCAGCCTCCGGTACACCTCACGGTGGGTCCAGCCCACTTACTCTCCCAACAGGGGGCCACAGTGGTTCATCCTGCCTCGCAGAAGTTAGCCCTCTCAGCCTGGTTCCTAAACCGGTTGCCCTGAACCATATGCATCTGTCGCGGGATAACCTGGCTATCATACATGGGGGCTAGAAGTGACTCTACTAGGAGTCAGTACAAGAGCAAGAGGACTAGGTTGTGTCACTGGGCAGAATCAAAGAACATGCTTGCTGGACAATGTTCTATACTTCTCAGCGCACCTGGCTCACTCAGGAGTGCAGGTGGGAACATGCCGGTCATATCTTTCTGCCATAGGGGCTACAAGAACTCCAGCGAGGATATTTTCTCATCCTCCAATCCGGTGGTTAAGAGACAACTGGCGGGTCTAACCAGGTTATTGCAGAGCCCTAGACAACATTTCACTGTGATAAGGTGGTGCTCAGAACGCATCCTAAGGTCGTCTCCTCATTTCACCTAAACGAGGAAGTAGTACTCCCAACGTTATTTTTCTGACCCAAAGGATGAAGCTCAGAAGGTATTGCACTGTCTGGATGTCAGGCGTGCCCTAAGATTTTATCTGGACAGGACCCAGAGCTTCCGGAAATCGGACGCACTATGCATCACATTTGGAGGATCAAAACAAGATTGTCAAACATCCAAGGCCTTTATATCAAGGTGGATGGTTATGGCCATCAAGGAGGCGGAACATGTACGCCCATGCCATCAGAGCCAAGGCCATGGCTGTAGCTTTCCAAAGACATGTACCATGACGGACTATCAGCAAGGCGGCTACGTGGGCTACACCCTCTGCCTTTTGTAAGCACTACTGCTTGGATGCCAGCGCCAATTCGGACGTGGCATTTGGCCAGGTATTTTTGAAAAACTTGTTTTCTTAAGAGGGTCAACTCTCCTCCCTGGGGCTGCATTCAGTTGTAATCGCCCGTACAGTATGGAGGAAAGGGGACGGGATGTAGGCGTAATAAGTTACTCACCGTAGTGACTAACATACTTCGAGTCCATAGTCTCCTTTCCTCCATACGTCCCACCATCCTCCCCCTTAATAAAACCTGTGTCATTAGGCAATCTTAATATTGTCGATGCGTCAACGGGCACTGAGTGGTGGTGGTGCTGGTGGGCGGAGTCAATGGAACACATGCTCCTGGGGCTGCACCCCCTCGCACATCTAAATTTCAAGGGGAAGATGATTTTTTCTGATGAAAAAGGTTCTGTATCCCGTTCCTATCTAGAGATGCCCATACAGTCCATACAGTATGGCGGAAAGGACTATGGACTAGGAGTACGTTAGTCACTACAGTGAGTAACTTATAATTTGGCACCAAGTCTGGATGTAGTGACTAATCACATACTTTCTCCAGCATGGGGTCTGCCATGGATTCACATGCTCATAAATATACCCCATCGTCAGGCTGGGAATCTGCGGTAAAAGAAAAAACACTTTGGCCTTCACGTTAAAACTGCATTTCTCCTCCAAACCAATCACTGTCCTCTGGGTCATAGTGCCCCCATTCAATGATAGTCCTCTACCTAAGCCCCTCCCCTGGCAGCGATCTTCAGATTTTTTCTGCACACTTCAGTGTTGGGAGTCCTCGGGTTTGCTCTCTGAACTATTGGTATGTGTTTTCGTGTTTTTCGATGAGAAAAAGTTCCTTTTTGTTTCAAATAGCCTGTGCTCTCTTTTCTTCATCTTTCGACAGCGGGGACCCGTTGTTGGTGAAGTTCTGTGCCCCAAAAGGGCCACGATTCATCAGAGATTCTCAAAGGCCATCTTGGGCCTTCTTCGCGCCCTCCGACCATGATGGAGGAGAAGAAGCAGGGAAGGTCCCTCTTCAGGCCCGGCACCAAATGCGGGCTACGGAAGTGTTTGTGGAGGGCAAGCACCTACAATGCCTCTACTGCCTACAACCGGACCATAAGGAGGTAGAGTGTGAGATATACCTTGGTTTCTCCACGAAAATGAAGTATAGACATAGTTGGCTGGCGGCATGGCTTAACACCAAGGCCTCTGAACCGTGCTCCAAGCAGGGTCATTCCTCGTCCAGGACCGGCTGGTCCGAGGAACGGTCTTCTAAGTCCTTTGAGGTTGCCTCATTCACGGAGGCCTAAGATAAGGCCAAGATCCTCAAGTCCCAGTCCAAAGGGTTCGCCGCGGAAGCGAGTCCCCAGATGGATAGGGCACAATCAGCATCACCTTCCGCCTCCATTGCCAGCATGCCATCAAGCTCCTCTTCAAAGAGGAAGTCCTCTACCCCGGCTAAGCTATGGGAGAAATCTGAGAAGCCGCAGACAGAGGAGAAAAAGGCTGCGTGGCCTACGCAGGCCCAACCGGCACAGTCAAAGACCTTATCGACAACTCCGTTGACGACTACTACTACCATAGCAGCTAAGGGCACTGATCCTACGAGGGTGGCTCCCACAGCGCATAAAGTGTCCCTGCCCCCACAGCGCGACATCACCGCAGAGACTTTGGCAAAGTCTGCAGGTACGCTAGAAGGGGTGAAGATACCGGCTCAGGTCCTGGTTCAGAACCCTGAAGGAGGAAAAGGTGGGGCCAGGGGGCCTCGAAACAGCCCTCCCAGGTCGTCTCCCAAGCAATGGAAGTCTCTTCCACGGACACTGAAGATCAGGCGTCCATGCATCCGGTCCACGAGGACGAAGACGGCGCAGGGCCTAGTTTCCCTGTGTTGCCTTCCCAGCCGAGGGACATCTCCTTGGATATTCTGTCGACGCCCCACACTTTGGTGTCAGAGATCCAGATGAGAATGCCTCCGGCACCAGTACCTGTGGTCCCCCCAGGTCAGCCTCCGCCGAAGAAGAGGAAGCATCACCCGATGCCCCCATATCAACCTCCTCCATCGCATTGGGGCCCAACTCCCCCAGCAGACCCAGACACGGGCATGGGAACAGATATGACCACAACGACGGATGACGACAGACATTGTCGCAGTGGACGGCGAAACGCCACATTTGGATGCCCACAAAGGGTTTCCGCACCGTACAAGGTGGGTTTGTGCCACTCCATAATCGCCAGGGCCTCTGAGCTATTCCAGCTCGTGCCCGAGGAAATCAAGGAGGAGTGCTTCTTGTATCAAAGGCGAGAGACAAAGAGGAAGACGATCATGGCGGTTCCTTTTCTGGATGACATTTGGGCATAGGGCGTAGCCCTCCTGAAGAACCATTGCACAGCTCTGGCCAAGCGGGATAGACTGTAAAAGAAGTATAGGGTGCCAGACTCCGCACTCAAATTCCTGAGGGTGCAACCATCGCCGAACACAGTGGTGTCTGCGGCTGCAAGGAAACGGTTGGCTAACCCGTCCTCTTTGGTCCCTCCGGATACTGAGGAAAAAAGGATGGCAGCCATGGGGAAGATGATTTCCACAATCAAGGCGGCCAATGCACTGGCGCTCCTAGCCAGGCACGACAGTTAGTTGTGGTACAAATTAGGACCGATCCTGGAGTTCCTCTCCAACGATAAGAAGATGGAGGCCCTCGCCCTCTTCCAGGAAGGAGAAGTGGCATCGGACCATGCCATCACGGTGGTGGTGGACGTCGCTGACACAGGGTTCCGGCAAATGGGGAATGGGGTCTGCCTTCATTGGCAGGAATGGATGAAGGCCACTAACTTCCGTAAAGAGGTCCAAGCGAAGGTGCTGCACATGCCCTTCAATGGGGAAATTCTATTTGGGAAGGCCGTCGACCAGTCCCTCCAGGCCTTCAAAGCGGATACAGAGATGGCCCGCTCCCTTGGCACTCTCCAACAGCACGACTTGTCTTCATTTCGCTCCTTCAGGGGAAAATTGAGCAGGTCTTCGAAAGGGTTCTCCACGTCGTACAGACAGCCTTCCCGATCCTCAAGGCAAGAATGTCAACAAAGCTTAAAGGAGGAGGATATCAATCCCCTCTCCCGAACCACAGAAGCCGAATGGATCGACCCTCCCACCGTGGTTGGCACGGACGCCTGAATATTTAAAGTGCAGGAAGCCACGTGGCAGCCAATGGGGGGGGGAGAAGGAGTTAGGGAGAGGGGCTGGACTGATAAAGGAAAGGAAGGGTAAAACAACAATGCATATATGGAAGAAAACTAAACTAAACACCTTTTAATCATACCCTGGTAATTCCTGACTTGATACTCTGAAACTTGATCATACACCCCTGAGCCCCAAACTTCCTTCACCACCAATTCAACAAAAACGTGTCTTAACCTATAAATGTCCTCAGTAGCAAAAGCACCCCCACAGATGCTATAACCAGCTGTAACAGATCCTAATTATATGAGATGTTAGCAACACAAATCATAACTTCTAATGCTTATGAAAGCACACTTAACTGCTTGTCCGGACGTCTCCTGCTGACTTCCGGACCCAAAAGAATGAAGCCAAAAAGAAGCGTATGGCAACCTCCGTCAACCACGACCCGGGTATTATCTGGCTCTCATTACCCATCACGAAACGCACAAGAAACACTTAACTGGCTGTCAGGGTGCCTCCTGCGGCTGCCCCGGACCTGAAGTGTATATGCAGGACAATCTCAACAATTGCACACCGCCACGGCCCGGGTTGCGAGCCTACAGCCTTTCATGGCAAGCGTTTCCCTCCTATGCTTCATGTTGTCTGCCAGCCTCCTTCTGCATCACTGCTTCGCCGCCGCTGCTGCCGCCGCCGCCCATGCTCTCCAACATTAATCATCAGCACCAGAGCACGGGCGGACGGCCGTTATAAACACGCCTCCTGATTCCAGATTGCCTGCAGCTGGTGACAGGTGCGCTTAGGGAACTACACAACCTGCCTGTGCCTGCTGGGAAGTGTAGTTCCCAGCTCATTTACACCTAATACGCCTTTTCCTGCACAACCCCTGATTCCTGACAGTGAAGCCTACAGAGGCCGCTCTCAGGCCTACCGTAGTGGAGGACAACATTGCCGTTCTCCGCAGGGCAGGACGCCGGCACCTATGCAAGCCTGAACCGGCCAAGACTCATGCATCTCGGTGGGAGGCCGGCTGGTGAGGTTCGTCAGCGAGTGGAAAAAGATCACCACCGACAGATGGGTGCTGGATACCCTCGCCCAGGGGCACACCTTGGTGTTCGAACGGAGGTGTCCTCGTATTGCACCGTTTCCCCGGCAGGAGCAGCACATCCCTCAGCTTCTGAAAGAGGTACGAGCCATGCTACGAAAACGGGTGATAGAGCTAGCTCCCCAACAGCTCCGAGGCTCTGGAGTTTATTCCAGATACTTTCTAGTCAGAAAGAACACAGGGGGCTGGAGGCCCATCCTCGACCTGCGACGTCTGAGCAAATACTTAAAGTCCCAGAAATTCAAGATGGTCATGTTGCAGCATGTGCTCGGCCAACTGGAAAAAGGAGACTTCTTGATGTCGTCGGACCTGGAGGACGCATATTTCCATCTCCCCATTCACAAGAAACATCGGAAATGTCTACGTTTTGTGGTACAGGGTCAGTACTACCAGTTCAAGGCCCTACCATTCATCTTGATATCGGCCCCAAGTGTATCCACAAAGTGCTTGGAATCAGTGGAGGTCCATCTACGTCAACAGGGCATACATTTATACCCGTACCTGGATGGCTGGCTGATTCGCCCCTGCTCGCAGCGTGAGCTGGCTGGCGAGCACACAAAGGTGACCATCCGGCTATTGACGGACCTGGGATTCTCCGTCAACTATCCGAAGTCCTGCTTAACGCCATCGCAGAACGCGCCAGTCTCAACACAGTGTCTTGCCTGGCGTCTCGCTCGAAAGAGAGGCTAGCAACCATTCAAGGAAAGATGCACTGACTATGATTGACTATGACGGCCACGGTGCGGGCCATCAAGTCGTTACTGGGCATGATGTTGTCCTGCGTCTTGCAGATTGCATGTGCGATCCCTACAAGAATTCCTGAATGCCGGTTGGATACAGGTGTCTTGAAGTTTCACAGACAAGTTCCCTCTCAACAAGGAGTTCTGATGAGCGATAGAGTTGCAGGGGGTCCGCTCCCACATCGCTCAAGGCACAGGACTTCAGAATCGCCCGTGGCAAGAGACGATCACCACGGATGCCTCCCTGGAAGGTTGGGGAGCGCACCGGACGTTTGCACGCCAGAGGCCTGTGTCTGCTGGAGAAGGACCTCCATATCAACATCCTGGAGCTACTGGTGGTGTTCTGGGCCCTCAATTCGTTCCTACCGTCTCTGAAAGGCAAGGTGGTGAGAATCTTCAAGGACAACACCACCACCATGTTTTACATCAGGAAGCAGAGGGGCACTTGATCCCCATTGCGCTCCAAGAAGGCCCAGGACTTTTGGCACTGGGCCGTCGGACAGGGGGTTGTTCCTCGTCCCTCTTCACCTAGCGGGAGCCAAGAACACCATTGCAGATTCCTCAGCAGGGAACTCCACTCCTGCCACAAGTGGGAGCTTCGCCAGCATCAGGTGGACCGCCTGTTCGCCAAATGGGACAGACCCCAGATCAATCTGTTTGCGACGGCAGCAGGCAGCAAACTCCAAATGCCAGAAGTTCGCCAGCAGGTTCCACCAGCCCAGAGGAGCTTGGGGGATAGATTTTTCTTCCCGTTGGAAGATCTGTTTCTTTATGCCTTCCCCTGTTCCCTCTCCTGCTATGAGTCATCAACACACTCCGACAGTGCCAATGCAAGGTGATAATCATTGCCCCGGCGTGGCCATGGCAGATTTGGTACCCAGACCTTTTCAGCCTGTCAGCTGTGCCTCCAGTAAATTTGCTGGTGGTTCCGGATCTTCTCACGAGAGGGGGAGACGCAATCCTTCATCATGACCCAGGATCGCTGAACCTGAAGGCTTGGCTCCTGCAGCTTTAGAGTTTGGAGTTTATGAATTACCAGTGGACTGCAGGGAAGTCCTTGCCAAGGCCAGGGCGTTGTCGACCTTAAAGTGCTACAGTCATAAGTGGAAGCGTTTTGCTACGTGGTGCAGGTCGCAAAAGATTACCCCTCTGTGGGTCACGGCTCCACAGATCCTTCCATACTTGCTATCCTCGGCAAAGGCTGGTCTGGAGCACTCCTCCATCAAGGTGCATCTGGCGGCTATCTCCCGCTACACTAGATCCCCAGGAAGATCCTGGGTCTGGTCCTACAGACTCGTCAAGGAGTTTCTCAAAGGACTTTTCCGATCTTTCCCATTGGTAAAGGCACCTGCCCTAGCATTGGAACTCAACCTGTTTCTGATGAGGCTCATGGGGGTGCCCCCTTTGAACCTATGCATCAGGCCCCACTCAAGTTTCTCTCGTGGAAAACGGCTTTCCTTTTGGCCATCACCTCTGCCAGGCATGTAGGTGAGATCCAGTCGCTATCCTGCAAGCAACCATACATGACTTTCCACGAATCAAGATCGGTACTGCGTATGCACCCATCTTTCATGCCGAAGTTTCCGTCGGAATGCCACCTCAACGCACCTTTGGTGGTACCTGTTGTCTTCCCGAAACCTTTGTCGCTGGCGGAAAGGGCCTTGTACTCGCTGGGCGTTGCTCGTGCCCTGCAGTTCTACGTGACGTGCACGAAGATTTTTCGGAAGACTACTCAAGTGTATGCGAACTTGGTCCTGTGAACCAGGGGAAGGCCTTGTCCAAGGCTTCCACTTAAAGGTGGCTCTCTGGCTGCATCACGCACTGTCATTGGTTGGCGAACCGACCGCTGCCCGGCTGTCAGAGAGCCCAAACAACCAGAGCGATCGCTGCAACGAGGGCATTCCTGTCTGTTGTGCCCCTGCTGGACATCTGCAGGGCTGCTACGTGGAGGTCCATGCACACCTTCACAAAGATCTACTGCGTCGACAGGGATTCCAGGGAGGAGTCCTGAGTCAGCCAAGCAGTGCTACGCAACCTGTTCGCTTGAGGTGAGCCTATTCCAGAGATAAGAGTTAATTGTTGAGCCTTGCCACCTCCTGTGGTTGTGTAATGTTGTACTGCTATGTATTCGTTATTCATGAGCATGTGAATCCATGCCAGACCCCATGCTGGAGAAGGTTTAAGTTACTTACCTGTAACTATTGTTCTCCAGCATGGGTCTGGCATAGATTCACATGCAAACCCTCCCTCCGGCCCCTCTGCGGCTCTTCTTGGGCATACTGCCACTTTACGTACTTACTAAATCGGAAGATGGCTGCCAGGGGGAGGGGCTTAGGGAGAGGACTGTCATTGAATGTGACCCAGAGGACAGTGATTGGTTTAGAGGAGGAATACAGTTTTAAAGTGAAACTGTTTTTTCTTTTACCGTGGATTCGCAGCCTGACTACGGGGAATATTTATGAGCATGTGAATCCATGCCATACCCCATGCTGGAGAAAGTACGTGATAAGTCACTACATTCGGACTTAGTGCCAAAATATAAGTTACTCACAATAGTGACTAACGTGCTCCTAGTCCATAGTCCCTTTCCTCCATAATGTATGAACTGTATGGGCGTCCCTAGCTAGGGATGGGAAACTGAACCTTTTTCACCCGAAAAACTCTTCCCCTTTAAATTTAGATGCACGTGGGGGCGCAGCAACAGGGGCATGTGCTCCCTTGACTCTGCCCACCGGCGCCACTCCTCAGTCCACTTTGGCCCATCGACAATATTAAAATTGCCTAATGACACAGGTTTTATTAAGGGGGAGGATGGTGGGACGTATGGAGGAAAGAGGACTATGGACTAGGAGTATGTTAGTCACGACAGTGAGTAACTTATAATTACTCCTATGTCCCATCCCCTTTCCTCCATACTGTATGGGTGATTACAACTGAATGCAGCCCCAGGGAGGACAGTTGCCCCTCTTAAGAAAATACGTTTTTCAAAACTACCTGGCCAAATGCCACGTCTGAGTTGGCGCTGGCATCCAAGCAGTAGTGCTTGCAAATGGCAGAGCGGGTAGCCCATGTAGTCGCCTTGCTGATAGTCTGGGGCTCAGGGTGAGGACTGTCATTGGATTGGGGCTGTATGACCCAGAGGACAGTGATTGGTTTAGAGGAGAAATACAGTTTTAAAGTGAAAATGAAGCCGTTTTTTCTTTTACCTAGGATTCCCAGCCTGACAACGGGGAATATTCATGAGCATGTAAATCCATGCCAGACCCATGCTGGAGAACAATAGTTACCAGTAAGTTAAACCTTCTTCCCATCCTGTCTAACCAGGGAGGCTTTGGCCCTTGTCGATGTTATGGATGCAGCCGTGATTGGTTCCCCCAAATGTACTAAATGTTCCAAGACCAATGCCGTTTCAGTAATGCCTACCCCCTGTGTCCAGGCACACTAGGCTCTACTTGTTAAGTCAAGCGCCGCTCCACTAGGGGGTGTTCACCTCGGTTAGAACACTGTTGTAGTTGTCCACTGTGGGAGCGGTATAGCTACAGAGTAAGTAGGCATTCACGTCATAGTTGACACTCGGACAGCTCAATAAAAGCACAATCTGCGGAGTCAGGAGAAGTAAATGAAAGTTACTCACAATGTCCAAAGTAAGTGTAGTTTAAACGCCCCATAACTTTCTCCTTCGCCTTCTTGCCGGACTGCCAAACTGCTCCTGTGCACTTCAACGCACTTCCCTCAGCAACTATAAAAAAAAATTAAATGGTAGCCTTAAATGCTTAGAGTGAATAGTAAAGACTGCCATGCTATAGATTAACTATGTTCTAAGTTTCAACATGAGTGACTCTGCAAGATGCAATCGTGTAATTGGTGAGTGATATGGCTAACGGCTGTTGAACGGTACCTGCTGAGTAACTGAGCTCCTCAGCGCCTAAGCCTGGTTTGCTGATTTGAAGGCCTACAAATAGGGGGAGTGAGGCTGCTGGAGACAGACACGAAGGCCATGAATGGAGGGTGGCCAAGCCTTGTGCCACCTCCTTTCATGGGCTTCGCCTTTAGGGAGGACACAATGCCTTGTTTCCTTCCAATTACCTGGAGCACAAAGTCAGTTCTTTAAAGGCACAATGGATTTGTATTGAGAAACAACATTTAAAACGGAATACATGTTGGTTCCACTTGAATGCAGAATTGCCTTTTTAAAATTGAGTACTGTTTGAGATATAATTAGTGGCTTAAGCCGGGCTTGATTAATTTTGGGTCATAGTGGTGTTGCAAAATACTATTACCTAGGATAATCTTTTGCATTAATGTATTTATTTTGTATTTTTATTTATTTGTTATTTATATAGCACCTTATGCCAAGGCACTGCACAAAACCAATGTTCCAGTACAATCAAAATGATCAGGTGGTTATAATAAAACAATACAGTTTACAGTAAAGCTTACAATTCAATTAAGGCAGAAGTAAGAAGGTCTTTAAGACAGAACGGAAGATGGAGTAAGCGTTAATAGACCACAGGGAGAGCATTCCAGTAAAGAGTAGCCAGAAGAGAAAAAGAACGGAAACGAGAGGAAGCACAAGGGGGATAAGGAACTGTTAAAAGATAGTGGGTTTGGGAACCAAGAGTACGAGAGGGGACACAGAAGGAAACGAGAGAGGCAAGGTAAATAGGAGCATGTCCATAAAGAGATTTAAATATGATAGAGAAAAGTGAATTTAAGCTGAGAGTGAAAAGGTAGCCAGCGGAGGGATGCCAAGGAAGGGGAAATTGAGTCACAAATAGGTAGGGAATACAAGAGATGGATAGAGGAATTGAAAATAGATTTAAGGGGAACTAGACGGGAGGCGGGAAGACCAAAAAGAAGAACCGAAAAGTAGAATAATCAAGAGAAAATGAAGGAAGAAATTAGATGCTTCATAGCACTGAAGGTAAGGAGAGGTCTAACTTTCTGTATGTTAAAAAGATGAAAGCGGCAGAAACGAGATGTAATTGATGTATGATGATCAAAGGAAAGATTTGTATCAAGATGAAGACCAAGGTTGCGGGCAGTCAGGGAAAAGGACCGATGCGAAGGGGAAAAAAGAACAAACGGAGGGGAAATAGGAGAGAGGATAATATTGGTGGGAAAAAGGAAGAGACAATTGTCCGACATCTAAGTTCTGATCGTGGAAAGACGAGCTGAAAGATTCAAGTGAATATCAGATCCGAAAGAAGAGAAGGATAGAAAAAGTTGGGTGTCATCAGCATAAAATTGATGAGACAACCCAAAAGAAGAGATAATCTTAGCTAAAGCAGAATTATACAAAGAGAAGAGAAATGGACCAAGGACAGACCCTTATGGGTCACCGTGCAGAAGAGGAAGGGAATCCGAATTAACACCAGCCCAGGGTACTGAGTAGCAATGATTAGCAAGATAGGATTGAAACCATGGAATTACAGAGACAGAAAAGCCAAAGAAAGAAAGGGAAAGGAGGAGTAATGAGTGATCCACTGTATCAAAAGCAGCTGATAAGTAAAAACGTATAAGAATAGAAGAGTGTTTTGCATAGCGGCCAGAAAGGAGACAGACGCAAACCGAAAAAAGAGCAGTTTCTGTAGAGTGAAGAGCTCGAAAACCAGATTGAAAGTGAGGAAGAATATAATTAAGAGTGACAAAGGATGAAACCTGAGAGTAGACGAAATATTCCAGTAATTTAGAAAGATAGAGCAGAAGAGAAAAGGGACGGAAATTGGAAGGAATGGCAGGATCCAAAGAAGGGTTTTTTAGAACAGGAAGAATGAAAGGAAGTTTAAATGGAAGAAGAAAAGTAGAAGTAGTGGGAGAAATGTTAAGAAGACTAGTAATATAAGAATTGAGAGAAGGGTAGATTTTTGAAACGAGAGCAGATCGAGCAGGATCTTTAGGAGAAGCAGTGGGATGTGCTCGAGAAATGAGTAAGGAAGTGTCAGAATTAGAGACAGGTGAGAAAGAGGAAAGGTCTGCAGCAGGTGGGGGGGAGAAACAGGGCAGCATGAAGACTGGGAAGCAAGGGGAATAGCAGAGTGGAGAGAATTCACTTTAGAAGTGAAGAAATTAGCAAGTCAGATGCAATAAGTGTGGAAAGAAGGGAGTGATCAGGCAGGTGGGGAGATGAGAGGGATTGGAAAAGAGAGGGGTGGGACGATTAAGAGAGCAAGAGATCAGAATAATAAAGACGTTTAGATGAAAGAAGTGCCTTATCATATGAAGTATGGTAGGAGGAAGAGAAGGACACACCGTCAGAAACAGATCGGGATTTATGCCAGTAACGCTCCAGGCGACAGCTCTACGCTTGCATGCCTCTAATGCAGCCAGGGGATGCCATATTCATAGTTTAGGTGTTTGCACAACCAAAATTAATTAGTATTGGGAAATGGGAAGTGCAAAACCCTGCTGTCCATTATCTTTGAATGCACAAACAGATTCATGTGTAATATGGAAGGGAAGATTTATTTTGAACATTGTACATTGGCTGTCCTCCCTCACTCTGCATTAGCTTCTCACTTGTCTATAATGATGCAATAGTCCCTCATTATGGCCCTCAATCTCTAATCGGTTTACTTCCTGACATGCGTTGGTATGCTGAATCTACGTGTTTGAAACCTTTGACTGACTCAAATGTTAGGCCTTTTCCCCCCTCGTGCTGAACTACAAACCTAGGTGTTTTTTTAAAGTAGCATTTTATGAAAATTGAATCTAGATGTTTCTGATTCTGCTGGCTTTATTGAAATACTGACATTGACTGCAATTTGCAAATTGAATCTGGATGCTTTACTCAAAAGTTTCATTTCGACTGTATCTTTGAAAATCGTATCTAGATGTTTTTGATTCTGCTAGCCTTATTAAAATGTTGGCATTTTGATTGTATTTTGAATATCTAATCCTGTTGTTCTATATCCTCGGGCTGTGCTAACGTGCGAAAATGATAGTCTTTTACCCATTTGTGAAACTCTAATCAGAGTACAATCTATAAATACTGCTGAGTCAATTGCTAGGCCTTTTACCTTGACGATCATTTCTGGATGCGCACTTTACTGGCTGTGCCTCCTTATTTGTAAAATGTTTGCGCTCATTCGCTGCTTTTTGTAACCTAGCCCCTACCCCTCATTACCCCTGGATTTATTGTTTAATTTGTTGTAGTTGACTCTTCTTCCCCTGAATTCCTGCTAGGCTGCCCAGTGAGTTCCTTGTGCACTGTGCAGTCCCTATATCTGCTTTCTGTCCCACCCCCCCCCCCCTTGCAATTATGGTTCTTTCAGTCTCTCCTATCTACTCTGATTGCTACTCTATCATCTATCCTGCTTCTCTCTCGAAGCCTGAAAGGAAAACATTTAAGAAAGCACTTGTGGTCTCCAACCCAGGGTTGCCCATTGCTGACACCTACGTCAATGCTACCTCCAGGCAGACTATCACTTACATCCTCTTTACTGTCCCCTCTCCTGACCTATGACTCCCCATATGGTCTCTCTCCTCTCCACCGTCTCTTCCTCGCCCATTAATGGTGGAACCAGATAGGAAGTTCTTCTGGTACACTTCTAATCCTCTAAGTGCATCATTACTGTCTACCAAAATGGCATTATCATGGCCCAGGGCTCTCAGCCCAATCTCCTCCTTCTTGACAGGTGTCTCCTGTCTCCTGTTTTTAATTTCCTCCCCTCTCTGTCCACTCCATCTTCTGCCACCCCTTCTGGCCTTTTTGTCCCCACCGACAGCTACACCTAGCTGCCCTCAATTCTCGCTCTGCTGTCAAACACTCATCTGACATCGGTCACCTCCTTGAAGACTTAGAGCTAGATGTCCCCACTCTCACTGAGACATTGTTCAATGCCAGCTCTGTCACTGCTTTTGACACTCTCTTCCCTTAGGGCTTCAAGATCCTCTCCAAGCCCAGGACAAACCAGTCTGATGGCAGAGAGTACCTTGTCTTCCCTGATTGAGTCCCTGCTTCCATCATAGCCACTCAATCCTACTCCTCCTTTGAATGTCTCGTCTGCAATCTTGGCGTCTCTCCTACCCTCATGCTGACTCTCGCCTCCATCTACAGGCCCCCAGGGCCGATCTCCCTCTTCCTTTCTGAGAGGCCCGACCTCGCCTCGCCTCTACTCTTCTGACATCTACCTCTAAGCTTCTCCTCCTCTGAGACTTCAACATTCATCGCGACACTCCTGATGCGGCCACTTTACTCTTCCACAACCTCTGTGACTCTCTCTCCCTCACCATTATTCCCTCTGGTCCAACCCACTCAGCCAGGCACACCTTGGATGCGCTCATCCCAGCTGATATCTCCTTCTCTAACTGTTAGGGAGAATTCTCTTCTAAGGCTAATTTCCCTTACCTATAGAGTCCCCCAGCAGCTTTGCTGGATTTGAAGGGTTTATTTTTTTTCTCCTGCTAAGAGTGAGACCCTTTTCCCCACTCTTAGACAGATTGCTAATGTATGTTTTAGGATATCCTGTGTGCTTATGGTCTATGGGGTTTTCTCACCCTCATAGGAATCATCTTTTTAACATGTTTGGTACACAGCACCCTCCGTGCCGTACCACAGGGGTGTCGTAGCGACCCCCAAACATAGACTCTATACCCTGGGACTGACTACTGTCTCCCAGGGCATGTAAAGTCCTCATTGACTTTACTAGTCAATTCTTATGAACTAAACCAGTACAACTAATCTTACTATGGAAAGTCTGGAAAGGGTTAATAGTTTTTCCCTAACGTTCTCATTTTCGAGGGGATACCGCACAGTCCCTCTCTCAAAAGTTTCTGGCTGGTGGCAGTGGTTACTACCATAAATATTCGACCGCAAATATTTCCCTATGGGATTTTCCCATTGTTCGAGGCTACCAATTTACTGACAGCCTCTAACATACCGCCGGATTATTTTAATACTAACTTTACTCCGGTAGGTTTTTATTGCCAGAACTTTGATAATATTTCTTTCTCGTGTCTTTCTCTATAATCCTAACCCAGGTCGGGGATCCTTTGTTCGTCCTAATGGTGGGCTTCTGCACAGAAGCCCTCCTCTCTGCGCTACTGGGTCTGTGGTAGACAGGATGTGTGGGAGGGGGGAATAGGCACCCTGGACAGAGTTGCCTACGCAACTCAAGTCGCACTCTGCCCTGATAGGCTGGGGGGTTTCTCCCTCCAGGAGAGCCACCCCACTGTTTGAGTGACAGCTAGGATGTATGAATGGGGGTCTTTCTGCATAAAAGCAGGGTCCTGAGGACTGGAGGACAAGATGTCGCCACTGAAACTAAGAAACCGAAGAGGAGAGAAGCTGAAGACATCTGCAACGACTGAACCACCGGTGAAGCCCTGCTACAGATCCTCACCACTTTTCTCCAACGACTTGAGAAGATTTTCCTCTGCAAGAGTCTTCTTCCCTTGAGCTGGTGGGGCCAACCAGTTCGCCAATCGCCTTCCCGGACATGCCTTGGTCGAATCACCAGTGCCCTGCATTAGAAGACCGGATAGCCAAGCACCCGTCCACCCGGACCGCGATTTAAAGGAGCGTACCTTTTATTCGTTTGGCAGCACCGCGGCTGGTTTCATCCCTGGGCAGTGCAGTAACTTGAACCTTCCTCCACGACGAGAGCCTCTCTTCCTCTGCTGGATCTCCCGAACTGCAGGAACTGCCAGGAACTACCGCCACCGCAGGAGCCTTCTCTACTTTAAAGGTACATTGTTCCGCCAGGCCTCCCGTTTCGTTGGGTATCGCTAAAGGTGTTTTAAATCCTTTACTTACCTACTGGGTTGGCCGCCCCTATCATCTAACATTGTCTTTCACCTTCTGCAACCACCTTTTCGAATCGTTAACCAAAGACTTGACTGCAGCTACTAGAACATTTTTGACCCTGGGCTCCTTGCCTTGTACCATTGACACTGGCACAGGCCTATTGACTCTGGCTAAAATCTGTTACAACTGCCTTCTCTAGATTGGTTCTCACCTAGAAATGTGTTGGTGCACCTAACTCTTATAACCACCTTTTCCTTCCCTCCTTTTAAACTTGTGAAGTGCCATTTTGCTCGGTTTTCACCTCAGTATTGTATATGCTAAAGTACTGCCTTGCCTAACTTGTTCACAATCTACTTGGGAAGTGTTGCTGGTGTGTTCTAGAGTGTAAACCTGTATAACTTGTCCGTTCCCTCCCTTTTGAGAAATTGTTACGAGTGCCATTTCTGCTTTGTTTTCACTGTGCCGTTTTGCTCAGTTTTCACTCTTGCTCAAACTTGTCTACAATTTAAATACGGAGTTGTGTATACTTTTCTTGACTGATTAAACTTGCTTTAATAATAGTGACTTGTGTGTGAAGATCAGAGTGTGTAAAATAAATATATATATGTTCTTTTTCATACCATGCTTTGGTCAGTGTTTCCTTGTTCCATAGTTCTGTAGTTCTAATGTGTAAACTCTGAATACTGCTCATCTCCCTATTGAGATAAGTCTGACTGCTTAGCCACAGCTACCAACTAAATCTTTGTGGTACAGACTGATACCAAAGGGGATTTATTGCTCATACCTGTAGTCTTAATCTCCTGTAGTGCTCCCTAAGGGAACTGCACAGGATTCTGCCTAACAATAACCCCCTCACTACTCCTCTTTTCTAGTCTGACCATGCTTGCCTCTCTTCCCATCTGTTGCACCTGGGCTCCCCGATTAAGCCTCTGCTGTCTCCTTCTTTGTCATTCGATCGATTAAGCGAGTGTCATAAGCAGCTTTTGCGGCCTCCTTCATTGCCCCGCCCATTCCTGCTATTGACTCTGAAACTGACTCTTCCCTTGCTAGCCTTCACCTCTCCATCTCCAACACCCTTGACACTCTTGCCGCTGTCATGATTAACCGCATGAATCCTGCTTCCAAGTGCAATAGTTGGCATGATTCCAACCTGGGCTCGCTGAAACGCAAGTGCAAAGTTGCAGAACAGAAGTGGTTGGCTTCTAGCACATCCTCTGACAAACTGGACTGTCGCCTGCTCCAAAGGCTCCAAGAAAAAGGCCCATATCCAAGCCTGCATCTCGGGGGCCAGTAACGACACAGCTGAACTTTTCCAAATCTGTGAGAAACCTGCCAATCCTCCTGCAGTCCACACTTCTCCTCTTCCTTCCCAGGCTCTCTGCACAGCTTTGGCCTCCCATTTCCCATTTCACAACCAAAAATCAGGACCTCCTGTGATCTCTCGCTCTCCTTTACCCCTCTTAGCCCTCTGCCGGCACCCAGGCATCCCTTGGCCTGCCTCTCTCCCCCGCCCCAACTTTCCTCCTTCTAACCCATAGCGCTGGATGAGGTCACCAAGGCAGTTTGCTCTATGGAAGTCTCTTCCAAACAGGTGCTTCCCTGCTCCTCCAGAACTATCAAGGACAACGTTGCCTCTCTCGCTCCCTTCTTGGCTGTGTTCTGTAACCACCCTTGCCATTGGCTCCTTCCCATTACCCTTCAAGCATTCCTTTGTGCACCCTCTCCTAAAAAAGACGTCTGCGGACCCTTCCTGTCGGGATAGCTATCACTCTTACTCCTACGCCCCGCCGCCTTTCCTCCATACTTTCGGACATTCCGTCCTGTGGGACGGGACCGGAGCACTTTTGTAAAAAAGCATCAAATTGAAAATGTGTCATTCTTCTCTTTTTACGTGGGGTACTGCACGTGGCTGTAACCCTGCCCTGCTTAGCTCCACCCCGCGCATCGCCCTTCAGTCCTTTACTCTGCGCGGTCGGGGCTGGACGCACTTGCATCACCAGGAAGACCTTTTTTCCTTCCCGTTGTCCTTCTCCGGTTCTGCGGTCGCGTAGTCCTCCGTCTATGCTGGATCGTTTGGGATTTGTTACTTGTTCCTCTTGCGAACGTCACTTCGCTAGGGCAGATCCCCATTCTCTCTGCTTGGAGTTTCTGGGACCGGATCACCATTGGGACTCGTGTTTCTTCTGTGACTCCCTTTCGGTCCGGGCACTTAAGTGCTGTCTTCTTCAGTGGGAGGAGATCTTCCAAAAGGTTCCTCCATCACATTTCCAACTCTTCATTGACGGAAAGAAGAGACGCGCGGTAAGTTCCTTTTCAGGGCACCTCGGCCGGGGGACTCCTGCCCGGGGTCCTCCAGGTCCGGGAGGGGCTTCAAAAGCTCTGCTACCAGGATTTCTTTGAGGTGCCTCGCAAGCCTAATAGGCGTACCAGGGTTTTCTCCAAGGGTTTCTGCGCGGGGCCTGCCTATACCGGATCACAATCAGTGGTTCACCGATCAGGTGTTTATAGACAGCATAGTCGTGCAGAGGCATTGGGTACCGGAGTTCGCTTAGAGGTCTCCTTGTCTGGAACTTCCCACACAGACACTTGGGTGTGCCCTGAGGCCTCTGTTGAGGCTTTCTGTACCGAACCATGGTTCGTTGCCCCTCTCGAGGGAGCTATTAAGACCTGACTCTATTCCGAGGTTCCTCTTAACGAGGCTAAGGTGTGTACCATCAGAACTGAGAGACCTATAAAGGTCTTGTCTGTGAGGTGGATTGCTCAACTTTCCCGCGCTCGCAGAGGTATCGGTTTTGTTGAGTGGGCACAGGGAGAGGTCGTCGACCGTATCTCCACGGTTACCGACGTTGCCGAGGTTGCTCCTTTGGAGGCTAATTCAAGGGAGAGGATGTCCAGTAAACATCCAAGGCCCCATAGTACCGGCTCTGCCAAGGATCCTTGTGTCAAGGCTAAAATTTCAGTCAAGTCCTCTGACCAATCTGTGGAGTCAACTGCCTCATTTACACATGTGATGCAGTACTCCTCAGATGTTCACAAAATGGCAGGTGTTCCTGCGTGGTCTACGGCGGCCATTTTGGATTCTTCCCTCACACCCACGCTATCGACGGCGGGTGCTGGGAGTCTTTTTTTCGGTGGACAACCTTTTCCACGCGACAGTGTGAATCCGATCCACCCTTCCTATGACTGGCGTGCTTGGATGCCACTACCACATACGGTATCGCTTCCTGGCAGCCTCTTCATCAGAGGTTGCCTTTTTCGGGATGTTTCAGAGACTTATGCACTCTGACCCCATGAGGGAGTACTTTAAGAGTTTTTCTTGCAGCTCTGTCACCAAGGTTTTCCCCTGAGGTGCCCCAAGGACCTAAAAGGCGTACTGGAGATTCCTCCAAGGGTTCTGACGGACCTGCCAGTACCGGACATTGTTCCGAGGTTCACCATCACGGTGCTAAAGCTAAGCCTAGTTCGACTGGGTGCTGGGATACCAGGGTTCACCCTGAGGTCTCCGTTTCTGGAGCATTCCCCGCTGTAACCAGGTTGAAACCTGAAGTTCCTCTTGTGGAGGCTAAAGTCTGTACCGAGTCCCGACTCGAGGCCCCTTTTATTTATTTATTTATTTATTTATTTATTTATTTAATTAATTAATTTATTTATTGCATTTGTTGTACACCCAAACCCTGAGGTATCACAGCGTAAAAAATGTGTACATAGATACTTGGTATGAATCTTGGTGGTTGCGGGTACATAGAGTTATACATGTTCATGGTTAAAGTTACAGTTGCATTGCAATGAGAAATACTGTGGTAATTAATATAGACCAAGAAAAGCATACAGGAGAATGAATGCAATGAGAAATAACGTGGTAACTAATATAGACCAAGAAAAGCATTCAGGAGAATGATACAGTTGCGAAGTACTGGATTTGGTCCAGGGCTAATCCCTTGGGTCTACCTCTTCGTTTCAGTGTGAGGATGTGGAATGCAAGCGGTGTGGCCGTTGCTGCCGTAGACAAAGATGGGGGCAGGGGCTGGCTGGCATGCTGGGCATATGCGGGATTCAATATTTGTTAAATAGCCAAGTTTTAAGGAGTTTCTTAAATTTGGTTAGTGATAGATTGTTACTGATGTAATTTGGGAGGGAGTTCCATACTCCAGGTGCGGCTGTTGGGAAACTGGAGTTACCTGTTCTCGAGTTCTTGAATCTCAGGATGTGTAGTAGTGTATTGTTGTTGGATCTAAGCACTCTGGTAGTGGTTTTACGGTTGATACTTTTGTTAAGGTAGTTGGGTGTGTTACCTGTGACACATTTGTGTGTGATTGTGAGGGTTGTGTGCAGAATCCTTGCTTGGATAGGTAGCCAGTGAACTTCTCTTCTGTGTTGAGATATGTGTTCACTCTTTTTTATGCCTAGAGCTGCTCTTAGTGCTTTATTCTGCAGTAGTTGCAGTTTATTTAGGTTTTTCTTAGAGGTCCCTAGTAGTAGTATGTTGCAGTTATCAATCTTGGCAAGTATTAGCGCTCTGGCAAGTGTGATACAGTTTTGTTGTGAAAGGAAGGGTCGACTCAATGCAATGAGTTTGGCAGTATATGCAGTGGAAGAGGAGAGGGCACTAATGGGTTTACTCATCGTAAGACTGGAGTCTAGATAAATACCTAATGTTTTACTTGGCTGGAGGTCAGGATGTCGGTGCTGTCTATGACCATGTCTGTGTATTGGGGGTGAAGTTTGGCTAGTTTTATTGGGGTGCCTACTATCGGAATTTCATTTTTTTCACCATTTAAACAGAGACTATTTGCTGCCATCCAATTCTGGATGATGGAGTAGATTTTATTAACAGGAATGGTGTCTTGTTTGTGGTTGCCTGAGATCGGGATTAGTATTTGAGTATCATCAGCGAAATTTGTGTATACAACTCCCATTGCACCTAGGGCTGCAAATAGAAGTTTTGTGTATGCATTGTAAAGCGTTGGTGATAGACATGAACCTTGGGGAACTCCCAGTGGCACCGGAATGGGGTCCGCTGAGACGTCTCCTACAGTAGCCCTGGAGGTACGATCAGAGAGGAACGATTTGATCCACGCGGTTGCATCTTTGGAGAATTGAAAATTGTTTGCTAATGTTAGGGAGAGTTTGCTATGATCTACTAAATCGAAACGCTGCGGAGAGGTCAAGTAATAAGAGAATGCATAGTTTTCCTGAATCCCTAACCGCGTCCATTTGGTTTTTTAGATCCAGCAATGCTGTCTCTGTGCTATGACCAGGGCGGAAGCTTGATTGTCTTTCTCCTAACAGGTGGTAGTTTTGAAGGTGAGATTGTACTTGGGTGTAGGCAATTTTGTCTATGATTTTAAGGAGGAAGGGTACTTTGGTGATGGGTCTATAGTTGGTGGGGATCGTGTGGTCTAGAGATGGTTTCTTGAGAAGCCGGGTCACCCAAGCTTCTATAATGTTAGAAGGGATAGAATTTGTGGCAAAGGAGCCATTGATGAAATTTGTAATGGTTGGGAATAATGTGAGGGCACAATCCTTGACTAGTTTGCCTGGGAATTTAGCTCCTTTACAGTTGGAGGGTTTGAGGGAGGCTATAGTTTTTTTTACTTGGTCGAATGTCAATGGGGTGAAATGGAATTCCGGTAGATTGGGTGTCTGGAGCGTGCCTTGTGACGAGGGCGGTTCTATCTCTGGGGAGATTCCTAGTGTTTGTCTTTGTGTTGTGATTTTGTTTTGTAGGGTATTTATTTTAGATGCAAGTGCATCTTGGATGGTTGTACACCATGCTTTGTTTATTATGGCTATGCTAGATGGGATAATGGGAGTTTCCAGTTCTTTGATGATGGTGAAGAGCTCTTTGCTATTAGAGGTGGCATTGGTGATACGCTCATTTGGAGAGTTTGCTTTTTGTATATACATTTCTTGTTTGTAGATTTTAGCTATTGCTTGAAATTCTTTTTTGCATCGTTAGTAGGGTTTTTTCTGAAGAGGTGTTCTAGAGATCTTTTTTTCTTTCTGAGTTCAATAAGAGTATCATTGAACAATGTATTGCTACGTTTCTGTTTAGGTCTTTTAGATTTAAGCTGTACTATTTCATCAATGGCTAGTTGTAGGCAGTAGTGCTAGTGTGATGAGATTTCATCGGTATAGGGCCTACTGGGGGTTGTTTGTTAATCAGTCAGAGGTGAGTAGCCTCGTATTTCTCATCATGGTCATGGGTGCCCGGATGGCAACTGGGGAGGGGGTCCCTCTTGGTGATGATATTAAATCGGATCAGGAAGTGGTTGATCCAGGGCATTTCTAATCAAGGGTTCGCCCTTTGGAGTGGGTTGGTGCATTAACAATTTGTTTGAATTGCATTTCTAGAAAGGCATTATGAAATGCTGCGGCTTTGAGATCAGCAGTATCTTCAAACCCTAGGTTGATATCCCCTAGGAGGATGAATTCGGTGTTTGGTTTGAGTAGAGGTGAGATGAGTAGGGGCAAGTCTATCTCAGGGATAATTAGTAGTGCTAGGGGCTCTATAGTATAGATCACTTCCCCCTCTCCCCCTTCCCCTTGCACTTTTTCCCTCCCCCCTACCCCTGCACTTGCGCGATCTAAATGACACCTCGCCTAGCAGGATCGTTGTCTGTCTTCCCCTTGTTCCCCCTCCCTGCCTCGTCGCGCCTTGAAACACTTGTGTATAGGCGCGTTAAAAATGTCATATATCATACATCATATCATTAAGAAGTTGATGGTTGTTTTAGGGTCTAAGGCTAACTTGAGAGCTAGGAGTTCATAGCCTGGTAGGGATTCAGTTTTACATTCCCTGAACTGGAGTGTGGTTTTGGAGATGATGGCGACACCACCACCGGTGGTCTCTTGGCGATCTGCTCGGAGTATTGTGTAGTCTGGTGGTATGGCTAGTGTGAGCAGTGGTCCTGAAGCTGGGTGTAGCCACATTTCGGTTATTACTATCAGGTCCAGCTCATGTTGAAGTATCAGGTCATGTATGTCTGTGGCGTGTGCTCCTAAGGATCTAACATTGAGCAGTGCTCCTTTTAGTGATTCAGGGGTTAGTGTGAGGTTACTAGGTTGGTTTGTTTGTGTAGATGGGGGGGGCGGGGCTTTGCAATTTCCTATGGTTATAAGTTAATTTGGCGAAGGTTTGAGGACTACTGTCATTGCTAGTATAGGTGACGGGTTCTTTGATGTTGGCAGGGCCTTAACTGGTAATAGTATAGTGATCAGTATTGAGCTAGGCTAATGCTTTACACTGTTTAATTAGCATGTGGGCTGTGCAGGCTTGTATACGCTGTAATGACACACAAGTGCCGAGATGGCATACAGTGAAAGGGAATATGAACAATACAGAAATGTCAGTCTGCCAAGTTGTCGATGCGGCGCATAGAAGTTAATCAAAGGCAGTTCAGAGATATATACCCTCAATAGTGCTGAGGCGTTGCACACTAATTAAAAACATTTGGTCATTCAAAATGATTAGCAGCAATGGTGCCGAGGCGGCACTCACTAGTTAAAACATTTGGTCATTCAAAATGATTAGCAGCAATGGTGCCGAGGCAAAATTATTAGTAGCAATGGTGCCGAGGCGGCACACACTAGTTGAGAAAAAAACATTTGGACAAATCGGAAATGTATAGAAGACAATGGTGGCAGTAGCACACAATGGAACTGCATTATCACTGCGTGGGAAGGCACACTGTGTGATGCTAACGTAACTTGAGTCCGTGTATTTCGCAAGATTACAGGAATGGATATGAATAGATTGGGATCGGGGCAAAAGTGAGTTAAGGGAGCGTTACGTACCAGGTTGAAACCTGAGGTATCTCCTTTGGAGGCTAAAGTCCATATCGACAGATCTGAGAGGCCTTCTCTGAGGGTCTTTTCTGTGAAGTATTGTCCTCAACCGTCTCACGATCAGGGTCATGGTGATACCGGTTCTGTCGAGGGAGAAGAGGGGGGTCAAGGACTGCATTCCCTCTGGCACCGGCTTGTCCGAGGTTGCTCTGTTGGAGGCTAATTTTGAGACTGGTTCGAAGATGTCGACTAAACATCCGAGACAACCCAGTACCGGCTCTGCCGAGGTTCCTTGTAAGGCTAAAGTGTTACTTAAGCCACTGACTCTCCTGAGGAGGCAGTTGTCTCAGCTATGCATGTGACGCAGTTCTCTTCAGGTGGCGACAAAATGGCGGCCCAACCTGCGTGGCCTACGGCGGCCAATTTGGATACCTCCCTTACACCTACGTTCGCAACTTCTGGTGCTGGGAGCATTCATTTTTGGCAGTAGTAACCCGTTCCGCCCTTCTTTGACCAGCGTGCATGGGCTCCGCTGCCTCATACTGTCTCGCTCCCTCTTGCCTTTGCTCCTCTGATCTACATGGACACGCGCGGGGGTGGACCCTCCTGGCAACCATCCTCCTAAGCCCTCGGCTGATGATGAGTTTTTTGGGAAGTTTCAGATGCTCATGCACTCTGACCGTATGAGGATGTATTTCAAGCGTCTTTTCACTCCTGTTCTACCCCGTCCCCGGCGGCTCCGATTAGGTTTTCTTTTAAAACCTGAGGCGATAGGCGTGGAGGACCAGTCTTCTGTTTTCCACCTCGTTGGGATGAGCCTTAAGCGGATGAGGACGGCGATGAGTAGCCCCGCTCGGTGAGAATATTCCATGACCGGGAGGGACTTGTGTAGCTCTGTTACCAGGGATCCCCCTGAGGTGCCTAATAGGCGCACCAGAGTGTTCTCTGAGGGTCCCCCAGAGGACCTGCCAAAACCGGACATGGTTCCGAGGTTCACAATATAACGGAGTACGCCCTGAGGTCTCCTTTTCTGGTGCTTGTCACACCGAGCCACAGCTCGAGGCCCCTCTTGAGGGAGCTATATGTCCCGGGTTAAAACACGGGGTTCCTCTAGATACAGTACCGACGAGTCGACGGATCCTCTAAGGGTCCTGTCGGTAGGATACATTCCTCAACAGTCCCACGCTCGGGGTGTGGTGGTACCGATTCTGTCAAGGGGGTAAAGATGGTGATCAGCAACAGGTCTTCCAGTACCGGCTGTGCTGAGGTTCCTCCAATGGAGGTTAATTCTGGGTCAGTTCCTAGGATGTTCACTGAACATCCTAGATCTGCCAGCACCTGCTCGGCTGATGATCCTCATTTCAAGGCTAGGTGTTAGTTAAGTCCCCTGACTCCCCTGAGGGGACAGTTGCCTCATTTCTCCTCAGGTGTTGACTAAATGGTGGCTTAGGCTCCTTGGCCCACGGCAGCCATTCTGATACCTCCCTTACACCAACTTTCATGTCGACTGCTGCTGGGAGCTTTTCCTTTGGGGCCGAGCAGTTTTTTCCATGCTATGTGGACAACAGGGACCCGTTTGTTGGTCCTGGCGGCAGCTTCAGATAAGGCCCTTGTAACAGAGGTTAGGGTCTCAGACTCGGTCCTTCTCTGGGGTCAGGGTGTTACAATGTCGCTGTGCACACTGATCTGAAACTCGTGTTGGTAGCCCCACCTTAAGCCGCAGCGGCGAGGTGGTTGGTTTTTCTCTCGGCCATCAGCCTCCGATACAGGGACAGATAATCTCCCTGCCGACAAATCACCAAATTATATTTTTTGTCGGTCACACTACACTTCGGTGGGAGGACGAAGCTCGTCTCATCTGGAGGCATGGCAAACCATCACCGAAGACTGGTGGGGTTTGTCCATCGTTTAGGCAGGTTTTTGCTTGCCCTTTCCTCCTACCCCACCCTTCAAACCTCTCTCCGACAGACTGTTCCCCTCATGGAGCAAGGGAGGGGCTAGTACTGCTGTCCTTTCACAGTGCTCAACTAGGCTGCCCTGTGCACTATCTTCGATCTTTCCGACAGAAATTCAAGTTGATCACGCCCTTGCCAAATAAAGTCCTCTCTTTGGAAGAGTGATTGACTCAGTGTGGTGGTCTTCGAGGATGCGTAATGCACATTCTGGCTTGGATCCTGCATATGAAATATCTGCGGTTCTCTGGAGCCCGCATTTGAAATATCCGCGGTTCTCCGTGGGAGCAGAACACTTCAGATTCGGGTACTCTTTTTGGTCTCGGCCACCGAGACGCACCGGAGACTACTCTGAGGCCCCGCAGCGGTCTCCGAACATTAGATCTTCTTCCAAGGTTCCCCATTTGGGGCGAAGGCTGACCCCAGTTCTGCTGTGGCTTTGGATACCAGGGTTCGCACTGAGGCTTCTCCATCTGGAGCTACCTGTACTGAGTCTTCGCTCGAGGCCCCTCTCGAGTTGGCTATAAGACCAGGGTTAAACCTGAGGTTCCCCTGCGTGGGGCTAAATCGGTCACCAACAGAATTGAGAGTCCCTCATCGAGGGTCCGGGCTGTAAGGTATATCCCTAAGCCTTCCGTGCGCGCGGCCGCGGTGACACCAGTTCTGTTGAGGGGTGAAGGAAGGTGGTCACGTACCACAGACCTTCCAGTACCAGCTCTGCCTAGGATCCTCCACTAGAGGCTAATTCTGGGGAAGCCCCTGATGTGTCTAGTAAACACCCTAGATCTGCCAGTACCGGCTCTGCCGAGGTTCCTTGTTCAAGGCTAGGATGGCACGCAAGGCCCCTGACTCCGCTGGGGAGACTATTGCTTCACTTGCTCCTGTGACGCAGTTTGCCCCTGGTGTGTGATAATAGTGGCCCAACCTGTGCGGGCCACAGCTGCCTTTTTGAATACCTCCCTTAAAGTGAGGTTTTACATCAACAAGCAGGGCGACAGACTCTCCTCTCCTTGTGGATCTTGTCATGCGGATTTGGGCTTGGCTATCCAGTATATTGTTTGGCTCCATGCTCCACATATCCTGGGTCACCTCAATGTGACCGCAGATTAATTCAGGCACCAGTCAGCATCGGTTACAAGTGTGAGATGAACAGCAAAATCATCTCCAACTTTTCCAGCAATGGGGCACGCCAGAGGTGGTCCTCTTTGCAGCTCGTGGGTCATCATGAAAGCTTATGCTTTCCCCTCATTGCCTCCTACCTATTGGTCGCTCTGTAAACACATCGAACCGTTGCCAAAGCAGCTGTTTAGGCTTTCCCACCAGCTTTTGTGAAAAATTACTGCTTAGACCTGAGCTCCAGGGCTGATGCTTAGTTCGGGCAAGCTGTTCTCAAATCTTCTTTCAGTAAAGGAGTTCCAGCCACCTGTTATTCTGCAAGGAGTGCTTGGTAATCTCCCAAAAGTATGGAGAAAAGGGGACGGGACATAGGAGTATAACAAAGTTACTCACCGTTGTGACTACCTTACTCCTAGTCCATAGTCCCTTTTCCTTCATACGTCCCCCCCCGCCATCCCCTCTAATGAGTATCCTCTATTATTGCTTAAATGGTCTCAGACCTGGCAATAGAAAAGGATTGAAGGGCGATGCATGGGGCGGAGCTAAGGAGGGTGGAGTTACGGCTTTGTGCGGTACCCCGCGTAAAAAGAGAAGCATGGCACATTTTCAATTTGATGCTTTATTACAAAAGTGCTCCGGTCCCGTCCCACAGGACGGAATGTCCCGAAAATATGGAGGAATGGGGACTATGGACTAGGAGTAAGGTAGTCACTAGGGTGAGTAACTTTGTTAATCTCCACTACCCCCTTCTTGTGCAAACGCTTGGAGAAGTTGGTCATCTCCCAACTAATCCTCCACACTGAATCTATTGGCTGTCTCCACAACCAACTGTCTGACTTCAGACCAACCAGAGGCACGGAAACTGCTCTCCTGAACACCTGTGAGGACTTGCTCTCAAACCTCGACTCTAACTCTTCTTCTGTTCTCATCCACCTTGATCTGTCCTCTGCCTTTGACACGGTCCACTCCACCCTCATAAATCGGCTCTGCGATACCCTCAGTATCATGGACCAGCACTGGGTTGGTTGAGCTCTTTCCTATCGCCCCTCCCAACTGCAACTGGACCCTTTTCTCTCCTCTACCTCACTCTCCAACTGCGGCATCCCTTAGGGCTCTATCCTCTCGCCATGGCTTTTCAACATTTACCTTGCCCCTTTTGCCCACCTAATCTCCACCTTCTCTCCTCATTTCCAGCATTATTCTGAGGACACACAGCTCTCCTTTAAGCTTCCCTCCTCCCCCTCCTCTCTCATCCCTGAATCTCTGACAGCTATTCCGGCAAGGCGTGCTTCTAACAATCTCTGCATTAACACCAGTAAGACTGAGATCCTTCTCATTGGGACTCCTGCCCCTTCCTTCCCTCTTACCTTCTTGCCTCCCTTCCTGTGCCCTCTCCTCTCACCCTCTTGTGAGGCTAAAACGGGTGTCATCTTAGACTCGTCTCTCATTTGCACCTCATATTTCTGACCTTGCTAAGAAGGCCCACTTTCAGCTTCACCTACTCAGAGGCATTCTCCCTTTCCTCACCTTACCTCAGAAACTCAATGTCTCCAGAGCTCTGGTTCTCTCCAGGCTGGATTACTGCAATAGCCTCTTCCTCTTTCCTCCCTCCGCCCTCTTCAACTAACCCGGAATTGGACTGTGAGACTTATCCTTAGCCCCAAGCCCAGGGACTACATCTCTCCAGCGCTAAAATCTCTCCACTGGCTCCCAGGGGTTGCAGTGATGAAATTCAAGACCTTCTGCATCATCGACATGGCATTCTGGGGCCTGGCTTTCTGGGTCCTGGGATCTCGCTACATCCAACTCTCCCTAAAGAGTGTGGGGGGAGGGGGGTAGATCTCTTTCTTCGGCATGAGCCGCCCTCTGGAAATACCTCCCTGCCCCTCTCCGACTTGAGCCGGAGTCTCTTTGAGTTCAGGAAGCTTCTCAAGGCCTTCCTTTTCTCCTCCTCCTTCCCTCCCTTGATAGACTCCACCTGCTGCTGCGACTGGTTGCTTGTGCCCTTATGACCCTTACCAGGGCTAGGCCCTCCCTCAAACGGTCTTGCCATGCACTCTTTTCTACTAGCACTTGCCTACAGGCACCCTTCCCTAACTAGCCTCCTGAGTCTGGCCCACCCCGTCACTGCACTAGTTGACCCCCACTCCTGTTTTCTGCACGCACTTGCCCTCCTGGGCTCCCCTTAGCACCAGACCAGCCCCTGGGACGCCCTCTCTCCTACACTTCTCCCTCTTCCTTTCCCATCTCTTCACCCTGATCAGACCCTCACCCTGCACTTCTAGTTACATACACCACTTGCATGATCCGAATGCCAAAAGGCCTAATAGGACCGTGAGAGAGGGTATGCCCAGACGTGGGTCCCTTGCTCGCTGCGCCATAGGGACCCAAGCTGCACCTCACTGAGGAGGCCCAACAAGGCCGAAACATGTCTGGGGTTGCTTGTGTTTCCGTGCAGAGGGGACCTGGCCTAGCAGTTCAGGCTAGGCTGCTACCATTGGTGGCAGTACCAAACTTATTTGCATATGGCTGGACCCCTTTTGCAATGGCGCAGATGCGCTAAAAAACAGTGGTGTGGAAGGTTGCCCAGAGCAATGCAAGTGGTTCAGATTCAAAACCTTCCACCCCTCACTTTTCTGCTTGTAGTTTGTTACACATAGCCTATACATTCACTATCTTTCCCCCTCATAGCGGAGTTAAGTTGATTGTAAAAGTACTCTAAATGTTAATTCTTCAAGTGACTTTCTCTGATACCAGACTTGCTTTGATACTGGAGAAAATGTAATATTTTAAACACACTTGCCTTATGTGGATATGCTGTCATTAAATAACTAGGTTGTTTAGCAAGCAGAAGAATTGTTTAAGTGCCTAGCATCTTTTAGAGTCCAATATTTGTATTTTGTATATTAGAATGAATGCTTGTATGGACTGATAATAGTGAGATTCATATAGGCAGGTCATTTCGTTTAGTCGATTATTGGTTTTCCTATAACACTCTGGTGATCTCCATGATGTACAACTGGAGACCAACTTAGTTGAATTTACTTAATTCTTTTGAATGCATTTTTAGTTTTGAAAACAATACTTTCTATTCCTTGCCCAGAATTGTGGGGTGTGCCTCTATAAATGGTGATGTGAGCGTGATGTCACACTAAAGTGAGCCCAGTGTAAAAATAAAAAATATTCCTACAACACAAAAGTGCAGAGAAGAGAAGCCAAGTCTGACTATTTAGACACAGAAGGCAGACTGTTCCCGCTCCTCAACACTATCCACGAGCAGCATTTTACTTTACCTGTTTCTGTACCCGTTTCCTGTATATGACCCCGGACTGCTATCTGGATTCCTTATTCCTCACCTTGCTCATTTACTTTTTCTCTGGATCTCATCAGGTTGTTCTTGCTGTGCTTGGACATTGGTCTGTTTTCTGTACTTGGATTTTTTTGGATTGCCAATTGAATATGGTAAATTGACTGGTGCCTCCTCATCTGGAATTATCGGGATTGTTCAATAATTGTGGCCTCCTTTGGATGCATGTTAGGACTTGTGATTTCCTCGATTATTTCTTGTTCCATTCCATCTTTTATTCTTTGGTTGTGTCTCTGCATCTTACTGGACTCCCTGCTCCTTCCTGACTAGTGGGCAGTTGCTCTACCTCCTCTTGCCCTAATTATCTCCCGCCCTACCTCTCTGAGTACCAGCATATGGTCAAGTTAGGGAGTAATAAGTGCTGTGGTAAAAGCCTTCCATTACGCTACTTCTCTAACCTGTTGCTCATTTCTTGCAGCAAGGGAGAGAGCCTCTTGGCATTCCTCCCTAACTTCTGGTGTATACCCTGTTACAGGTGTTCTGTTAACTTCCAGGTGCAGGGCTCTGAGGAGGAAGGTCTGCCGTGTTAACACTGGACCTCTGGCAGGAATATCCCAAGTTATTATCTTTTCGATACAGACCTCAACCCAAACGTTACCAATATAGGCTCAAGAATAACCAATACCCTCAGATGTTCCAGGTATCACCCAATAATAAGGTGGTGGGTGTCACTCTGGCCTTCTGAAAATACTTTTTGTTCAGTGTTTCACAAACAACCCAAGATTGGGAGGGTATGACAATCATAGTTAGGGCCACTTATCAGAATATTAAATTATTGATAGCTTAACTGTGAACTCCTAACAATGGTCAGGGAAAATTCTTACGAAAGTTGTTGGATGATTTTGGAGCTTTGCAGAATGCAATTTTATCCTTATGCACGAGACTTTAACCTACTTTTTCTGCATAGAGGGATAGGCCGACATTCAAAAGCCAGTACATATGCCATATTGAATCTTTAAAAGACACATTTCAACGATTGGGTTTCATTGATATCTGGCGTTATACACACACCAGACACACTCCACTTTTTCATTCTTTTCTAATGTATACTCCTCATACTCAAGGATAGACATTCAATTTAGCAGCTACTCACTGGAAAGCATACTTATTAAAACCTCTGCTGGCTTTATTTCGATTCCAGATCACATGTCTATTTTAGCAACATTTCAGCTTTGATCGTGCCAACCCCAAGAACCATCCAGGTGTTTTGACCCATACCTTAACCTCTAATCTACATCCACCCTGGACACTTTCATAGGAGTCTTTAAATATCACCAATAAACACAGCACTGGACCTCTCGTTCAATAAGACACACACCCAGGGCATTTTGATTATTCCATGGACTGACTACCATGTGTCTGTACAGGCCCTCTTGAGGCCTGAATGGAACTACTTTCCACCCGGGTGTGGTCGGGGAAGGATACATACCTGATCGGAGGAAGGATACACACTTGGAACTTCTTCCAAAGCTATTTAAACCACACCCGATCAGCAACTCACGCTTCGCGTTGTTCTGCTCCTCGCAGCTGGACGCTCACCGTGTCAGCTCCTGCATCTGGACTTCAGCCACGCCTGTCAGCATCCTGGGTCACCTGCAAAGGGAGACAAGAGACCTTACCAGCTAAATCTGCACCACGGAGACATCACACCGACGATCCTGAAAGGGAAGACATCATTTTTAAAAGCATTTCGTTACGATCGCTGCAGCGCTGCATTTCACTCACCTTTCCTGGGTGCCTCCTTCTTCAACAGCGATCATCCGGATACACAGCCACTTCCCAGAGCCTATAGAAAAAGACAAGAATGAGAGGTGAGAGAAGGAAGGGAATAAGACTTACCTGTTGGGTCATTCCCATTTCATTTCGGGTCTTGCCGCTTCCAGGCATTTTCCGGACCCCGGCCCCTATGGGGAAAAAAGACAAAGACATTGAATGAGCGTATGCAAAGACAGTTCCCGAGCGCTCATCCAGAACTAACCTGCCATTTACTGGAACTGGAACTGCACGTTTCACTTCGGGTCGGCGCCATATCTCCGGCATTCCGAACCCCGGCCCCTAAGGGGAAAAAAGACATAAACATTAGCGCTTGCTGCAAAAAGACAATGAACATTATTATTAAGCTTGGACCTTTGAACTTGCAACAGAACTTTTACAGAGCCTTACCTGAATAGTCAAGTTTACCTGAACTCCCATCAATCCTCAATCCAGTGAAGTAACTGGGTTTCAACGCGCCCCTGCATCAGAAGCAGGATGGAGAGCTCATCCTTCCTGACCCTAAGGTGAGACTTCACGGGGAATCGTTGAAGGGTATCGTGGAGGGTTGGAAGAGAGTGGGAGGCTTGAGCATAACTCAGTCAGTAGGTAATACTCCCTTTTCACGCACAGGGGAATATTCCTGCGAGCCGGAGAAGCCAGAGTAGAGGGCCCTTCCTGTCCATCTTCAGAGTCCTGCGCTTCACCATTGAAGAAGCATTAGCACTCGAAGCCAGACATGCGCCTCCGTGGGAATCAGGTGAGCGTTACATATTGTCATTATAATGTCCCTGACCCACATATAAGATCTGTGACTCTGAGTACAAGTTCTGTACAATCTGAGCAAGGCTTATCAACAGAAAGATCCTCTAGGGAATTTCAGAATGAACACCATCTTTACTCCCAAAGTTATAATGTAAAAAGATCTAGCAAAAGAGCCTTAAGTCAAATATCTTCCTCTGTAACCACAAATTCTAAGTCTCAATATTTGAATGATTATAAGGGGAATAAATCAACCCTTAAAATAAATTCAATACTTAAAAGAAATAACTTTGTTGAAGAGGTCTAAAGAGGCATGCTGTAGCAGTAGTCAGGCAATTAAGCCTAACAGCCTGCACCTGAAGGAACCTGGGAGACATAAAAGGCCCCCTGGGGTGTAGGCAATTGGAAGGAGCTGGAACTGTGACTGGAGTGCGAACTGTAACATTAGAATCAATAAGCAGAAGGCGCAAAGCTGGCAAGCCAAGTAGAAGTGGGAGAACAAGTGGGATGCCAGAACGTGGGTACAGCAGATTTCAGCCGCTTGTTCTGAAGGGGTCCTGTTCCCCCAAACTCCGAAGGGCAGAGGCTGCGCAGCGGAAGGTGTGCAGAGAGGCTGTTTTCCCCATGTGAGCTTGATTGCCATGGTTGCCATGCAGAGAATGTATCGGAGACCGAGGCGAGGAGCAGTTGTCAAGCTGTGGGTCTCGTGAGCGAAAGGGTCTCCTTAAACGTGTGGCCAGACCGGATACACCTTCAGAGACGAAAGGTGTGCGTGTCCCTGAGAATCCAGAAGCAGTAAAAGTTGTGGCAGAAGTCGTGGAAGCGGTGCGACCCGGAGAGCAAATGTTAAAGAAGCCAGCATGTGAAACCTGGCTTTCTAATGTGAGCATTGCCGGAAACAGTATCCAGTTCCTTCATTAGCGTATGGTTTAAAGCGAGCTGAAGTTTGTTGAAGCTGTCATGAATAAACAATGGAAAAGTAGCATTCCTGTATATTAGGAAAGTCTTTTTACTCACTGGAAAAGTAAACACTGCTTCAAACCCATTGTTAAACCCTTAAAAGACTGTATCTACCTAAAGGAGTGGTCGCGTGTCACTTATTAAGAAGAGTAAGCGTTGCGAAGGCCATTACTGAATACCTAACCTTGATGAAACAATTGTTGAAACCTATAAACTTTGAAAACTACATCAAGAGTGGCCATGTGTGCCTAATTGTGATTCACAAAAAAAGACTGAACTCTATTCTTTAACGCAGAATACCTCTCATACACAAGAAGCTAAATCGTTTAACAGTGTATCTATTGAAGAAGAAAGCAAGCATTGCCCAAACCAAAAGTCTCCCTATATTAAGAGTGAAACCAGCCTTTATCATAGCTAAAAAGCAATCTAACTGTTGTTGTGACTCTAATAACATTTTAACTAGCCTAAGATGTAAGTGTGCAAGCATTACTTGAAGCTAAGAGAGTGGCACCAAGGCTTCTGTGGAATTACTTGGGCTGATAGCTTGCAGAAAGGTGAAGATAAAGTTGGCGAAGGGAAACTGGCTGCTTGTAAAAGACAGTTTTTGAAGTTGACCAAGTCTGTATTGCCAGAGACTGTAGAAGACAGCGACAAGTGAGTCTTAAAGGCAAACCTATGTTGCATTGTGGTGGACAGACAGCTGAAGAGGCTGCCCTTTTGAAGCAAGATATTCAGAGGAAGAGTGTGTTGCCTACTTAAAGGGGTTGAAGTACTTTTAAAGTGGATCCTGTTGAAGCCTATTTAGAAGTACAAATCACTGAAGTTGTGGTAATAGGTCAAAGTGCTGAAGCTGTGGTTTTATATCTGGTTGTCAGTAGATGCAACACTGTAGTAGCTTAGAAGTCATCCTGACAAATAAACCGTTGTGAATTCAACACTTGTAATTAAGGAAATACTAATTATTAGTCAAGAACTGTGTCTCATTGACAGGTGTAGGTCCTGCTGTAATTGTTCCCTCCATGCCCTATCGGTAAGGATCCTTTTGAATTGCAGATACAGAAATACTGAAAGTTTCTGTATACCCAGTGCTTCCTCCTGCTCGTGTAGGTCTATGAACTTGTCCCCTTTCAGCAACTGCCCTACCTCTCTAAGCCAGCCTCGAACCATGTCTGCAATCTTTCCGGGTTATTGATCGCATCTCTGATTCCCGGGACTCATAGGTGTCCCAGCGGTGAATGCCACATTGTGACCCCCCCATATACCTTAACCCTTTCTTCCAGATGTTCCATACGGTCCCCAGTATGGGTTGGTCGCAAATTCTACTGGGGATACTGTCTCTCGGTATCCATAGCCATTCCCCCCACTGTAGCCAGCCGCAGGTGATGGTTGTCGAGTGCAATCCTTTGGAGGTCCCCCTGTTTTTCTGAGATGTGGTATAAGAACCCTAAATTGGGCTGCCTCATAATACCACATATTATTTTCCCCTCCTCCAGGAGCGGCAGTTCATCACGTTTCCCCCTATCCTGCTTAATGGCATTCTCCCATCCCTCCCCTTGCGTACGCTTATCTAGTTTGTGTATCTCCTCCCGTAGTCTATTTTCAAACCGAGCACGCGCCCTCTTTTTCTGCGGTCCTTCCCTAATAAGTGTCCCTTCCAAGTTGCTTTCCCTGCCTCCCACACTGTCCTTATGTCCACTTCTCCTGTGTGATTCGTGACAAAGAATTCCTCGATTTCCCTAGCCATCTTCTGTCAGAACACCAGGTCCTTCCATAGGGACTTGTTGCACCTCCATTTAGTTCCCTACAACCCTGGGTTAATGCCCGCCTAGCCCAAATCCAATGTCACCATGTCATGGTCTGACCACGGGGTCAGGCGAATTTCTGCCTTCAGTGCCTCCTCCTACAGGCCCCTTGAGACATACAGATAATCTATTCTGGTAAATGTTCCATGAGGTGGTGAATAAAAGGTATATCACCTCTCCTGGAACCCACCATGACCCGTCCTCTCCATCTCCTGTGCCCTGTCCTGGATCCCCTGCCTATCGACATTCAGGTCTGCCCATATATTAAAGTCACCTCCAATAATGCCCAGAACTCTCCACCATTATTTTAGGAAAGATATTTTTCAAGAATCTCAGTTGGCCCTGTTGGGTGCATAGATTGTGGCCAGTGTAAGACGCACCTTCCTAATAGTACCCGGAACCAGCAGGGCCCTCCCCTCCACATCTGACCAGACCTTGGACACCTCAATCTTAAGGACTTAGTTAAGTAGGATGCCCACCCCCGCCCTCCTCACCGGGTCCGAGCCCCAATATACCTGGTCCCTCAGGATTTTTTCTTTCCTCCCCTTACAGTATTTGGTCTCCTGGAGGAACATGACGTCCAGCCCCACTCTTCAAAATTCCCTCGCCACCAGTGACCTTTTAGTAGGGGAGTTCAGGCCCTTTACATTAAGTGTCCCAATCCTCAGCCGGCTCCTTTGAGCAGGATCGCTTGTGACTGAAGTCATGTTACCCCACTATGGAACTCCTGTCCTTGCGCTTTGGCTAGCTTCAACCGTTCAACTTGAAACATGTAACTTGGAAATAACGCACAACTTAACAAGGTCTCTACCCCCACCCTCCTTCTCCCTTCCCTCCCCCCTCCCCATGTGGTGCCCGGCTCCCCCCAGTTATCACTAGGGTGTGACCGGACCACCAAACAGACCTCTCGTCACAGGTCCCAGCCCATCCAACCCCTTCATTTCAGAGTCCCTCTATACCCCCCCAACTCCTTCATCGAACACCCCTTAACATCTTCCCGTCTGACCTCCTGGGGGCAATGGCCACCCGGTACCATGTGGGTATCCTATATCATTTCACACCCGACAACCACCTCTCTGTCCGCCCCCCTTAGCTCCCTTCGGCAGCCCATCCACACCCCCTAAATGTCCCACTCATGGTTAAAAGGTATCACATCTTCCTTCATTCAGTGTCTGCTGCTGGGAAGATGTTCAGCTGTCTGAATTTCCGAGATCCCGGCATCCTCTGCCTTTCAGGTCCCTTAATGCTCCATCAGTTTGCCCTCCGGTTTCCTGCTCCTTGATCCCCCCAGCACCTCCAGTGTCACCTAGTAGATCCCTCGTGGTCCTCCGTATCTCCTCCTCATTCAATAGTTTATATTTAGTTCCGTCCATTTCGAAGGACACAGAGAACAGGAAACCCCACCTGTATATAATTCCCCTCTCATTCATCCACTTCGTTAGACGCAAACACAGTGTCAGCGAGGACAGCTTTTGAAAAATCGTAACCCTGGAGCCACCATGCATCACAGGACCCTTCTTACTCGCCTTCTCCAGGATCTTGTATTTATCCGGGTAGTTATGGAATGGGGCGAGAACCGATCTGTGCCAGCCTGCTGGGACTCCAGCCCTGTGGATCCTTTCGATTTTGGCCTTGTCTATGGTGTCATCTTCAAAGATGAGTTTGGTGACTTGGTGGAGGATTCTCCTCAAATCCCTCTCTGTCTCCCCTTCTTTATCCGGTTTCCCAAAGAGCCTCAGGTTGTTCCACCTCTCTCTGTTTTCGATGTCCTCCATCTTCAATAGAATCTAACCCCTCTCCTTTCCATTTCCAATATTCTTACGTACATCTGAATCTCCATAGCATCCCGAGAGGATTGGTTGTGCTGCACTTCTTTGAGTCCATCTTCCATCTTGTCGATCCTCTGAGTTATCCTATCGACCCTTCCACTGATATCCTCCCTCATGCTTTGGATCTCCTCCATCAGCGCCGCCACATCTTTCTTTGTAGCAGTTGATTCCTCCCCACCTGACGCAATTGTGAGGGTTGCGCTGTCTTTCCCTGTTTCTCCCTCCATGCATAACAAAAGCCGACTTGCTTGGATCTCACGTCCATGTGCCTTCCCTCAACACTGGGCTTGTTGTCATTTAAGTGTGGGAGGTCCAATGCCCCCCCACCAGCTCCTGTTGTTCTCTCAATGACCCGGGGTGAGCCACAGGGGAGGCGGGTACACACCCCTGAATCGGGGGGGCCCACACCTCTCCCTGGCCTTCTGGACTGACCCCCGCACTGTTCCTTCTCAAGTGTCTCCATTCTCCAGGCAGATGAATCCTGGCTCCCACCCCACTGCTCCATTGGGGGGGGGGGCGGGACTATGCTGTCTTGGGGCCTGGGCTCTGCATCAAACCTCAGGCCTTGTATGCCCCACAGGGTCTGAACTGCTAGCTGGAGGTGTATAGGGGATGGGGGGCAAGAAGTGATCAGCCACTCACCTCCTTGAGTCTGCTGGGCTTCGCTGGCCGGGCTCCTCCTTTGTTCTTGTCTCTCTCGCCTCCTCGACCCTCACTAGGATGCTCTCCTCCGAGGCACGGAGACACCCTCTGGCACTAAAAGTACCCACCCCATGCGGGGTGGGTTGTCTGAAGGGGCACGAGCCTCCGGCGCAGATGGGCCCAGCACCCCTGATCCAAACTGCTGCCAAGGCCCGGCGTTCTAAGGCGGCCGCCAGCGCCAGGCAATTCCTCCTCGCTTTCCCGGGCTTCAGGATATGCTCCGTTCGACCCCTGGCAGGGGGCCGTTACACCCAAGATTCCTCATTGTTGCTCCTTGAGTGTTCCAACCAATGGTGTTACTACTCCTTCTCACTGGGGAGGTTGTTCAGGGGGGGTCTCTCATCCCCTTAATACTTGGCGAGTGGGGAGCTTAACGCTCATGCTGCCATCTTCTGTGTGCCGCAGGTGGCCTCCTTATTCCTGGAACCCTTCAGCTTCTCTCCTAATCTCTCACTGAAAAGATAAGGTCTTTGCCTACCTGCCGCCACAGTGTTGCCTGAGGAAACGACAACTGGGGCAAACAGAAGGAACAAACCCCAAAAGGGGGAAAAGCCTGAACAGCAAAAAAACACCCTCAAAGGTTCTTAGATGAAGGTATCATCAGAAGTAGCTGTCCAGATGAAAGATCCAAACAGTACATAGAAGGCAGGATTAGGTGCAAGTGGAAGGAGGGAGAACTGACAAGAACGAAGGCTGAGGCAGTGACAAGGAGGGACAAAGATAGGCAAGATAGAAAAGCGAGGAGAGCAAAATAACAGCTTCTTACCCAGTGGAGCGAAAGGGTTGCAACGTGCAGTGCCGGCGAACTCTGCCAAATAAAAGAGAAACGGAGAGCGCTGCGCCATCTTGAATAAAGATTAGACCGGTAATGGGATAACCTGTCTAGCGTGAAGACACATTACGTCCTGAGATGCCAGTGCTTTCAAAGTGACCACGGCGCGGTTGTGACATATAGGACTTGTCTGCAGTGAGATTTTCCACACTAATTGAGAATGGGAAAAAGGCTCTCTGATTCTTAAATTACTACTGCTTCCTAAATTAATTCGGTGTAGGAAGAGCATTCCGCTGTAACTAGTTCTGAAGCATTCATTTTAGGTTAACCTTGTTTTAATAATTAGAAAAAGCACAAATGTTCTTAAAGAAAAAGAAATAGTGCAGACATAATATTTTATATATAATCCCTACTGTTCCTTGAAAGTAAAATTCATATTTTATATATGCCTACAGGTTATTCCTGGTGTAACTTGCCGAACGGATTTAATTGCTTTGCCCACATTAAAGGTAAGCCAATGTAAATATATTTGATAATGTAAGGCTCATATCTGTAATTGTAAATGGTAAGGAAGATTAATGATCAATTTAATGCAAAATATTTAACTCTCTTTAGTCATAGCGATTCTTTGTGTGATGAATGGTTATATTTTGTGCATAAAAACATTTAGTTTGCAAAATCAGTTTCAGTACTGGAAATGTCTGTTTGTACCTACATTTAAAAGCAGCCACAGCCGAGCGGAGGTTGCTTGAAGCCAGGATGACCTAGGGCCTCATTACGAGATGGGTGGTAGCCATGGTGCTGTTAGCACCATGGCTGCCTCCCATACCGTGCCCGTGTCCGGTCTCGTTCAATGGGGACTTACCGGTGTAGTGGGACCCTGGCGGGACCGGTAAGTCCCCATTGAACATGCCATTCCCCATTCCCATTTGAGCCCACATAGGGCTCAATGGGAATGGGGAGGGCACTAATAACGGGCTCGCGAATGGCAAGCCCGTTATTAGACCACACGTTCCTTACGGTTCCCTCCAAGGGACCTCGGAATCGGGCAGTAAGGTATTACCGGGCACCGGTCTCCTTATCGGTGCCCGGTAACCCTTACCGCCCGACTCGTAATGACCCCCCTAGTCTTCTTTTATGGTCTCATCTCAAGATACATGCTGCAGCGCTCTCCCATCAGGTGGGCGTAGGTGTCTGCTTATCCAGGTTCGTAGGTGCCTAAAATTGCTTATAACTGATTGCTGGTTAGAGTGCAGTGAGCCTACCCCCAAAGCGCAATAGAAGATAGTGGATGTTCTTACTTCCCATCAGCGGCGGAGCATGTTGCATCAAAAGGGGAAAAATGGTGATGGTAGTGCCCACGCTTACAATAGAAAGGCAGGCCTTGAAGAAAAAACACCTTTTGCTGGTAACTGGACCAGCGTTGATACTGTTCTGCTCCTCTGTGCTGCAGAGAGGGCAGTCTAAGGAACAACTGAGTTTCTTCAAGTCGCAGTCCCTTGGACTTTACTGATCCCTTAGAAGTGGGCGCATAGGTTGGACCACCGGATGTTGACGCTGGTGCAAGTTACCCCCTCTCCATCCTCTGCAGCTTTGAGCAGGCTTCCAGTTTGGATTCCTACCTGGAGATGGAACCTAGATCAGTAATTGTTGAGTTCCACCTTACATAGTGGAGTTAATGCTAGCTGTCTCAGGGTGGGATTTTGAACAGCAACCATGGCAGAGAAAAGATTCAAGAGTCTTATTTATTTATTTTTAAATTTCTTTATTGGCATTTGACATGGGTACAACAGCAATATGACAGTAGTTGTCAACTGCGGCATAGTGTAGGCAAATCAACATGTAGTCAGCTGATAAATTAAACAGTAAACGACATTAACTTAAAAACGTTTAACAGTAAATGTCTCCTTGAGGTTGGTGGATAGTCTTGTTTGGGAGAGTTGGCCGAGGGTGAGGTGGGGAGGGCAGGGGATTAGGGAGGGGGGAGGAAGGAGCCTGCAGATGAAGGATTAGTTCTTTTTCTGGCGATTGTCTATTTATGTGACTTTGTGGAGGTCAGTTCAGATAGCATGGGGATAAATTGTTCAGGGGGGCTTTTCGTCGCTGGAAAGGTGAAACAGTGCTCACGTCAGGGCCTTCCAATCGTCTAGTGCTTGACTTGCATCGTCTAAGGATTTAGCAACGCTGTCCTCCCAGGCTGAGGTTTCCGCCCTGACCCAGCGTTCCAGTTCACTGTGCCATGCTTGGAATCGCGGGCCGCCCAGCCTCTTCCATGCCATTGCAATGGTCCTCTTGGTCAGGATACATGCCATGTCCATGAGCTTTACCGTATGTTTGATTTTGACTAATCTGGGGTAGGTCCCCAGGAGGCACTCGCTGGGAGACCATTTGTATCCGGTCATTCCTGCCCTCCTGCAGGTTTGCTCTACCTCGGCCCAGAGCTGCTGAGCCTTGGTGCATTCCCAAAACATGTGCAAAAGATCCACTTTGTCCCTGTTGCACCTGCACCATGGGCAGTTGTGATGGGGTTCCTTGCAGAACTTTGTTATTCTATGCAGTGTCAGATAGGAGCGGTATAGGACGTTCAGTTGGATCAGTCTGAATCTGGAATTCCTGGATACCTCCTTGGGGAACGCTAGAGCTCTCTCCCATTCTCCATCAGTCATATCTCACCCCAGATCCCTGTCCCATTTGAGCTTTAGGTCAGGGCCGCGGGGATTCGGCCTGTCTATTAGGTGGCTATATATTTGGGACACCGGTCTCCAGCCATTTCCCAAATTGTACAGTAGTGTTACAAAGGGGTTGGGCTCGGGTCCCTCAGGCCATGTGTCCCATTTGGTTCGCGCTAGCTTTCGGATCCTTTGATACCACAGGAACTGGCCGCTAGGTATGTCTTCCTCAGATTGCAGTGAGGAGAAGTCACGGAAGGAGGCCTCGTTGTATAAGTCTCCCCATGTGTACACCCCTTTTCTCTCCCAGTACCTGATGGTTGCTAGGTCGATGCTGTTCTGGCACAGGTACGAGAGGAGCAGAATGTCGGGAGTATATGCATGCTTCAGGTGGAGGAGTATCCAGCAAGGGTGTTGCGCTTGGGAGGTGTTGGGGTGCCCAAATTAGTTCCTTCAGTCGGATTGGAGCGATTGGGTGCTGCAGTAATGCTTTTTCAGAAGTGGCGTCATCAGCCAGCCATTTGGCTATAAAGCTGGGTTAGGCTGCCAGATAATATTTCTCCAGGTCAGGAAGCTGAATGCCGCCCTGTTTGTGCGGGAGAGTCAATGTGGCTAGTGCCATCTTGTGTCTGCCTTTGACCCATAGGAAGTCTTTTAGTATCGTCTCGAGTAAACTAAAGAAGGGGGCTTTGATGTAGTAGTACACATTTTGGAATCTGTAGAGGAACCTGGGGAGAACAATCATTTTGATGATGGATGCTGTTCTCATCATGGAGAGGGGAGTCGTGACCAGAACCCTATTGATTTGCGTAGAGGGGGCAGCGCCGCCAAGGTGTTATTTTTGTGCATGAGCTCGGGTGTGTCTAGTATGTTGACTCCGAGGTAGCGAAATGGGGACAGCTGCCATTGTACATCCAACGAAGGTAGGTCATCAATGTGTTTATCTTTGAGGCCAGTCAATGGAAAGAGACAGGATTTGTGTCTACTGAGTCCTATTCCCGAAACTTTGGCAAAATTGTAGAGGACCTCCAGCATAGTCAGAACATTCATGTGCGGGTCTCTTACGTAGAGGAGGATATCATCTGCGTACAGGGTGATTATGTGATCTACCCCATCCAATCGAATACCTGTGTCGAAGAATTGCTTTCTGAAATAGATGGCAATGGGTTTGAGCCCTAATATGTAAAGCATGGGAGAAAGTGGGCATCCCTGCCTGGTGCCCCTCTGTATATCCCACGCAGCAGAAACAAGCCTTCCAGATTTTACTTGTGCCTTTGGTTTGTTGTAGAGTACTTTGACCCATCTGATGAATTTCTCCCCAAAGCCAAATTCCTGAAGGACCGCTAATAGCCATTTCAGAAGATGAAATCGAACACCTTGATGGCGTCCAAGGATAACAGGGTGTAGGATCTTTCGTCTCGATTAGCCTGGGACATAACATGTTGGAGCCTGCGAAGATTGGCAGTGGTGTTGTGGCCTGGCACAAAACCATTTTGGTCTGGCTGCATTATTTCTCCTATCACCCTAGAAAGCCACTTGGCTAGGATCCTGGTCAATATTTTGACGTCATAGTTGAGCAGTGCGAGTGGGCGATAGGAGTCGCAGTCTTATGCTGGTTTGTTGGGTTTCAGCATTGGGATCACCAGCGTTTCATGCATGCTCCCCGGCAGAATCCCCAGTTCGTACGCCTCCTGAAAGACCTTGTGCAGTAGTGGGGTTAGGTTTGGTTCATAGGTTTTGTAGAATTCGGAAGGTAGCCTATCGCTACCTGGAGCCTTGCACGTGGCCGGGGACTTAATTGCTTCAGATATGTCTTCCGTTGTGATGTCTGCACCCAGGGCTTCTCTGTGCATGGGTGTTAACCTGGGCAGCCCTATTTCCTCTAGTGTGTCCGAGATCTCATCCGGGGGTACCTGGGCGTCATGGGGATACAATTGGGCGTAGAATTGTTTGAAGGTGTCATTGATGCCCTGTTGAGTTTGATGCAGCGTGTCATCACTACTTTTTAGGGCTGTGGTTAGATGCTTGGGGTGTTCTTTTTTGCACAGCCAGGCTAGAAGTCTGCTGGGCTTGACTGCTTCGGTGTGCGCCCTTTTGGTTCTGGTGGTGTAGTCGAACTTGGCTAGTCTGTCCCAAGCCTTTTTGCATTCGGTTCTAATTTGCTTGAGTTTGTCTTCCTCTTGCTGGGTACCCTAGGTGCCGGGTTCCAGCTGTTCGATTTCGCTTTCCCACTGTTCTAGCTCAGTTCCTAGATGTTCCCTGATGCATCCAGCCTTTGCTATAATTTCTCCTCGCATAACTACCTTCAGGGCATCCCATAACGTACTTAGGTGATCCACACTGCCCATATTCTCTGCTATATAGTTCTCTAGGGAATCTTTGAGGTCATCCCTAAATGCTGGCTCTTTCAACGCTTCCGTGGACATTCTCCATGTGGGTATTGGGGGTCTGGGTCCTATGATGCTCACTCTACCATTAATGGTGAGTGGTCAGAGATGGTCCGACCTAGGTATTGTGCCGTTTCGATCAGGGGCAGGTTTTTTCTGCCAGTGAAAACATAGTCGATGCTGTGTGGAGCTGAGTGAAAGGAGTAGCCCCGATCGTTTGGGTGTAGCTCTCGCCAGATTTCTAACAGGTCAAGGCGGTTCAGCATGGTGTTCAGCGCCGTGGTGGATGGTGGCGGACCGCCGGGGAGTGGTGTGGACCTGTCAAGTTCTGGGTTGCTGACACAATTGAAATCACCCCCCCCAAATGAAAAATCCGTGCCTATATTGTGTTATCTTGGCGTACATCAGGTTTAAGTGCGCCTGTATGTTTTTGTTGGGGAGGTATGAATTCACGATGCATATTTCAATTTGCTCAATATGGCCCCACAATATCACATACCTTCCTTCCGGATCTGATTCAGCCTTGGTTAGTTGGAAGGGGATTTGGGGGCTGATCCATGTGAACACCCCTCTGGCGTATTTGGAGTATGTGGCGCCGAACCCTTGCCCGCCCCAGTGAGTTTGAAGCGTTGCGATGGATTCCCTCGTTAGGTGGGTTTCCTGCAGAAGGGCCAGTCTGATCTTTTTCCTATGCAGGTAGGATTTAATCCTATTTCGACGAAGATAGGTACCCAGACCCCTCACGTTCCAGGTTACAACCTTGATGCTTGTGGCCATGTTAGTTCGAGGAAGAGTTCAAGTATTAGCTCCTTGTTGCCCCACTTCTCCCGCATGATGGTCGGGGAGCTTGGGCGCCTCCCTTCCTGGTGCCGATTCACCCTCCGCTTTCTCCTGCGTCCTCGTTGAAGGTATTGCTCTAGATCTTGGAGACATGGTAACTGTTTAAACTTCCACTCCGGTAAGTGGGTTAACAACATAAAACAACTATGAACTGCCCCTAGCAGTTGCATTGGGGGGTCAACGCTCAGGTGCTTCCGCATCTCGTTGGCCTATCCAAGTCGTTTGATGCAAATGTGGTGCTGGCAACAGGCCAGCACAGGTTTCGATGGGGTGGGTTGTAGCAGTGCTCACGTGTGGTCGTCTGAGCTCCCGTCCGTGGTAGCGTACTCTATCATGGTGGCGGAGGATCTCCTTTTAAGTGCAATGCTCTGGTGTTGGAACTTGAGGTTGTTTGATTCACAGGATTTGTGATTCTTGTTTAGCCCTTCGGTCCTTTTGATGCGTTCATCGCCTTCAGCTAGGTTGTTGTGCTCCAGCCACATGTTGGCTGCAGCCGGGGTTTCCTTGAAGACCGCTTTCCCTTTGTAGAGTATCTTGAGACGTGAGGGGTATAGCAGCATGTATTTGAGATTGAGTTTTCGTAATGTAGCTTTGATAGGTATGAATGAATTTCTGGCTTGTTGTACATTGGGGGTATAATCAGGATACATGACGATCTTGGCGTCATTCCGTTTGATCTCACCTCCCTCTCTCGAGAATTTGAGTATCGTCTCTCTGTCTCCAAAATGTAGGATCTTTGCGATCATTGGGCGTGGGTACGATCCTGTCGGGGGTCTTTTCTGTAGAGCTCTGTGGGCTCTCTTGTTAGGCAGAAACCTGTGCAGTTCCCTCTGGGACCACTGCAAAAGATTTAAGACTACAGGTGTTTGGCAGTAAACCCACTTGGTAGCAGTCTGTACCACACAGATTCACTTGGTAGCTGTGGCTGAGCAGTCAGACTTCCCTTAAGAAGAGTTAGGCAGTATACAGAGTATTCACAATAGGTAAAAAAAAAACACAGTAGAACAAGTAAACACTGACCAGGACTTGGTGTAAAAGAGATATAATTATTTATTTAAAACCACATCTAGAAAAACACACAGGCACTAATAGTAAGCAATTCAAAAACATGGTCACTAAAAGATATACACTCCCTTAGAAGAATATTAGAAAAGTCTTAAGTAAAGCCCCACTTATTTTCAAACAGCGATGAGCGCTTAACGCAGATGGCACTCTAATAATTCGTTTTAAAAAGGGAGAGAAAAGCAGAGATTCTCCAGCATGGGGTCTGGCATGGATTCACATGCTCATGAATATTCCCCGTCGTCAGGCTGGGAATCCTCGGTAAAGAAAAAATCAGTATCAGTTTCGTTTCTGATCTGTCTTTCGTAGTAGTAACCAATCACTGATCTCTGCGTCATACTGACCACAGCCAATGACTGCCCTCTACCTAAGCCCCGCCTCTGGCAGCCATCTTCAGATTTTTACCGCACGTTGAAGTGTTGGGATCCTCGTGCTATTGCTCTCGAGCGTTAGTGCTTTTTTCGCGCTTTTTCTTAGGAAAATGTTCTCTTTTTCGGTCAAAAGAGCCTCAAGCTCCACTGTTTCTTTATCCGATCAACGGGGACCCGTGTCGGATTCTTCTACGCCCCTCAAGGGTGAAGATTTCGTCGAGCCACGCTTTTGGAGGACTCCAGAAGTTTCTCGGGCCCATCTCGGACATGGCCCAGGAGAAGGGAAGCTCGACGCCCGGAAAGCTGTTAAGGGTCTGCCCTGGATGCCAGCTTCAGAATGTCTTCAAGGAGGACGAACACTCCCTTTGCCTTTACTGCCTGCATGAAGACAAAATGCACGTGGAGAAGGACTGTGCATTTTGCGGCAGTATGTCGGAGCGGACCATGAAGGACCGCCATCAGCGTCTCGCCAACTGGCTGGAAGGAAAGAGCCCGTCAGGCGAGAAGAAGAAGAAGAAGTCCGAGCGGTCTTCTAAGACCTTTGAGGGCGCCCCGGCGACAGGGGTCCAACAGAAGGCCAAGTACCGCGAGTCTGCTGGCACCGGGAGCGCCGAACGGTCGGGCTCTACGGGCACCAGGCAGGGCGCATCCTCCCCGGCGCCATCAACCACGAGCCAACGCTCTGGCTCGGGTAAGAGGAAGGCCGAGCACCCGGCGAAGCTCCTGGAGAGACCCCGGTCGTGCTCGAAGGTCCCATTGGAGGGGGAGCGAAGTGGGGACCCTCCCCCCAAGGAGAAGGCGATGAGCGCACCTAAGGTGGTGAAAGCCTTGATCCATCCGGCCAAGGCCTCTATCGAGACAGTCGCAGCGGCCCTGGCTCAGCCTGTGGAGGCTACACCAGTGGTGGCGACGTTGGGGCCCAGAATCTCCCTGCCACCGCGGAGGGAGTCCTCTTTCATGCCCATCGACAGGACCCTCGTGAAACCTCCGACGGAGAAGAAAAAGGGGGGGCAGGAGGTCATCGTGGATTCGGCCTCAACCTCTGAGGAGGAGCTGATCGAAGTCTTAGGCCACGGCTCTGGCGTGGAAGAAGACCATCCTGTCGGGAGGGACCCCGACGTGGGAGACGACGAGAACGTCGAGGGTGCCGACGGGGCTCCTGATTGCCCGTCGGAACCCCCTCAACCAGTGCCGCAAGACAACTCGGCGGCCATTTTGTTGGCTATACAGTCCTTATGCTCGGAGATACGGACGAGACTGCCGTTACCACCAACGGAGGAACCGCTCCCGACGGGGGACCCGGAGCCAGGCCCTTCTGGGAGCCCTCCTCTTAAGAGAAGAAGGATTCATCCTCCACCTCCTTTTCAACCTTCGCGCCCTGTTCAGCCCTCCTCCCCGTCCACGACACGTGGGGATGATACGGGGACTGATATGGCCGCGACGGGGACTGACGACGAGGTTTACGACGAGGATCTCCCGTCGTCACCTCCCACCCGGGCTTCCCCGCCCGACGAGATTGGATCGTTTCACGCCATGATCGCCAGGGCATCCGAGCTTTTCCAGCTCTGCCCGGAAGAGAAGAAGGAAGGAAGGTTTCCTTTATCAACGGCGCGAGACCAAGAGGAAGACGGTCCTCGCTGTACCTCTACTGGACGATATCTGGGATGAGGGTCTCGCTCTCCTCAAGAACCCATCCACTACGCCGGCTAGAAGGGATCGGTACGAGAAGAAGTACCGGGTCCCGGACGCGGCCCCCTTGTGCCTTCGGGCACAGCCGACCCCGGACTCTGTCGTCTCCACGGCGGCCAGGAAGAAAGCGGGGGGGGGCGCGGCCTCTACATCAACCTCCCTGCCGGATGGCGAGGGAAAGAAATTGGACACAATGGGACGCAGAGTCATCTCATCGGCAGCAACGACGATTAAGGCTGCCAACGCCTTGGCTATCGTAGCCTGCTGGACTTCCTACCAGACGACAAGAGGGCGGAGGCCCTAGAGATCTTGCAGGAAGGAGAAGTGGCGTCGGACCACGCCATTACGATAGCGACGGACATCTCGGACACTGGATTTCGCCAGTTGGGCAACGGCGTTTGCCTTAGGCGGCGTGGATGGCTCAAGGCTACTGACTTCCGTCAGGACGTGCAGACCAGAGTCTTGGACATGCCCTTCGACGGGAGCAACCTGTTTGGGAAAACAGTGGACGATTCCCTACAGGCCATCAAGGCGGACACGGAGACGGCCCGGGCTCTTGGTGTTCTCCAACAACGACGGCCGCCCTTTCGGAGCGGTGGAGGCAAACAGGGTGCCTCCAAAGGTTCCAGCGGCGGATTTTCCACCTATCGTCAAGCGGCCCGTTCGTCGTCACAGGAAGCCTACAGGGGAGGAGGCAAGTCGGGCGGATCCCGCCGTCGTCGCCAAGGAGGACAAGGCGGCAAAGCCTCGTCGAAGCAGGACTAAACCGGCCGTGGGGTCGGGCCCCCACTGAAGCACCCCGGTGGGAGGCCGGCTGGCGAGCTTCGTCAGCGTGTGGGAGTCCATCTCCACCGACCGTTGGGTGCTGGACGCCCTGGCTCAGGGTCACACGCTCGAGTTTCTAAAGAGGTGCCCGCGCGTTCCCCCTGTGGCCAGGAAGGAACATCACGTCCCTCAACTTCTCTTGGAGGTAAGGGCGATGCTCAGGAAGAGCGCCATCGAGCTCGTCCCAAAGAGGCTTCGGGGCTCCGGAGTTTACTCAAGATACTTCCTCGTGAAGAAGAAGACGGGAGGATGGCGTCCCATCCTGGACCTACGACGACTGAACAAATTCATCAAGGCACAGAAGTTCAGGATGGTCACCCTCCAACACGTCCTGGGTCAACTGGAGTAGGGCGATTTCCTGTCGTCGTTGGATTTGGAGGATGCCTACTTCCATATCCCCATCCTAAAGGGACACCGAAAGTTTCTCAGATTCGTGGTCCAAGGGCGTCACTACCAGTTCAGAGCCCTTGCCTTCGGATTGAGGTCAGCACCCAGGGTGTTCACCAAGTGCCTCGCACCTGTGGCGGCGCAGCTGCGCCGAGAGGGGATCCACGTCTACCCCTACCTGGACGACTGGCTCATCCGGGCAAAGACGAAGGAGCTCGCCGTGGAGTACACGGCAAGGACCGTCCAACTACTCACGGACCTGGGATTCTCCATAAACTACGCCAAGTCCATGTTGCAGCGCAAGATGCGCTGTTTCTGGGAGCGAAGCTCGACACAGTGTCGCTTCCGGCCTCTCCGTCGGAGGAAAGGACGAGGGCCATCTTGGGCAAGGTGCAGCGGATGCTGGTTGCGGACGCGGCCAGGGTGAGGTCCATCAAGTCCCTCCTCGGAATGATGCCTTCTTGCATTTATCTCATCCGCCTGTGCAGGCTCCCGATGCGCCCGTTGCAGGAGTTCCTGGACGCGCGCTGGATCCAGACGACGGGCAGCTTCGAGGAGAGGATCACACTCGACGAGTGTTTCCGACGAGCGATCCGGTGGTGGGGCACCTGCGCGCATCTGACGGCGGGCATGGACTTCCAGACCCCCGGCCACCAGGAGACAGTGACCACGGATGCCTCCCTGGAAGGGTGGGGAGCGCACACCGAAAATCTGCACGCGAGAGGCCTTTGGCTTCCGACGGAGAAGTCCCTCCATATCAACGTCCTGGAGCTCCGTGCAGTGTTTTGGGCCCTCAGGTCCTTTCTTCTGTCCCTCAAGGGCAAGGTGGTGAGGATCTTCACCGACAACACCACCACCATGTTCTACATGAGGAAGCAGGGCGGTACCAGATCCCCAGCCCTGTCCAAGGAGGCACAGGATCTGTGGCATTGGGCCGTCGCCCAAGGGATGTTTCTGGTGCCGTTTCACCTGGCAGGGATAAAAAAACACCATCGCCGACTCGCTCAGCAGAGAGCTGCGCTCGTGCCACGAGTGGGAACTACGGCAGGATCTAGTGGACCGCCTCTTCCGACGGTGGGGCACACCCCAGATCGATCTGTTCGCGACGGCGACGAACTCCAAGTGCCGGAGGTTCGCCAGCAGGTTTCCCCAGCCGAGGAGCATGGGCGATGCTTTCTCGTTCCCCTGGGAGGGCCTGTTTCTATACGCGTTCCCTCCATTGCCGCTGCTGACCCGGCTCATCAACCAGCTCAAGAGGTCACGGTGCAGGATGATCCTCGTCGCACCTGCGTGGCCGAGGCAGATATGGTTCCCGGACCTTCTGGACTTGTCAGCGTCCCCGTCAATCAAGCTGCCAGTGGACGCGGATCTTCTCTCCAGGGAAGGAGGCGCCATCCACCATCACGACCCGAAGTCGCTGAACTTGCAGGCCTGGCTCCTGCAGCGTTAGAGTTTGGAGGTTATGACATACCGGCCGACTGCAGAGAGGTTCTTGCAAAGGCCAGGGCGTCCTCAACTCTTAAATGCTACGGACACAAATGGAAGGGGTTCTCTGTCTGGTGCCACGCACAGAAGATTAACTCTCTACGGATTACGGCTCCCCAGGTACTGCCGTACCTACTGACGCTGGCCAAGGCTGGACTGGCACACGCGTCCATCAAGATTCATCTTGCTGCGATCTCCCGATACACCAGAACCACGGGGCGGATGTCTTTGTGGTCTCATCGTCTGGTGAAAGAATTCATGAAGGGACTGTTCAGATCGTTCCCGCCGGTGAAGGCTCCGGCCCCCGCGTGGGAGCTCAACGTGGTGCTGACCAAGCTCATGGGACCTCCGTTCGAGCCTCTGCACTCGGCTCTGTTGAAGTTCTTGTCGTGGAAAACAGAGTTTCTTGTGGCCATCACCTCCGCACGACGGGTGGGAGAGATCCAGGCCCTTTCCTGCAAGCCCCCATACTTGACTTTTCACGACACGAGGGTAGTGCTCAGGACGCACCCCTCCTTCATGCCCAAGGTGCCGTCGGACTTCCACCTCAACGAACCCTTGGTGTTGCCTGTTCTCTTCCCGTCGCCTTCGTCGCCGGCTGAAAGGACTTTGCACTCGCTGGATGTGGCTAGAGCGCTGAAGTTCTACGTGGACCGCACGAAGTGTTTTCGGAAGACGTCACAACTCTTTGTGAACTTTGGACCTGTCAATCAGGGGAAGGCTCTCTCGAAGGCTTCCATTTCCAGTTGGCTCTCCGGCTGTATCATGTACTGTCATTGGTTGGCAAACCGACCGCTGGCTGGCCGTCCGAGAGCCCATTCCACCAGAGCGATCGCAGCTACCACAGCGTTCCTATCTGGTGTGCCCTTGCTGGACATCTGCAGGGCTGCCACGTGGAGGTCGACACACACCTTCACAAAATTCTACTGCGTCGATCGGGATTCCAGGGAGGAGTCCAGGGTCGGCCAAGCAGTGCTGCGCAACCTGTTTGCCTAAGGTGAGCCTGGTGAGGAGGTAAGAATTGCTTCATGTTGAGTTTTGGATATAATGCTTAATGTTGAGCCTTTGCCACCTCCCGTGGTTGTGCATGTGTGTACTGCTATGTATTCTTTTATTCATGAGCATGTGAATCCATGCCAGACCCCATGCTGGAGAAGGAACAAGTTACTTACCTGTAACTGTTGTTCTCCAGCATGGGTCTGGCATGGATTCACATGCAAACCCTCCCGCCTACCCCTCTGCGGCTCTTCACTTGGTCATACTGCCACTTCACGTGCTACCAAATCTGAAGATGGCTGCCAGAGGCGGGGCTTAGGTAGAGGGCAGTCATTGGCTGTGGTCAGTATGACGCAGAGATCAGTGATTGGTTACTACTACGAAAGACAGATCAGAAACAAAACTGATACTGATTTTTTCTTTACCGAGGATTCCCAGCCTGACGACGGGGAATATTCATGAGCATGTGAATCCATGCCAGACCCATGCTGGAGAACAACAGTTACAGGTAAGTAACTTGTTCCTTAAATTGAAACAGGTCCCAACACTTTTACAAGAACACAACAAGAGAGGAAGGCAAAGTAAAACCGTGAAGTTAGAGTTCAATAGGCTGGATCCACTTTAAGAGGATCAAACTAAATGTGTCCAAGGTCACACGGTTGCAGTGCACAAAAGTCTTGAAACGGTTCAAAAAGGAGTTGGACCAAAGGAAGGGACTAGTTAGAAGGTCAAGCGGCCAGCCCAGTGCAGAAGGTTAAGGTATTATTTTTACCTTGTAGCAATCTTTAGAAAGAGAGGCCTGGCGGACACGGTACCTTAAAGTTGTGAGAATACTCCAGCGGGGGCAGTTGTTCCTGGCAGCGGATGCAAGTCGGTGCTTCGTCCGGGGGAAGAGAGGAGCTCGTCGGGGAGAAAGACAGGAGTCTGTTGCACTGCCAGGGAAGAAACCAGCCGCAGAGTTTCTCAGGTAAAAGGAGCCGTCCTTTGATTCGCAGTCCAGTGGTAAGTGGCTATCCGGTTGCCTGGGTGCTTGGCACGGGCAATTCGACCACAAGCCGGTCTGGGGTGCGAAGAGAAGAAGGTAAACTGGTTGTGCCCACCAGTCAGCGGAAGAAGCCTCTCCAGCCGGGAGATCTTCTCTGTCGTCGGGAAGTGGTGAGTCGGTTCCGCAGGGCTCCACCGGTGGTGTCGTCGTGGTAGGTCGGCTCAGCTTCTCCCTCGTCGGATTCTCAGGTCCTGTGGCGACTTCTGAAGTTCCAGTCCCAAAGCCCTGCTTTTATGCAGCACACCCCCATTCACTCAGCCTAGCTGTCAATCAAACATGCTAAGTGGTGAGCCGGCCGGCTCACCACTTGGGCCAATCACACAAGAGTGCGACTTGAGTTACCAAGGTAACTCAGTCCAGGGTGCCCAAACCCCCTCCTACACCCCATTTGGTACCAAGACAGAGTGGCACCACTTTTGGAGGCTTCTCTGGAGAAGCCCGCCAAAAAGTGGAACAAAGGGCTCGACTTGGGTTGGAGTCACAGAAGAGAACACACATGCCATTTTAGAATCGAGTCCTGGCAGAAAATACCAACCGGCGAATTAATATTAATTAAATAAACCGGCGGTATGTTCGAGGCTATGAGAATTAAATAATTAAAGTTGGTAGCCTCGAACAATGGGAAAATCCCATAGGGATATATTCGCGGTCGAATATAAAAAGTAATATCCACTGCCACCAGCCAAAACTCGATCAGGGGGGATGGAGACGTGCCCCATCGACTAACAGACCCCGGTGCAATCAAATTGCCCTGACCAGTATGTCCACAATATGATGGTTTGTACTGGTTTCTGTTAATAATTTGGGACTAGTAAAGCCAGTGGTGACTTTACATGCCCTGGGAGACAGTAGTCAGTCCCAGGGTATGGAGTCTATGGTGGGGTGTCACTATGACACCCCTGTGTCACTGCACGGAGGGTGCTGTGTAACACACATAGTAAAAACACATGAGACCCTATGGAATAAAGGACCCCATAGCCCATAAAACACATTAACAGTGAAAGGAACACCATAAATCATGTCCAAGAGTGGGAGAAAAAAGAGTCTCACTCTTGGCAGGAGAAAAAAACAAATTCCAGAAATCCAGCAAAGCTGCTGGGGGACTCACTAGGTTAGGAAATTCAGCCTAAAGAGCGAATTCTCCCTAACCTCTCTCGACTGAGAATCCCTGAGAGAGTTTGCCGGGCCCGATTTCCTGTAGTATCATGGACTCCACGTATTCGGTCAGGTTGATTTCCCTCCATGTCCTCTGGAATTCCCAGTATGCGTATATTATTACGTCGGGCCCTCCCCTCCGCCTCCTCCGATCTTGCCTCTAGTCTTGCAACCTGGCTTTCAAGCTCGTGGACCTTAGTCTTCAATTCCGAGGTGGTCTCTGTGGTGTCCTGTAGGTTTGCTTCAACTTTGGTCACTCTTTCTGTGAGGTTGCGGGCATCTTGGCGCATGAGCTGCACGTCAGCCTTAACTTTGTCTATTTTAGTATCAATGAATGTCCCGAGTGCTGCAATGGCTTGCAGTACCTGTGTGTCCTTGGGATCGTCTTCGGGTGGGGGTGACTCTGTCTGCGTGTTAGTCTCGTGATGGAGTTGTTGCTTGGGTCTTGCCGCCGTGAAGGAGTCCATTATTGTCGCCAGCTTGTTTTTATTTCTTGAGGTGGACATCTTGCGGTGTCTTGCGTAGGTCGCTTCAATGGGTTCTGTTGCAACTCGCTGCTCGGCAAGATGGTTCCTGGCGTGGTACGGTGTGTCCCCCCTCTCCCACTCCAGTGTGGACCCACTGCCACAGCCCCAGGCCTTGTGTTAATTGGATGCTTAGGTCTTTCTTGTAGCCTCCAGCCCCCAGTGTGACCTGGGCTTACCAGCTTCCTGGGGTCCCCCGCCCTCCGTGGGCGCGTCTCTGCGCTGAATCTTCTAGATGCCTGATTGTGCTCCGAGGCAATGGGCCTCTAATTTGCCCCGCGCTGCCCGGGCCAGCCGCTGCATTCCAGGACCCCTTGTGACCAAGTATGGGGGGCCTGCTGAGTGGGGAGCCTCTCCCAGTGGAGCATGTTATTCCTTAGTTCAAGGCACCTTTCCTGTGCCTGCAACGCGCCCCCAGCCCGTCAACACTGTTGTCCCCGTTCACGCCAGAGTACCAGCACACGTTTCTTTTTAGTTTGTGTGGCCGGGCAGGCACTCTTGTTTTCCTGCGCGTTCCGCGCGGCCTCCTGTTGTTTGCCCGCACTCCACTCACCCGCAGGCTTCCGAGCCACGCGGGTGCAGTCGGGGGCAGCCACTGCACCGTTCCCCACCTCAATGTACCCCCTCTGTCCTCTCTGCCTGGCCTGGCCTTGGGCCTCCTCGTCCGATGCAGTAAGCCGGGGGATGGGGGGGAGCCGCAGCCGGCCCGGCTCCCGGCAGCAAGATCGTTCTTCCTCCTCAGTGGGTCGCCGCAAGCCTGACAACTCCACAGTGCCAATGGTCCCCGGTTCCAGGTCGCGGCAATCACTTCAGGTTGCTGCCGCACGGAAAGTCGCAGGGGCCAAGTGTCGGGACGAGCTCCTCCCCCACAGCGGCCCTCCTCTTCGTTCAGGCCGCCATTTCATCAGCACCCCTGAGGCTCGTTCGCCAGTCTCGTTTAGCCGGATGCAAGCTCAGATTTTCTTCGGGTCTTCGCCCGGGAGTTGCAGCAACGCTTGTATTAGTGAGCGCTGCTGTTTTTTACCATATTAATTGCCTTTGTTGGCAAATTCGAGGATCAATGTTGAGATCAGGACGGGAGCTCCGCACCGTTGCAGCCTCACTCCATGAGCTCCAGCCACGCCCCCTCCATTCAAGAGTCTTATGGGCTTTGCTCCAACCCCCTGAAGAAAGGCCACAGAGAAAGGGATGCAATCTGAGAGTCCATCCTGGGAGGAGGAGGTGACAGCTGGTGAAATACATTTGCTTTCTTCGATTAGTGCTCTGCAGGCCGACTAGGTCACAAGAGATGGCAGTAGTGTCTCATGAGACTAAATAGAAAGAGTTGTCTGGAAGGGTTATGCAGGCTGAGAAAGGTCTGTGCAGAATTGAACAGACACTCTCCACTTTGGAAAACCCTCAGAAGGAGTTTGTGAAGGACCTAGACAGTCTTGTCTGCTTTTAGCAATGTACAGTACAAAGCATCCTTAAATTGGAAGCAAAAATAGAGTTACTTGAGCCGTGCAATTATTAGAGAGCCCCTTTGAAGGTTAAAAAGGACTTGTGTTTGAAATTGTGTCACTCCTTTAATGTGCTTCCCAATGTATTTGAACCTAAAATAGGAGGGGAAAAGGCCCTGCTTTACCAGGAATAAGCTGCCATTAATTTCTTGTGCAATGTGCCTGTTGAGAACACTTGATTTGTTGTTGGTTTAATAATGGTCTCATTCTCGCTAGACATTGCCCCATGGTTTAGGGGAGACACTTAAGCCTGTGCCAAAAACTTTGGGAAGCATTTCCTTGGTATTATTTTATTTATTTATTCACATTTGTTGAGCGCACAGCAGCCCAGAGGCATCGTGGCGCTGGTTACAGACATTCTCTTAGTTACAGTTAAACAATGTCATGTAGTAGGGTGGTGTGAGGAATTGGCTTTTATACATGTTCGTTTTTACATGGGTGCTTCATGCGTTGTTCTTTTCCCACCTGAGGCCTATCATCACCCATTTGTGTTGAACTTCTTGTTAGTGGGATAAGTAGGAATTTCCAAAATTGACTATTAGGGGGACTGGTACATATTTTGGGATCTTTTGGAGGATGTTGTGAGAAAACCTTTTCAACCGTTTGAATATGGAGTATATGTTATTGAGCTGTGTTTGATTGCCAATAAACGTTTATAAGCCACTCTTATTGTATATAGATTAGTTTATTAAAATATTTAGTTTTTGGTTTTATGCTAAACTGAATACAGCGGTAATTGATATTAAAATTTCTCAGTAACATATAGCATTCATAATGTCTATAGTGTGTAAATAAATTATTAGAGTGCACTGGGACAAGACCTGTAACCTTGCTTCACAAAGGAAGAAGAGGAAGTTTTCCTTCAGAGGGCTTGGGGAAAAGGGGAGAAACATTAGAGTCAACCCTAGCCCTGAAAACCCATTCAGCAGAACAAAGCCCAATTCCTGTTCTTTCTTGCTTCTAGTGGCAGAATGTTTGTGTGCAGACCCCTTAGTGGGGATATGATGCACCAGGATGATCGATACTGGAATCTGCTTCCTGTACAATTTTTGTCGCTACCCACTTGGAATATAGATCCACCAGCACTATAACATATTTCTTCATACTATTCTGTACTACAATAGGCCCTAAAATGTCCATTGCTACTGTGAGAAACCTGAAGGTGTCTCCCTGGCTAGTCCACGGGAATCTGTCATCCAGGTGGCCCGGACACGGCCATCGCTATTGGATCCAGATCCTGGGGGTGAACCAGTGAGGGAGGATCACCAGGATCGGGGGGTCCTTGGGGAGTAGAAGTGGGACACCGACAGGTGAGATGCGGTATCCCCCTTCTTTAAACACTTTTTCCCCATCCTACCACGTAGGACATTCAGACATACTGCCTCCCCCTTTTCTTACAGGAACACTTTCGCATACCACAACAAACAACAAACTAACACCAGAACCGTTTACCTGACAAAGTCTCAGGCAAAGTCAGGCAAATTATCAGAATCACACACACACACCTGACAGCCTTTTCCCTTTCCCACAGGGATACAAGGTGGAGTGTTAGGGAGAATTCTCATTCAATGGCTAATTTCCCTTACCTATTGAGTCCCTCAGCAGCTTTGCTGGATTTCTGGATTTTATTTTTTCCACCTGGTAAGAGTGTGGGCTTTTCCCCCACTCTTATCCTGTGTTTTGTTTTTGTGATTGTGGACTCTGGAGTACAACACTTCAGTAGCCCCACTCTTTGTGTGTTACACAGCACCTTCAGTGCAGTGACACAGGGCTGTCTCTTAGACTTCCCACCAACTCCATTTACTGGGGCTGACTACTGTCGCCCAGAAAAGGGTAAAGTTGCCATTAACTTTACATAGTCACTTTTAACCATGGATCCAGTACACTCCATCTTATATGGAGTATTCGAAAGGGTTAATCCTTAGCCCTTTTTATCTGTGTCTCTTGGAGCCTTGTTTCGCTCCCTTAACATTAAGACTTGGCTGGTGGCAGTGGTACCTACCCTAATTGTCCTACTGCGGTTATATTACATAACGTGGTAACGTTTTAGGCTATTTTAGTAGCCTCGAACTTTAAACCTGCTTGCCCAAATACTTTTTATTTCGGCTCCGTTTGGGTTTAATCGCCATTTCTTTTTGTTAACATCCTTCTTGGGTCTTTCTTTGCCCGGCAAACCAGGTTTGCCTCCTTTGTTCGCCGACCTTTGGCGGGCTTCTGACCAGAAGCCCTCCTTTGGCGTCTGGGTGTCTAGGTGGGCTGAATGTGTGGGAGGGGTGTAGTCACCCCCTGCACAGGGTCTCCTTGGAGACCCAAGTTGCACTTTGTGTTGATTGGCTGAGGTGGCTGTCCGGGCTGGACAATCCCCCCTGCTGAGTGATTGACAGCCAGGCTGTGTGAATGGGGAATTTTGGCATAAAAGGCAGGACTCTTGGGCTAGAAGGCAGAGTTGCCACTGGAACTGCAAAGAACCAAAGAGAAGCGGAGAAGAAGACAGCTGCTGCAACCCCGAATCCCGGTGAAGCCCAGCTGCAGTCCTGAGCTATCTACCCTTCAACGACAAGAGAAGATCCAGTCCGGAGTCTTCTTCCCTTGAGCCTGGTGGGATCAACCAGCTCACCCTTTATTCAGTCAGAGAATCCTCTCCTGGGTCGAAATCACTGCTGTGCCATAGTGGTCCGGATAGCCATCAGAAGAGCCCTCTCCTGATTTAAAGGAGCGTACCTTTTATTCATCGTGTTCTTTTTCGCTGCTGCTGGCCTCATCCCTGGGTAGTGCAGATCGCTCCAGACGTCCTCCTTCTTGTCCCCACGGCTGAAGCCGTAGGAACCGTAGGAACCGGGAGTCTGCAGGAACTACCAGGAACAACTGCCGTGGCACAAGCTTTTCTCCAATGGAATAAGGTACTGTGCACATTTGGTCGAACCCTTTTCCTCCACGAAGATTTGTACTTTCTTCCCTCCCTCTTATAACTTTTCCTTCCATCTGACAATATCTTAGTACTCTTGGCATCTCAAATCTCAAACTGTTCAACGTGTGATCCTCGGCAACTGAGCATCTGCTCCATTGACACTAGCGCAGGCCTATGGACTTTAATCTGTATATTTGAACGAGTCCTCCGATTCCCTTGCCTAGACAAAAGTATTGCCTGTGATTTTATCCACTTTTCCCTTGTTTGAAATTCTAAAGTACAAAGTGTGTTTTAACTTTGTGAGCATTTCTATTCGTGGGTACGCGTTAGTATCGCAACACCGGTCTGTCAAATCCTAATGTACTTACCTTGAATATGCTGGAACAAGTCGAAGGGGTTGTGTGTAGTGTATTTTACGTGTGGTTTTGAATTTATAGAAGTAAAGTGTTTTATGAACAGATGGTTTAAAATAAATGTACTTATATTTTTTATCTCAAACCTCGAGTCAATGTTTGCTTGAGTCACAGTAATTGTGGTCCTTTGTGTAATATCTACTACTGCTCATTTACTCTTGAGATAAGTCTGGATGCTCCGCTACTGCTACCCGTTTAACATAGTAGTACAGGCTTGTACCAAGGGTGAACTTGTATTACCACTTGTAGTCTTAATTGTGTGTAGTGGTCCCTAAGGGCACTGCACAGGATTCTGTCTAACATGGAGCAAGAGAGCACAGTACAAGCAAGGCAGACAGCACAACAAGACAGCTATCGAGACCCGGCAGTTGAAAAGGAGAAGAAAGACGGCAAATATCGAGAGGCTGACATGGAGGGACGCAACCTTGCCCTTTTCGACTCAGACCCGCGAAACCTCCTCTGAGGGAATTGTAAGGCTGTGGACAATGGCCCAAGTGTCTTGCAGCAGATGGCAATGGTAGACGGAGCGTGCCTATGCTGATAAGTCGGAGCAAGGGAAACACCTGCTACCATGGTACCGGCCTTGACTCCAGATCCAAAGAAAGCCAAGCGATTCATCACAGCCGGTGAGTTGAAAGAAAAGCTGATGAGAGCCGAACTGTGTTAAATTAAAGTCGCAAAGTGGCATACTGAGATTAGTTCAAAGAACTGTGAAAGTGTTAAGGAAGACCATCTGCTGAGGGAACCAGCAACACATGGGTGCTGACTTGAGAAACCCTGGCCGATCCCATGTGGATTACAACTACAGATACCAGAAGGCTATAGGAGAGCCGTCAAGAGAGGTCAAAGTGGTCATACAGGAGGTCTAGCAAAATCCCAGTACAGTCGGAAGTCTTTGACCGACAAACTGTTGAGAAAGCAAGGGAAGTGAATCCTGCATCAAGAGAAAGCAAGGGAAGTGAATCCTGCAATTATTGAAAGCAAAAGGAATTGTGAAACGGCAAGAGCGAACCCGACGAAGGGATGCCAGTAAATAGGGGCAAAGTCTAAAGTCCCAAGAAACAGTGTGTTGACAAACGTGAACCTGGCAGAGGGATGACCACGAAGAACTGTTTAAAAAGACATTAAGATTTGTGGGTGCTGGAAAAGCCATAGTGAACCCGGCGGAGAGAGGGTGAAAGTAAAGAGGGGTCAGCGCCCGGAAGAGGGCGACCCAAGGGTGAGCAATCCTCATTCAAAATTACATAAGGAAACAAACTATCATTTGTTAAAAGGATCTTTTATTTTGTTATCGTGAATACATCAGGTCCTCGAAAGCAAGAGACTTTCAAGAGAAAGCAGAATGGTCGTATTGTGCTGGTTGTTAGGGTGAATTCTCATTTCATGTCTAATTTCCTTTACCTAGTGAGTCCCTCAGCAGCTTTGCTGGATCTCTGGAGTTATTTCTTTCCACTTGGTAAGAGTGTGAGCTTTTCCCCCCCCTCTTAATTGTGTTTTGCTTTGTGTTTCCACCTGTTTTTGGGATTATGGGCTCTGGAGTACACCACTTCAGTAGCCCCCTTCTTTGTGTGTATCACACACCACCTTTTGTGCAGTGGCACAGGGTTGTCGTTCAGACTCCCACCAACTCCATTTCTGAGGCGACTACTGTCCCCCAGAAAAGGGTAAAGTTACCATTAACTTTACTTAGTCAAATTTAACCACAGATCCAGTACACACCATCTTACATGGAGTGCTGGAAGGGTTAACTAACTCTTTTTATCTGTACCTCCTAGAGCATTGTTTCGCTCTTTTAACATTTAGACATGGCTGGTGGCAGGGGTATCTACCCTAATTTTCTACCGCGGTTATTTTATATAACCGTGGTAATATCATAGGTTATTGTGTTAGCCTCAACCTTAAACCCGCTTGACCAAATGCTTTTTCTTTTGGCTCCGGTGCGGTTTATTCGCCATTTCTTTTTGTTAAAATCCTTCTTGTGTTTTACTTTGCGCGGCAAACCAGGTTTGCCTTTTTTGTTTGCTGTCTTTTGGCGGGCTTCTACCTAGAAGCCCTCCTCAAGGCGCCTGGTTGTCTAGGTGGGCTGAATGTGAGGGAGGGGTGTAGTCACCCCCTGCACAGGGCATCCTAGGAAACCCAAGTCGCACTTTGTCATGATTGGTCAAGGTGGTTGTCCGGGCTTGACAACCCCCCTGCTGGGTGATTGACAGCCAGGCTGTGTGAATGGGGGTTTTGCGCATAAAAGGCAGGTCTCTTGGGCTGGAAGTCAGAGAGTCGCCACTGGAACTACAAGGAACCGACAAGAAGTGGAGGAAAGGTCGACTGCTGCAACTACCCCGTACCGGTGAAGCCCTGCTGCAGTCCTAAGCTATCTACCCTTCAACGACTAAGAGGAGATCCAGTCCTGAGTCTTCTTCCCTTGAGCCTGGTGGGGATAACCAGTTCATCTTCTTCAGCCAGAGGTCGCCTTCGTGGTCGAAATCGCTGCACACTGCTGTAGTGGTCCGGATAGCCACCTGAAGAGCCTCCCCTGTTTTTAAGGAGCGCACCTTTTATTCGTTGTCGCTGCTGCCAGTCTCATCCCTGTGTGGTGCGGACCCCCTCATCGTCCTTCTTCTTGCTGAAGCTGCAGGAAAGCGTGGGTCTGCGGGAAACCAACAGGAACAACTGCCGTGGCACCAGCTTCGTTCTTTGAGAAAGGTAATGTGTTCTATTTGAGGAATCTTGGGTGAAATCCCTATTTCTCTACTCTATGGCTTGTCCTTACTTTTCCCTCCTTCTTATAACTTTTGCTTCCGAACATTGACAATATCGAAGTACTCTTGGCAACGTTGAATCTCGAGCTGTCCGACTGTATGATCCTCAACAACAGGCACCCAGTGTCATTTGACTTTGGCTCCGACCCTTTGACTCTTGAATTCCTGTCTGTGTGTTCTGAGATTCTGTCTGCCCAACCAACATATTGCCTGTGATTTTTGCCCCCAACTCTCTCTGGGTATCTCGGGTGCTAAGTGTGTTTTTACCCTGGTAGCATTTCTTGCCGCGGATACGCGTTTATCTAGTAGACCGAACTGTCAAAAGTGATCGCAATTGTATTCACGGTAACATGTTCTGTTTCGTAACACCGGTCCATTCAAACACAGGGTACTTACCTCGAATAATACTGTACAAAGTGAATTGGTTAGTTGTAGTATATTTTACATGTGGTTTTTGAATTAATAGAAGTGTTGTGTTAATAACAAATGGTTTAAAAATAAATGTACTTATATTTTTTACCTGAAACCTTGAGTCAGTGTTTGCTTGAGTCACAGTAATTGTGGTCCCTTTGTGTAATCTCTGCTACTGCTCATATACTCTTGAGATAAGCCTGGCTGCTCTGCTACTGCTACCACTCTAACTTAGTAGTACAGGCTTGTGCCAAAGGTAAAACTTGTATTGCCACCTGTAGTCTTAATTGTGTGAAATGGTCCCTAAGGGGACTGCACAGGATTCTGCCTAACACTGTTTAAGGTCGAGAGTGTACTGTGCTACAAGATCCAACCTTACCCTGTGCTCAAAATGTGGGGAAGGGTGACCCAGGCTACTGCATCCTGACATATTATTTTGTGAACACTTCTTCCTTTCTTCTGAATATTATCCCACACTCTTTTGTATTAGTTGTAAGGATTGGCAAGAGGTTTTTCTTAGTATATGCCCTTTTATTTGACACAATGCCACTAGGACTGCCTTATTTTTCATTTGCTGGTCCACGCTTGCTCCAATCTTAGATTTAGGTTTAGGTTATTTGTTTTTCTACCCTGTATTTATAGTTCAATAAACACCCTTGAACTGTAATCACTTGTGTCTGTCTTTACTGTTGCCACCATAAATTCCTTACACTACAAATTCCCATTGCATGCCAGGCATATCTAGAGCCTTTCAAGGTTGAACACAATTCCTGAGTTCTATGTCAGAGTCACAACAGACACAGCAATTCCTTACTAGCTTATCGACTTCACCAATAATCTGCCCTCAGGCACCCTTTGTTTCCGTCATTCCTAAATTTCCTTCATGATCTGTTTCCAACAATTTGTGTCTAACAAGTTGAGGTGGTATCCCACGTCCGGACCTCATCATATAATCTCCCTCCTCACTCAATTAATCATCTACCCTATCGTTGCTAACAGAACCAGTCCTCCCACCCTTTTTACACGGACAAGCTCAACATCCTTCTCAGCATCTTTCCATTGTTTCTGACTGATAGAGAAGAAAAAGGTCAGGTGTCTTTAGTTTGTAATGGCTCTATCATCCTACAGTTCCTGCTCCACGCTATTGTTTGGAGCTTTAGATAGGAAATTAGCGAACACATTTCCTTTACCCGTAATGTACTCTATCACATATTTGTGTCCTTGAAGTGACGGCACCCACCTCACTATCCTGCGAGAGACAACATCAAGTCCTTTAGATGTGAAAGGGGTGTATGATTGCTTAATACTCTGAAATCCCTACCCTACAAAAATGCTTTCAACTTCTTTATGGCCCAAACTACAAACAGTGCCTCTTTTTCAATTACAGAGTGACATGTCTCCGCTCCTTTAAGTATCCTTGATGCAAATGCTACCACCCTATCTAGACCATTTTGTTTTTGTAAGAGCAGTGCTTCTAAACCTATGTCACTGGCGTCTGTCATAACATAGGTCTCACTTCCAGTATCGAAATTACCCAATGCTGGCGCACTGAAAACTGCCCTCTTGATCTCCTCAAATTAACCCTGACACTCCTTCAACCAATGCAAAGTGACATCCTTAGACAGTCTTATTTTCTTACACCGTTCAGCAAAATGTCTAATGCCCAAATTTCAGGTCCAGCTGTATCCAAATCCCAGAATCGATACGCATGCAGAGGCTGAAAACTGCAAGCAATTATTTTTATTTTTATGTTTTATATTGCGCTGTTAGGCAGAAACCTGTGCAGTTCCCTCTGGGACCACTGCAAAAGATTTAAGACTACAGGTGTTGGCAGTAAACCCACTTGGTATTAGTCCGCACCGCACAGATTCACTGTGGTAGCTGTGGCTGAGCAGTCAGACTTCCCTCAAGAAGAGTTAGGCAGTATACAGAGGATACATAATAGGTACAGAGGCACAGTAGCACAAGCAAACACTGACCAGAGCTAGGTGTAAAAGTATAAACTTATTTATTAAAGGTACACTCATAAATTACACTAGCACAATAGAAAAGGTAAGAAAGTCAAACACAGTTACTATTACTCATATGTACATCCCTAATCATTTGTTGGACAATTCTAAGTTAACCCCACTTATTTCCAACCAGAGGTGAGCGCTTAACGTTAGATGGTACTCCAACAAGTATTACCAAAAGGGAGGGAAAAGGCAGAAATAAAGAGAGCATTAAGGTAAAACACTTTTCACATAAGGTTAGCAAAGACAGTCAATGGTTGAACAAGGAGAATTAGTTCGGGGCCCGCTTTAGAGGGAGCCAGGCGAAAATATGCCCAAGATCACACAATGTCACAAGTCTTTGCAGGTGAGTAAAAAGGTTTTACTACGGTTCTGAAAAGTTTAGTTAGGGTGTCCCAGACCTACCCAGGTTCGAGAGCCGAGGGCTAAATCTACCCCGTACAATCGGTGGCAAGGGAGGCCGGGCGGAACACAGTACCTTTAAAAGTGGAAAGATTCCTCCAGCGGTGGTAGTCGTTCCTGGTAGTGGGTGCAAGTCGCGGTGTCGTCCCGATGAAGAGGTGATCTCGACGTGGAGGAAAGCTGCAGGTCGTTGCACTACCAGGGATGAGGCCAGCCGTGGAGTTTTCCGGTCACAAAGGATTTTTACCCCTCTTTCGCGGTTGAGGTAAAAAGTGGTATCCCGGTTGCCGGGGTGCTTGGCACGCAGAAGCCCGCCAAAAGTGGAACAAAGGCTCGACTCGGGTTCAGGGTTACTGAAGTGAACCTAGATGCCATTTTGGCGGCGAGTTCCGGCAAAAAATCCCAACCGGTGAATTTATATTAAATAAATAAACCGGCGGTATCTTTAACATTGCACCAAAAAGTGGTGCATCAAAAACAATGGGAAATCCCATTGGGAAATATTCCGGTGGAATATTTCCGTGGTATCCACTGCCACCAGCCAGGACTCGGCGAGGGGGGACGGGACAGTACCCCCTCGACAACAGACCCAGGGGCAATCTAATTGCCCCTACCAGTACTTCCACAGTAAGATGGTTTGTACTGGTTAAGTTCCTAAGTTAAGACTAGTAAAGTCAATGGTAACTTTACAGACCCAGGGAGACAGTAGTCAGTCCCAGGGTGTGGAGTCTATGTTTGGGGGTCTCTAGGACACCCCTGTGCTACTGCACTGAGGGTGCTGTGTAACACACATTCAAAAACCAATGATGGCCTATGGGGAAAATTACCCCCTAGCCCATAAGCACATAGCAAGTCACAGAAAACACTCTCAAGTCATGTCCAAGAGTGAGGGTAAAAGAGTCTCACTCTTGGCGGGAGAAAAAAATAAACCCCAAAAAATCCAGCAAAGCTGCTGGGGGACTCACTAGGTTAGGAAATTCAGCCTAAACGGAGAATTCTGGGGGTATGTGACACCACCCCAAGAGCTTTCAGGTCATTTCCTAGCAGAACTCTTCCTGGCACTTCACATTGTATACTGACAGGTATCTTCACAGCCATATCATTGCACTGGATGAGAACTGGTAACTGGGGACACATCTGCACAGGCCCTCCAGCTAACTTGGTGAGGCATTTGGGTGCCTTAGCAACATCCTCTGCCTAGAAAAATGATTCATCCACCACAGTTATGCTGGCCCCAGTGTCCCTGATGGCAGGAGTCTCCTGACCATTTACGTGGACACTGTCCTTATAATACTCTTTAGTATTATCTGGGATAGAATTATATACATCTAAATTCTGCTGTTCCCACAACCCCAGAGAGACTAACGAAACACTGGCTGAGACTCCAGTGGGTTCATCAGCCAGTAGTAGAAAGTTTCCACTTGCCATAGTGACTTCCTCCTCTGGAGCGAAGGCTAAGGAGACAAGTTGGACCCCGGAAGGTTTACCCTTACATCTGGGATCTCCTTTCACATGGTCAGTAGCCTTACAAACATAACAGGCCCCAAAGGTCCTTTGGAATGGAGGCTTGTTCTGACCTCCTTCTGGTTTAGCACCAAAAGGTATACTACTCTGCTCTGGTTTCCCAGGTGGCTTACCCTTATGGTTTTGTTTGGGGCCCTCTTTGGAATTAGGATTATTAGAATTCTCTTTGGAGTCTTTCTTAGGCTGTCTTCCCTCATCCTTCTTCTGAGTTACCCCAGAATCCTTGTGAGTAGCCCTGTTGGCAACCCACAAGTCAGCAGCCTTAGCTAGCTTCCTAGGATCTAATTCCTGTGAATCAGCCAAGTGCTGTCTGAGCTCAGGGGAGCAGGCATCATAAATTGACTCCATCATTACAAGATTTCTCATTCCTTCATAAGTGTTCACCTTGTAACCCTTAATCCATCCCTCTAAGTTTTTCAACCCTTCACACACCCAGGTAGCCCAAGGGGTACCATCATGCTTTTTGAGGCTCCTAAACCTCTTAAGATACTGGGAAGGGGTCTTCCCAAACCTAGCTATAAAGGCTAGTTTCACACATTCATACTCTTTCCTATCCTCCTCCCCCAACTCCATTACCACATCAGTTGCAACAGGGGGAAGCCTAGAGAACAACCAGGTGAGTAACTCATTACCTGTGATGTTCTGGAGCCCATGATTATACTCAAACATAGACAACCAATCCAACACATCCAACTTAGGCTCATACATACCAATCAATTCCTTAGGCATCCGGGGTCTTTTAGGACTGGAACTTCTAGAGGAGCCAGAGAGAGAAGCATTCTCAACAGACAATTTCTTCATTTCTAGCTCATACTTGAGCTCCATTTCCCTTAGCCTTAGTTCTTTGTCAGTTTGAGCATTAAGTTTCTTGTACTCTAATTCAAGTTTCATTTTCTCTAGTTCAAAGTAGTGAGGGCTAAATGTGGGACCTGGCAAAGGTCCAGTAGGTACAGCTGGTAGAGCAGACAGAGGCCTAGAGGGACTATCTACAACAGTTTCATCCTCCTCTTCTGGTTCTGACCCAAAATCATCAATACTTTGTTCCATATCAAGATCATTGCTGTTTTCTACATTTGCTGGAGTGATAGGTTCCTCTGGACCATCCTCCAGACTTTGGTTTTCTAACAACCTTTCTATTAGCTCTATTTTCTTTCCTTTAGTCATGAGATTCTTATGCTTACAGAGAAGTCTTAGACAATCAGCAGTTTTTGTAGCAAGGGACTCTTGTCTATAACTTTCCATAGTAGACAGGTTAAAATGACTTTTTCTTTTTTTTTTTGTGCTTAAGCTTTGTGGTTAGTTGCACTAAGGTATCACAAAAGTACTCTAAAGTGTATACTCAATACAGATCCCACCGCTGTACACCAGTGTTAGGCAGAAATCTGTGCAGTTCCCTCTGGGACCACTGCAAAAGATTTAAGACTACAGGTGTTGGCAGTAAACCCACTTGGTAGCAGTCCGCACCGCACAGATTCACTGTGGTAGCTGTGGCTGAGCAGTCAGACTTCCCTCAAGAAGAGTTAGGCAGTATACAGAGGATACATAATAGGTACAGAGGCACAGTAGCACAAGCAAACACTGACCAGAGCTAGGTGTAAAAGTATAAACTTATTTATTAAAGGTACACTCATAAATTACACTAGCACAATAGAAAAGGTAAGAAAGTCAAACACAGTTACTATTACTCATATGTACATCCCTAATCATTTGTTGGACAATTCTAAGTTAACCCCACTTATTTCCAACCAGAGGTGAGCGCTTAACGTTAGATGGTACTCCAACAAGTATTACCAAAAGGGAGGGAAAAGGCAGAAATAAAGAGAGCAGTAAGGTAAAACACTTTTCACATAAGGTTAGCAAAGACAGTCAATGGTGGAACAAGGAGAATTAGTTTGGGGCCCGCTTTAGAGGGAGCCAGGCGAAAATATGCCCAAGATCACACAATGTCACAAGTCTTTGCAGGTGAGTAAAAAGGTTTTACTACGGTTCTGAAAAGTTTAGTTAGGGTGTCCCAGACCTACCCAGGTTCGTGAGCCGAGGGCTAAATCTACCCCGTACAATCGGTGGCAAGGGAGGCCGGGCGGAACACAGTACCTTTAAAAGTGGAAAGATTCCTCCAGCGGTGGTAGTCGTTCCTGGTAGTGGGTGCAAGTCGCGGCGTCGTCCCGAGGAAGAGGTGATCTCGACGTGGAAGAAAGCTGCAGGTCGTTGCACTACCAGGGATGAGGCCAGCCGTGAAGTTTTCCGGTCACAAAGGATTTTTACCCCTCTTTCGCGGTTGAGGTAAAAAGTGGTATCCCGGTTGCCGGGGTGCTTGGCACAGGCAAGGCGGCCACGAGATGCTTCGGGATGGCGAAAAGAAGGCAGCAACTGGTTGTCCCCACCAGTAAAGGGAAGAAGACTCTCCGGCGGGAGATCTCCTCTGTCGTCGGGAAAAGTGGTGAGACGGTTCCGCAGGGATTCACCGGTGGTGTCGTCTTGGCAGGTCGGCTCGGCTTCTCCCTCTTCGGCTTCTTAGGTCCTGTGGCGACTTCTGAAGAACCAGTCCCAAAAACCCTGCTTTTATGCAGCAAACCCCCATTCATACAGCCTAGCTGTCACTCAAACATGCTAAGTGGTGAGCGGGGTGGCTCACCACTTGGGCCAATCACACTAGAGTGCGACATGAGTTGGCAAGGCAACTCAGTCCAGGGTGCCTAAACCCCCTCCCACACCCCCTGTGGTACCCAGACAGAATGGCACCACTTTGGAGGGCTTCTGTGCAGAAGCCCGCCAAAAGTGGAACAAAGGCTCGACTCGGGTTCAGGGTTACTGAAGTGAACCTAGACACCATTTTGGCGGCGAGTCCTGGCAAAAAATCCCAACCGGTGAATTTATATTAAATAAATAAACCGGCGGTATCTTTAACATTGCACCAAAAAGTGGTGCATCAAAAACAATGGGAAATCCCATTGGGAAATATTCCGGTGGAATATTTCCGTTGTATCCACTGCCACCAGCCAGAACTCGGCGAGGGGGGACGGGACAGTACCCCCTCGACAACAGACCCAGGGGCAATCTAATTGCCCCTACCAGTACTTCCACAGTAAGATGGTTTGTACTGGTTAAGTTCCTAAGTTAAGACTAGTTAAGTCAATGGTAACTTTACAGACCCAGGGAGACAGTAGTCAGTCCCAGGGTGTGGAGTCTATGTTTGGGGGTCTCTAGGACACCCCTGTGCTACTGCACTGAGGGTGCTGTGTAACACACATTCAAAAACCAATGATGGCCTATGGAGAAAATTACCCCCTAGCCCATAAGCACATAGCAAGTCACAGAAAACACTCTCAAGTCATGTCCAAGAGTGAGGGTAAAAGAGTCTCACTCTTGGCAGGAGAAAAAAATAAACCCCAAAAAATCCAGCAAAGCTGCTGGGGGACTCACTAGGTTAGGAAATTCAGCCTAAACAGAGAATTCTTCCTAACATGCGCCCCTCGAATGGTGCTTTGCTTAATCAACAGTGTTCCCTGTGATATATGGATGTCCGTTTCAACCACAATTGCTGCAGTTCCCTCGCAGAAAGATGCACGGCTGTGTGATCCTGTACTAGTGCTCTCTTCTGGCACCGCAAGTGAGGGACCTCTCCCCAATAAAGTGCAGTGTGCTTCCGTCTCCTAGTCCATGAGCGGACCACTTTAGCTACGGCTCAGGAACGGGAGCCTCAACCAACTCATCTCCATTTGTGGGGAAATGATGCACTAGGCCACTTGGTATTTCAATGCATCTCTTTAAATGTGGTTCCATGAATTACGAGGCCCCTGAACGCAGGACCAAGCTGTCATTCATGCAGTCCTCAGGCAATTCTTTACTGAATTCGGAGACACCACAGTCAAAGGATATTTGGCAGCCTTGTCTGTGTTCAAAAGATCCCCAGATCAAAGCTCATTTTTTATGATCCCGGTAATGGCACAATTCCTGAAAGGCCCTGTAAATAGGTTTCCACCAACTCCCTTGGATTTCCCAGATTGGGACCTTAATCTGGTTCTGACATTTCTGATGGCGGCTCCCTTTGAGCCTATGCACTCTTGTCCCTTATGGCGCTTCTCTTTGAAAACAGCCTCCTTGGTGGCTATTACATCCGCTAGGCGTGTGAGTGAACTGCAGGCCTTATGCTGTAAGCCACCCTTCCTGCGTTTTTTTCCAGGCGAAAGTTTAACTCCGGGTAAGGCCTGTCTTCCTCACCAAGGCTGTCTCAGAATTTCACCTGTCGCAATCCATCGACCTTCCGGTCTTCTACCCTCCTCCTCACCCTTCTAAGCAGGAGGAATGGTTACATCGCCTAGACCCGAAGAGGTCATTGAGTTATTTTGTTGCGTAACGACAGTTGATTTAAGCACAGCTGACAAAGCTCTTCGTGGCCTTTTCCTTAGCTTGTAAGGGCCTGCCCATAACCAAGCAGACTTTATCCCGATTGATAGATTTCTGCATAGCTGAATGCTACCAGTCCGCTGGGAAGGAATTACCAGCAGGGATCAGGGCCTATTTGACAAGGGGAGTCTCAGCATCAACAGCACTGCAGAGGGGACTACCTGTCCGGGAGATTTGTCGTGCTGCGACACGGTCATCCCTTCATACCATTGCTAAGCACTATAGTCTGGATGTGGCTCATTCAGCTGATGCGTGTCTTGGCAGAGCAGTGCAGCAAAGTTTCTTGGTATAACTTTCTGCCCGCCTCCTTCATTTAATGCTTTGGGGGTCTATCAGATGAGGGAATCTGTAGGAGAAAGGCCATCCATTGAAGGAGAAATGTCCTTACCATAAGGTTCTTACTATGGATTCTTCTCCCGCAGACTCCTCATCTCTACTCCTATCCATCCCCGCTCAGAAAGTCAGCGGTTGGCACTCAACTTCTCTTTCACACTGGTGGTCCTCTGTGTCCGTTATCTGTCTTCCTGCCACAAATAAAAAATAATATGTAAAAAAGAAAGATTTTTCTAACACTTCTTGTACTGTTTGTTCAATTGTTTCTCCTTTGGAGGTCCATAGTTACTTCTTTTGTAAGGGCTCATAAGTCCATTTTTTATCTCTATTTTTCTATGTAGCGTGTGGTGCTCGGGGAACGAAGGGGGAAACTGAAGTTGGGGCGTAGTATTGTGGTATTTATACAACGCCTGGCATCACCTCTGGAGCCAACAACCATACGCTGAGCATGATGGATCGATGGTCGACGGCCGGGTCGAGGTCCACTACGCCGGTTGTCTAAAATCTTTCTGAAGCAGCGGAGCTGGAGGGAATATCAGATGAGGAAATTATGGTAAGTAATTTCTCTGTCAGGATGTTCAGGCCGTTCACCTCCCTTCTCATGTTTTCAGCACAGGACAAGGCAGTACACTGTAGCTTAGCACAGTCTCTGTCTTATCTAGCACGAGGATACAGTTCAATCATTAGAGCATCAGGGCCTTCTGTGTCAAAGTCTCTTTGCCTTTCAAAGTCTCTTCATTCAAAGGGCTTGATGCGACAAACAAATAACAAGTTATTTTCTTCTTTCAGATTTTCACAAGTACTCAATTTCTTAGGCGATTCACTATTCACCTCGGATCTCCCTCGGCCGGGTTCAGATCCTCTCAACACAATGTTATTCACCTTGGATCCCCCTCATCTGAACTCACATCCTCTTAACACAATGTTCTTAGGATATTCTAATGCATCCAATTTCTCGTAGGATATTCTTTCTCGGGTGACTCACGGTTCACCCTGGATCCCTATCAGTCGGGCTCAGATCTCAGAACCCCCACGGTCGGGCTGAAATTCCTTTTAACACAATGTTTGTAGCTTTCCACAAACTTACTTTAGCCAAAAACCTTTAGCTGATCTCCCTCAGCCGGGCTCGGACCAACTTCATATATGATTTCCTCAACTATCGAAGACTTTCGAATGTGCACATGGTTTTTGCTTGGCCCGTTGCAGGACCACTTCGATTTCACAATTCTTTATCACTCTTCATATTTGCCACCTTTCAGCTGGATACCTAACAGAGACTTTCGAATGAGCACCCACTTGATGCCGGACCACTCTGTCTACGGTAGCGTATCTTGGCTTCAAGGTTCAATCATTCATCCGCTGATTAATTGTGTTTGCGTCGCTTGCCACATACTCTTCATACACTGTTCTCTTCAGTTTTCATTATACAATGTTGCTGCTTCTATCCTTGGATTCAACACAGATGGGTCTGGTATCAGTCTCCACAACTCACCGGCTGTGCTGACTTCACTGGCGCTGCTTTGTTGTGGGAGCCAAGGACAGCATGACAGCGGCAAATGATTCTCCCCACCTTGATTATTGATGCGGGAGAGCCCCGGGTACCTCCGGCACACAATGCAGGACTCTTCAGCCTTGATTCCTGGTCTTACGTTTCCTATTCTTGAAGGTTCCTGAAAGTAACTGCCTTTTGTTGAAAAGGTCAAGGGCTCTTCCGTCCTTGCAATCCTCTTCGGTTTTGCCATCTTTTGCCTGGTATTAAACTGCTATCTTGGAACTGCTGTTTCCTCGTGTGATTGCCTGACTCGGCCTGACCATTGTATTGGGACATGTCAGGTATACGGCTCGGGTGTTAGTCCATTTTCTCCCACAGTGAGCTGTCCGTGAGAAAGTGTTTGTGTTGGGAAAGGGTGAGGGGTTGAGTTTCTAAGTATCCTACCTGGTAGGATGGGGTAAAGGTGTTACAGGGAAGGGGAAACCGTGCCTCGTTCTCCAGTGTCCCACTTCCACTCCCCGTGTACCCCTCACCCAGGTGATCCCCCAGCACTTGGGGTGGACACCCCAAGGAACTGGATCCAAAAGCGATGGCCGTGTCTTGGCCATCTAGATGACGAATCCCCAGGGACTAGCGGGTGAGACACCGTCGGGTTTCTGACAGTTCTCAACCAGAAAGAGCATTACCCTTTAATGCTGCCATTGCAGATTCCATTGCCATGCTGTGGCTGAGGCCTTGCTCAACTCCAGCCGTGGATTTGGTGCTTAGTAAAAGTATAAATCGGCGAGGGGTGACTTGCCTTTCCTATCTTCCCACACAACGCCAGAAGGTTTAGAGGTATAAGCTGCTACAGTGAGCTCCAGGCAGGCCACTTATTTGTATTTATTTTGTTTATATAGTGCTTTACTCCAAAACGCTGAACATTTTAACAAGTTGATACATAAAACATTATAACAGTAGAAGCAAATTACAATTATGAATCAGTCAACAAAACAGTAAGAAGAGCTGTAGGGAAGAGGGAGAGTAGTGCAGTAGAATTGAGAGGGAGGGGTGGGGAGGAGAAGGAGGAGGGAAACGGAAGGGGAAAGGGGTGAGAGTGGGTTGGAGGGGGAGGGAGATGATCAAGGGGAAAAGATGAAGGAAGGAGGGGAGCAAGAAGGGGGAAGGGGTTTCATGGCGGGAAATGGAGAAGGAGAGATTTAAGGGATGTGCGGAATGAGGAGAAGGAAGGAATAGAGCAGATTGAGAGAGGTAAGGAGTTCCAGTGCAGGGGGGCAAGGAGCTGGAAGGAGCGGAAGAAGGAGGGGGAACAAGGAGATGGAGGAACGGTGAGAAGGAAGTGGTCAGCAGAACGAAGGGAGCGGGAGGGAGTGTGGAAAGAGAGGAGGGAGGAGAGATAAGGGGGAGCAAGACCATGGAGAGATTTACAGACCAAGCAGAGGAAATGAAATTTAAGTTGGGAGTGAAAGTGTGCTAGCCAAGGGAGGAAAGGGAAGCAGAGATGGAGTCACGGGAGGTAAGACGACAGAGGGTACGGACGGCAGAATGGTAGATAGATTTGAGGGTGGCGAGATGAGAAGTAGGTAGTCCAAAGAGTAAGGAGGAGCAGTAGAAGAGGCGAGAGAAGATAAGGGAGGAGATTAAAAGTTTAGTAGCATGGAAAGTGAGAGGGGGGCGGACTTTGAGAATATTAAAGAGGTGGTAGCGACAGGCACGAGATGTGAGAGAGATATGGTGGGACAAAGAGAGAAAAGAGTCAAAGTGAATTCCTAAGTTGCAAGCGTGGACAGAGATAGGGAGATTAGAAGGAGGGAAGTGAATGAAAGGTGAAGGAGAGGGAGGGTGAAGAGAATTGGAGGGGAAGAATACGACTTCAGTTTTGTCCGTTTTGAGGGGAAGACATCCAGTTTTTTATGGCATCAGACAGGAAGAGAGTTTCAGGTGGAGGTCGGGAGAGAAGGAAGAGAAGGAAAGGAAGAGCTGAGTATCGTCAGCGTAGAAATGGTGGGATATGCCGAACGAGGAGATAATAGGGGCAAGGAGGGAGGTGTAGAGTGAGAAAAGGAAAGGGCCAAGCACCGAACCTTGGGGTACGCTGTATTCCAGAGGCTGGGTTGGAGAGGACCGGCCTCCGCAAGAAACCGTAAAAGAGCGGGAGGAGAGATAAGAAGATAGCCAGTTAAGAACAGAGCCTTTGAATTCAAAGGAAGACAGAGTGTTGAGAAGAAGGAGGTGATCGACAGTGTCGAAGGCAGCAGAGAGGTCAAGAAGAATAAGGACAGAGGATTGCTTCGAGTGTCGAGCGGAGAGGAGGGAGTTAAGGGTGTAGGTGAGGGCCGTTTCAGGAGAGTGTTTAGGACAGAAGCCAGTTTGAGAGGGGTGTAGGAGAGAGAGAGGTAGGTAGGAGAGAGAGATCGGTGACAAAGGTTGAGAGCTGAGAGTAGGCAAGGCGCTCGAGTAGCTTAGAGCGGAATGGGAGAAGAGAGATAGGACGGAAGTTAGAGGTAAGAAGGGGATCAGCAGAAGGTTTCTTCAAGATCGGAATGATAGTGGCATGCTTGAAAGCATATAGGGGAAGGTAGCTGAGGAAAGGCAGGTGTTGAAGAAGGAAGTTAAGTAGGGAATAAGAAGAGGGTAGATCTTAGGGATAAGAAGGGAGGGGAGAGGGTCAGTTGGAGCAGACGAGGGGTGGGCTTTGGAGAGGAGGATGGAGACGTCGGAAGGGGAGACAGGCGAGAAGTCGGACATGCAGCATGAAGGGGAGAGGGGAAAAAGGGAAGGGGGGGAAGAGGAGCAATTGATTTTTTGCCAAAGGGCAAGAATCTTGGAGAAGAAGAAGTTAGCAAAGTCAGAGGGAGAAAGGGTGGAAGAGGTTGAGGGATCAGGGGTAGGAGGGGAGAGAAGATGAGAGAGAGTTTGGAAGATGCAGCGAGGGTGGGAGGCTTGGGAGTGGAGAAGGTTAGAGTAGTAGGAATGTTTAGCTGAGGTGAGACAGGAGTCATAAAGAGAGTGGTAAGAGAAGTATGAGGTTTGGTTGGAAGGCATAGGAGATTTGAGCCAGAGTCTCTCAAGACGTCGGAGGAGACGCCGCATAGAGAGAAGTTGAGGAGAGAGCCACGGTTGAGAGGGTTTCCGGGTTGGACGGAAGAAGGAAAGGGGGTAATGTAGATCAAGAGAGGAGGAGATAGAAGAGGAGAGAGTGGATAGTGCATCATTGGCCGACAGTGAAGAGAAATCTTGGAGAGAGGGAAGAGAAGAAGAGCATGTGTTGAGAAAGAGGGAGGGATCAAAGTTGTGAAGTTCACGTCGTGAGAAGATGGAAGGAGAGGGCAAAGTGGAGGAAGGCTGAGGAAGGGGAGTAAGAGAGAAGGAGAGTAAAGCATGATCGAAGAGATAGATAGGAATTGTAGAGACAGAGGAAGAGGGGTAGAAAGAGTTGAAGATAAGGTCAAGAGTGGAGCCAGAGGAGTGAGTAGGAGAGGAAGGAAGAGGGGAAAGGGGGTAGGAGTCAAGGATGGAGAAAAGGGGTGAGGAATGAGGGGGAGAAGGGAGGTGAAGATTAAAGTTGCCGAGTACAGTTAGAGGAGAGGGGGAGGGAGAGATGAGCAAAAGGAGGTGATCAAGGTCATCGTAGAAGGAAGAAAGGGGGCCAGGGGGTCGATAGATGATTAGAAAGGAGATGGGGTTAGGAGAGGAAAAAGATTTGTAAAGAGATTCAAAGGAAGGGAAAGAAGGAAGAGATGGTAAGGAGGTAGAGGAAAGGTATTTAGGGTGGAAGAGGAGGCCAATACATCCACCGCAGCCAGAGGCGCGAGAAATGTGAGAGAAGAAGGAAGAGGAGGTGGTTAGGGAAGCGGGGACAGTAGTGTTGTGAGGTGGGATCCAGGTTTCAGTTAGACAAAGGAAATGAAGGTTGAGACGAAAGAACATGTCTAAAACTGCTGCAGTCTTAAACCTTATACACTTATACCTCTAATTTGTCGACACATTGGGAATCTAAGAAAACAGATGCCATAGCCGGAAGCAGTATGGCCCTTAAGACTGTGACTGCATTCTGTGCATTTGCCAAATACTCCCACGGGCTGTGGAGGCTTATAGAGGAAGCAGCAGAACACATTCCTGCTGGTGAGATGAGGTATGGTTTCCTACGGCTTATTGATGATGGCAAAGAGGTAGCTTGCCAGGCATTGCTATCTGGCCTGGACACTGCATAGTGCGTGGGCCGAGCAATGAGGTTGTCTACTGTGTGGAGAAGGTCAGCCTATCTGCACAATTCAGGGTTCTCACCAAAGGTCTAAGCTAAGATTTTGACGCGAGCAGCTGTTTGGCCGAAAGGCCAATCATTCCGTGGAGAAATTCAAGGACTCAAAAATAGCTGCCAAATCTCTGGGCCTCGCTGTGCACCAACCGCAAAAGCAATCTTTCGGTCCCCTCGAGGACGAGACTATAGATGGTACTTTTCGTTTGGAAAGAGAGCACAGCTCCCTCAAGCCAGGCAAGGGCAGAGGCGTTCTCACATCCTGGACGGGGCAGGGGAGCTTCTAGAAGCCAGCAGACCGCGGCAGCTGTGGCAGGCGTTGGTGCCCGCTAAACGGCTTTGAGTTCTCCCCTCATGTTACCCCGGTTGAGAGGACTTTCCAAGCACTTACCTCAGTGGAAGGGGGCAACCTCAGACACTTGGGCATTGCAGCTTGTCAAATGGGGGTGCTGTCTACCTTTCTTAAGGACACCAGCAGACCGCCCCCCCACCGCTCCCTCAGCAACAGTAGGAACAGGAGCTCCAGGAAGCACTGAAAGCATTCCAAGCTTTTTATCAAAACGTGCTGTGGAAGAGGTGCCACGTGAGCAGAGAGGTTCAGGCTGGTATTCCAGTTATGTCCTAGTGCCCGAGAAAGGAGGAGGACTCTGTGCCATTTTGCACCTAAGGCCTTTGAACAAGTTCCTTAGAATAGACAAGTTCAAGATGGTGACGTTGAAAGAAAGGATGCTTATTTCCATGTGTCTATCCATCGGAAGCACAGGCGTTTCCTGAGATTCGTCATCAGGGACACGCAGTACCAATTCAAGGTGCTACCCTTTGGTCTAACCGCCGCACCCAGGGTCTTCGCCAAGATGATGGCAGAAGTGGCGATGCACTTCGGGAGATCTGGTGTTCATATATTCCCATACCTGGACAACTGGTTAATCTGAGGGAAGTGTGTCCGCAGCAGGTATCGATGCAGCTCTAGGAAACCTGCTTGCTGCTTTTTGGGTTGCACTCCTTTCTAAACTTCCAGAATTCCCACGCCACACCAACGCAGAAGCTCAAGTTCATCAGAACAGTCCTGGACACACAGCTGGGGAAGGCCCCACCGCCCCCAAAGAAAGAGTCACCAGCATCGGGTAAATGGTTGAGCTCTTCCAGAATATTGACAGCTTACCAACGGCTTCCTTCCTCCGCGTTTTAGGTCTCATGGCTTCCTGCATTTTTCTGGTATCAGAGGCATGCAGTCGCTGCAATGGCTATTGAGGGATCAGTCGTTCCCAGTACTTCGATGCTATGAAGGACATTCCCAAAGTTTCGAGGTCTGTGGCCAACAACCTATCTTGGTGGGCCAACAGACAAAACACGATGAGGGAGGAACCCTTTTGGCCTCCGTGGCCCCAGGCCAAGGTGGTCACGGATGTGTCTTTGAAGGATTGGGGCGTTCACTGTGGGGATCTGCAGGTGAGCAGCCTTTGGTCACCAATGGAATGCCGGTGGCATATCAACAGGCTGGAGTTGCGGGCAATCAGGTTAGCCCTGATGGCCTTTGCACCCTCCCTCAAGGGATAACACGTCCTTGTTCTGACGGACAAAACAATGGCCTTTGTGACGAAACCCACAATGTCGTCCCTGCTTCTGAAAGGGCAGCCCCTTTCCATGAGGACAGGGTGCTGAGGCGCTACCCGGTAGTCCCCTTGGGGTTGGAACTCATGGGAGGGAAAACCCCCTTTGGGACCAGTGCTTACCACATCGGGAGGGCGCGGTACCCCCACTAAGTGCATGATCCTGGTACCCCTTTCCACACTTACCCCACCTTTCCTTCACCTCCTTCCTCTTTAAACATACCCAAATCCTTGTGTACTTTTCTAAGGCAGTCCAAATAGAGTGTACTGAGACGAGGAGCCTTAGTGAAATGCTACATAAACACTCACTTCGTAATGGGACGATGAGGGAATGCGGAGCAATACTAAGTACCCATTGGTACCACCTTCAACAGTCTAGTGGTTCACACACCTTGATTGGAGGAAACAAAATAAAAAGCAAAGGATGACTTGACAGGTTGTCAAACCCTTCCTGGAGGAGCCGCCGAGCCAGCAGCAGCCAGATGCCGATGTGCAGGTGGGTGCTGATCGGGACGCCGAGAGGAAGGAGATAGGATCCGGGCTGGTCCAGTACATGGGGCCTGCAAGCGGCCAGATGCTCCAAACAGCCCAGAGATCTGGGGGCCACGAGAGTGCAGAAACACACTCTCCCTAAAGCGAGGAGGACTGCGCAGCGTAGGGAAAGGGAAGCTCTGGAAAGCTACCAGAGCGCTACTAGGAAGGAAAGTAACCAGCAGATGCGCCGCAGGGAAAATGAGAGTCTGGAAAATTACCAGTGTTGTGAAGGAACCCAGCTGCCTTGATGGAGCCAGCACTCGCTCAAGGAGGTGGTCGCAAGGCTGGGAATGGAGAGTTTAGGACCCAAATAAAGTGGAAAGAAAGCAACAACTTACATGGACTTGTTCTAAGGCTTGGCAGGAGAGTAAACCAAGTCTATGGAAGAAAAAACTAAAGCCGGAATTGCGGGTCTGGTGCTCGCACCAAAAGAACGAGAATTGGAAGGTAGTGGAAAGTCCACACAGTACTTGGCAGGTTAGTGAACCAAGTCTGTATGACCCTCTACAGCTTGGAAAGCCCATCCAAGCAGCTCTTCTTCATTGCAGTACTTGGTGAGAGGGAACCAGGTTTGCACCCCAGGATCAAGGACCAACTACAACTTGGAGAGGACATCCAGGCACTCGTCTTTGTCTTTTTCGTCACAGTATTTGGTGAGAGGGAACCAGGTCTGCACCGCAGGGTCAAGGACCCACTACAGCTTGAAAAGGACATCCATGCACTCGTCCTCGTCGCAGTACTTGGTGAGAAGGAACTAGGTATGCACCCCTGGGTCAAGGACACACTGCAGCTTGGAAAGAGCTTCTAGGTTGTTCTTCTTCAGCGCAATACTTGGCTCGAGGAAGCCCAGGATGCCAACCAGGGTCTGAAACCCCAAGGAACTAATTACATTTCTTACCACAACAAGAACTGCCTTTTGTCCAGGGGAAGGAAGTCATTCCTGTGGACCAAGAAGACATCTCCTTTTGATTTTGTTAGCTTAATCTGTAAGGGACAGTTAGGATTTTGACACCGGCTGTTAGGAATTTTGTTTTGGACATTCTGACACTAGCTTTTTTTAATTTAGGCAGAGAAACCCCTCTAGTAGTTAAGGCGAGATAGGGTGTTCTTTTTCCTTTTTGCTCTTGAATAAAAGTTTATAGCTAACAGTGTGACCCCTTTGGGTCAGAGTCTTCTGTATACTTGCACTACCTCAACAAACACGTGGGTGTTCGGTCTCTGCCCCTATGCAAGGCAGTGCTGCAACTATTGTTCTGGTTGCTGGAGAATAAGACCTCCGCTTCAGCTGTCCATCTGACAGGAATGACGAACGGGCTGGCGGACGCTCTGAGCAGGCAGAGCATGGTCTCACACGAGTGTGAGCTGTCCCGAGAAGTTCTCGAGGAAATCTTCGCTCATTGGGGGTACCCTGTCATTAGATCTGTTTGCCACGAGGTCCAACTCGAAGTGCAGACAGTTTTGCTCAATGGAATTCCCAGCAAAACGTGCACTAGGGGATGCAATCCTGGTGGAGTGGGCCTTCAACCTCCACTATGCGTTCCCTCTGATACCCGTCATGCCGTGGGTTCTCAGGAGGTTGAGGAGATTTCGAGCCACCATGATCTTGATCACCCCGGATTGGGCGACAATAACATGGTGCTCAGAACTCCTGGACTTGACTATCTGTCCACCTCTCCGGTTGCCCCGACGGCCAGACCTCCTCTCTCAGTTGGAAGGTCGGGTGATCCACTCGATCCTGGAATCCCTCAACCTACGTGCGTGGCTCTTGAGAGGATGAGGTATGATGGCCGGGACCTCTCAGAAGAGGTTCTTGAGGTGCTACTACTGGCTGCATGCAGACCATCTACCAGATCTTTGTACGCGTGCAAATAGAGAAGATTCGAGGCATTGTGCAGAGAACGCAGGATAGATCCTATTGCTTGCCCCACCACTAAAGTAATGGAGTTCCTTCTATTGCTAGCCTCCTCAGGCCGTTAGGTTGGTACAGTCAAAGTCTACTTGACGGCTTTGTCTGTTTTTAAGAGTTCTTCGGATCAAGGATCCTTCTTCGCGATCCCAGTTTTGACTCCATTCGTAAAGGGCCTTTTAAATAGGTTTCCGCCTACCCAATTGTGGTTCCAGATTGGGACCTAAACTTGGTTCTCATATTCTTGATGGCAGCTCCGTTTCAGCCTATGCAATCATGTCCTGTCAGACTTCTAACGCTGAAAACAGCTTTCCTGGTTGCAGTCACGACAGCTAGATGTGAAAGTGTGCTCCAGGCCTGATCCTGCAAGCCTCCTTTCCTCTTTATGGAGAAAGCTGCACTCAAGGTACGACCTGGGTTCCTACCTTAAGTGGTCTCTGAATTCCACGTGTCCCCAGAGCATTGATTTGCCAGTGTTTTATCCTCCTCTGCATCGTTCTAAGGATGAGTAAAGATTGTACAGGTTAGCTCCTAAGAGTGCTCTCAGCTTTTATGTAGCTAGGACAGCGGAATTCGGGAGTGATGACCAACTTTTTGTGGCTTTCTTTGTGTCCAAAAAAGGACTGGCTTTGTCAAAACAGACAATCTCTAGTTGCAGAACTCTATGCATTGCAGAGTGTTACCAGAGGGTAGGCAAAGATCTGCCACCAAGCATCAGGGCACCTACGCCAAGGGTATGGTAGCATCATCTGCATTGCAGAGGGGTGTTCCTGTAACAGAGATATGCCGAGCAGCGGTGTGGTCAACCTTCCACACGTTCCCTGAGCATTACTGCCTGGATGTAGCATGTGGTTCAGACGCTTGATTCGGCAGAGTAGTTTTGCAGAGCTTCTTTGTCTGATGGCTTTCATCCCGCTGCCACACTCTGTACTTCTTTACAAGTCTATCTGATGAGCAATCTACAGGAGAATGCAATCAATTGAAGGAGAAATTACTTGGCAGTAATGTTCTTTCGAGGGGATTGGGTCCTCCGACGTATTCCATATCTATGACAGTAATCACCACAGCTGTGCTGCTTCTGAAAATCTTCGGTGTCTGCGTCCTGCGTCGATGACGACGATACGCCGCCCTCGAGGACCTCCTCCGACGGCGACGTAACTGGATGTTATAAGTAGGACATATGACGCCCGTAGCCTCAGTTCTGTTTTTTCCGCAAACGTGTTCGCTTCGGGAATCTCGGCGCGCCTCGACTCTTTGGAGTTTCTGTTGCTTTCTCGGTTCTTCAAACCTGTTTGTGAAATATTCTTTGTGAAGTTGTCTACCTCGTCTTCCACACCGCGTCCGGGCTTTAAGAAGTGCGGGGACTGTGGGTCCAAGATGAAGGTCACGGACTCGCACAATGCCTTGCCTCTGGTGCCTCGGGAGGCTCATGACACGGATGACTGTGTCGACTGCCAGTCACTCATGTCAAAAGCCTTGCGGGAGCGCAAGAAGTAGTTATTGGTAGGTAAGGTGTCCAAGCCCCGGAAGTCGAGGACTGCGGGGCTTTTCGACGGACGATTCGAGGGGCGTCTCTCCGCGTCGTCGTCGGAAGTCCAGTGGGTCTTGGTCCCGGAGTCGGTCTCGCCACTCCTATGCCTCTTCGAGGCACTCCCGGAAGTGCCCTCATCTGAGGACTCCACCCGTCGGCAGGTCGCTTACCCCACCAAGCATGCGACATTGGAGGAATGGGCTTCCTTCGGGAAGAAAATGTTGGCGATTCTTGAATCGCAGGGCACTGGTCCATCCGCACCTCCGAGTGGGGTCAGTCGTGATCAGCCGAGAGACGCCGCTCACACGCCTTCGGGCTCGGGTGGTCATCACGATTCGCGGGAAAGGTCCCGCTCGGACAAGGGGAATCGTTCTCGACATGCCCGGTCCAGGTCCCGGACCTCGACGCGCTCGAGACCGCGTGAACCTGTGAAGTCTTCGAGGAAGACGCCGACGCCTGTGGCGCTGAGGTCGTCGATGGACTCTCTCGAGGCTCCGCCTCCGAGGACGTCGTCGATGCCTTTGGCGCCCAGGATGTCGAGGGACACGCTTGGGGCTCCGCCTTCGAGGCCTGTGTCGACGCCGTTGAAGCTGTCGGCGCCGCGTCTGTCGTCTACGCCGATTCTCTCGACGCCTTTTGGGGCTGCGTCGACAGGGGCACCCAGAAAGGCTCTGGCCAAGGTCAAGCATGGCTTTGGTTCCAGTTCTGTGCCTTCTTACAGCCATCTGGAATTCATTTCAGAGGTGGATGAAGGCTCAGATGATGGCATGGTGCCAGACATGGTGCCTGACGAGATTCTCTCGGGCCATGGCCAGTTTGAGGACCTGAGGCAGTCCCTGCATGATGCTAGTAGGCTGGACACCTCTCCGGAGGTGGAGTTTTGTAGGCCTGAGCCAGGCACTCATGCCGATTCTTCATACCGGCGCCTTATGTTACGGGTCACCGAGTACTTAGGATGGTCTGCTCCCCCAGGGGAGTTTGTTCAGGATGACCTTACGGATATCCTCGACATTGGTCCACCAACTGACCCAGTACTGCCGTTTCATATGGCTCTACAGAGGAGGGTGGCGGCGGCTTGGACTTCTCCGGAGAGTCTCCCGGCAGTGAGCAAGTCTTTGCCGCGAAAATACCGCCCACCCAGTAGTGACCCCTGCTACTTGTACAAGCACCCTACTACGGAGAGTTTGGTGGTGCAGGCGGCTACGGCCCCGGCTAAGCAGGCATCGTACCCTACCATCCCTCCTGATGGGGACGACAAGCGTTTTGACGACTGGGCGAAGAAAGTGTTTTCTGCAGGTGGTATGGCGCTTCAGGCAGCCAACTCCATTTTTGCCTTATCTCGTTTCACACACATTCTGTGGAACGGTGTTTCCTTGGCGGCTGAACATATTCCCGAAGGGGATGAACGGGATGGTTTCCTTGCCATGGTTCAGGATGGCAAGGATGCTATGTGTGAGGCCGTTCAGTCGGTTTGGACATGGCAGATTGCGTCAGCCGGTCCATGGCGGCGAGCACTGTGATACGCAGGTTTGCGTGGTTGCAGAAGTCGGGGTTTGCTCCTGATGTGCAGGCCCGGCTCCTCAACATGCCCTTTGACGGGGAACATCTTTTTGGCAGCAAGGCTGACAAGAGCCTTGAGAGGTTGCAGACCTCAAAAGCTGCAGCAAAGTCGTTGGGCGCTGCAGTTCGACAACCTCCGCCTTTTCGTCCTAGGGGACAGCAATGGAGGGGAGGTTCCTTTCGTTATTACTCATCCTTTGGTAAAGCGAGAGGAGCTGCCAGTCAAAGGTGCCACCGTAGGAGTGCCAGAGGTGGAAAACAAGGTACTCGAGGTGCCAAGGCCGCTCGGGCTGTTGCCTCTTTGCCCTCAGGCAACACCGCAGCCTCTTCAGCTCAGTCATGAGGCCAGGTCCCATGGTTCGCCGGTTGGGGGAAGGCTGGCGCAGCATCTTGCAGAGTGGCGAGCCATTACTTCAGATGTGTGGGTTCTGGAGATCATAACCCACGGCTACTGTCTTCCTTTCCGGCAAAGGCCTCAAGACAATCCACCAGGGAATCTCTCTTTGAAGAGTCCGGATCCGCTCCTTGCGCAGGAAATTCAATCCCTGCTGGAGAAAGGCGCCATAGAACTGGTGCCTGTAGCGGAGAGGAACAAGGGATGGTATTCCCTTTATTTTTTGATTTCCAAGAAAGACGGGGGATTGAGACCCATCATGGACTTGCGCGGTTTGAACAAACTCCTCAGGAAGGACAAGTTCAAGATGGTTACTCTTTCTCAAGTCCTCCAGGCCCTTCAACTTCAGGACTGGTTGGTGTCTCTCGACCTCAAGGACTCTTATTTTCATGTGCCGATCCATCCGAAGCACAAGAAGTACCTGATGTTTGCGGTTGGCGACTCGCACTTTCAGTTTCGGGTCCTGCCGTTCAGATTGACCTCCGCCCGAGGGTCTTCACCAAGCTCATGGTAGTGGTGGCAGCGCACCTCAGGAAAGGGGGGATTCACGTCTACTCCTACCTGGACGATTGGTTGATCAGGGCGCGCTCTCCCGAGCAAGTCCTGGATCATCTGTCAGTCACCTGCCACTCCCTCCACAAGCTGGGCTTCTCCCTCAACTTAAAGAAGTCCCATTTGACACCTACTCAGAGGCTCCAGTACATCAGAGCGGTGCTCGACACGTCCCTGGGGCAGTGTTTTCCTCCCCAGGTGAGGGCTCATCACATTCAGCAGATGGTGCACAAGTTTCAACTTTCCCAGACTCTCCCAGCTTTCGAGTTCTTGAGATTGCTCGGCCTCATGGCATCCTGCATTCTTCTGGTGCCAGAGGCTCGCCTGCGGATGAGATCTTTGCAATGGGCACTCAAGCTCCAGTGGTCTCAGTCCTCGGGCAGGATGTCGGACCCTGTTCAGGTGCCATCTTCGATCGCCCAGGACCTTCTGTGGTGGGCCGACAAAGCCAATCTGATGAGGGGGGCTCAATTTTGGCTGCCCTGGCCGTAGGTGACGATCGTGACGGACGCATCCCTCACGGGATGGGGAGCTCATGCCAACGAGTTGACAGTCAGTGGTCGTTGGTCTCCGTCAGAGTCCAGACTCCATATTAATCTGTTGGAGCTGAGGGCCGTCAGGCTATCCCTGAAGGCTTTTCTGCCGACTGTGCGAGGAAAGAATGTCCTGATCCTGACGGACAACACGGTGGCCATGCACTACTTCAACAAAAAGGGGGAGGCAGGGTCACTTCCTCTGTGCAGGAAGGCGATGCAGCTCTGGTTTTGGCCAATCCAGCAGAAAGTTTCGATCTCGGCAGTTCATCTTGCAGGAGACAAAAACGAGACGGCAGACGCTCTGAGCAGGCAGAGCACGATCTCTCACGAGCGGGAGTTGGCTCAGGAGATTCTCCTGGAGATGTTCGCCCTTTGGGGGACCCCTCAAGTGGATCTCCTCGCCTCCAGTGACAACCGGAAGTGCGAGAGGTTCTGCTCGCGGGAATTTCCTCCAAACGGAGCCTTAGGAGACGCGTTCGTGGTGGTGTGGTCATTCCCACTGCTGTACTCGTTTCCTCCAGTCCCCGTCATCCCGCAAGTACTGCGGAGGTTACGGAGATTCGGTTCCCGGATGATCCTCATTGTTCTGGCGTGGGCCCGGAGGACGTGGTACCCAGACTTTCTCGACTTGTCCATCTGCCCTCCACATCGTCTTCCCTACCGAGACGATCTGCTCTCACGGGAGTGGGGTCAGGTTCTCCATCCAGAGGTCAGGTCCCTCAACCTTCACACTTGGTTTCTGAAAGGTTGAGGTATAAGGATTGGGACCTCCCTGAAGACGTGATGGATGTGTTGCTCTTGGCCAGATGGCCAGCAACAAAGTCCCTGTACCGTTGCCGTTGGCGTAGGTTCTGCGATTGGTGCAGGGTTAAGAATGTGGATCCTTTTGCATGTGACATTCCCATGGTTCTGTCTTTTTTGCTTTCTTTGGACCACAGGGGCCTTCAAGTGGGTACCATTAAAGGTTACCTGGCGGCGCTGTCCATATTTAAGAGCTCGTCTGAAGAGTGTTCCTATTTTAAAATTCCTTTAATTTCTCAGTTTCTGAAAGGGCTCACTAATGTGTTCCCTCCGTCACCTTTCCAGGTGCCCGGTTGGGATTTGAACCTTGTTCTCAAGTTTCTGATGGGTGCTCCGTTTGAGCCTTTGCATTCATGCCCTTTGAGACTGTTAACTCTGAAAACTGTATTTTTAGTTGCGGTCACTTCCGCTCGCAGAGTGAGTGAGTTACAGGCACTTTCAGTTAAGCCACCCTTCACTGTGTTTCATAAGGACAGGGTTGTCCTTAGAGTTCGTCCTTCTTTTCTTCCGAAGGGTGTGTCGGAATTTCATTTAGGCCAGAAGGTTGTTCTTCCGGCATTTTATCCTCCTCCACATCCTGGTAAGGAAGAGGAGAGGTTCTATAGGCTTGATTCTAGGAGAGCGTTAAGCTTTTATATTTCATGCATGTCCCGGATCAGAGTGTACGATCAGCTCTTTATTGGTTACGCTGGAAAGCATTTGGGACAGGCTGTGACAAAATAGACTTTGTCTCGCTGGATTATTTTGGCTATCTCTGAGTGTTACCGCTTGGCGGGTAAGGACCCACCGGTCGGCTTACGGGCCCATTCTACCAGGGGTATGGCTGCCTCTACTGCCCTGCAGGGGGGTGTTCCTATTCCCAACATCTGTGATGCAGCCACCTGGGCTTCGGTACATACTTTTGTATGTCACTATTCCCTCGATTCCATCTGGGGGCAGGATCTGGCTTTTGGCAAGGCCGTCCTTTACTCCACAATTTGATTGGGCATGCTAAATTTCTGTTTTCTAAATTCTTTTTCCCACCTCCTTGCATTGGTACTGCTTTGGGAGTCTGTCATAGATATGGAATACGTCGGAGGACCCAATCCCCTCAAAGAACAAGTTACTCTCTTACCTGGTAACATTCTTTCGATGGGATGGTCCGACGACGTATTCCATATCGCTCCCTCCCTACCTTCCCCGCTATAGAATTTCCTATGTGATTGCAGCTTACGTTTCCACAAGGCTTTGTGTGTCAGACTGGCAGAAGACTGGTGGCACACGTTCTGGGAAAAAACTACAACTGTGGCTACGGGCGTCGTGCGTCCTACTTATAACATCCAGTGACGTTGGCTGTCAGAGGAGGTCCTCGAGGGCGGCGTATCGACGTCATCGACGCAGGACGCAGACGCCGAAGATTTTCCGAAGCAGCACAGCTGTAGTGATTACTGTCATAGATATGGAATACGTCGTCGGACCATCCCATCGAAAGAACGTTACCAGGTAAGAGAGTAATTTGTTCTTCTATGGATTCTTCTCCCGCAGATTCCTTATCGCCCTCTGATCTTGCCCCACTACAAAAGTGGTATGCAGTCTATATTTGGTTGTTCAATTCTAATGGGACGAGGTTATCATAATTATGTGTTCGGCACAGTGTGATGCCTTGCTTTTGTAGTGCTGGCAGTCAGTGACTTTCAGTACAGCCTGTTCCTCAAAAGAAAAGGTTGTTTTGGCTATTTTCAGCACACATTCTATGGATTCTTCTTCCTCGGATGCTGAACTCATGCCGAGAAAGGGTGAGGAACTGAGGTATGGGGGCATAGTGACTAGCATATATGAGGTGGACATTTCTTCCGGAACCGACGAGTGGCACAGTCGAGTCAAGAGGAGGCCACGGTCAATGTAGAGTCTTTCTACGCCCCCTGTCAAAAAAAGATTCTGAAAAGTGATTACAAGGTGGCGGCCGCATGGAGCGCACCATGACCGGTGCACTCCTGAACCCTGGGACCACATAAGGTGCAGCAGTGAAGCAAATCAATCTCTCCCCAGGCGATTTGCAGCATAATAAACGCCCGAGCACTAAGGGATGATGAGGTGCGGTGCCCCTGGACCCTGATCCTAATGTTGGATTCGGGGCATCTCGGAGGTGAAGCACAGAAGAGGGACTTGTGCGGTGCGGCAGCCCCTGCAGCCCAGGAGCGGACAGGCCACAGGGAGACACGCAGAGCGGACCGCAGAGGAGCTGGGAAGCATTGGCTTGGGAAAAAGGAACCTGGGCCCCCGAAAGCAGCAAGGAAGTGGGGAGGCATTTTGGCGGCCCACCAGCGTCATGGGAAACCCGGGAAGGACGCAGTGTACAACCTCCTCCAGGCAGTAGTGGGACACCAGCCTGTGTAAGGTGAGCCCTTCCACACTTGGCCCAGCAGCGCTTCGGGGAGCACGCAGCAGGTTCCCGGCTCCGGCACTCCCCCCGCACCCCCCCGGGCTCATAGTCTGGGTCGCAGGCACTCCGGCAGGAAGCACCGGTGAATGGTCTGTATAACCCCCAGATAGGCCCACGGTGGACTGGCCGCCTCCTCAAAAATACTGACACTTTCCTCCCTGTTGGGCAGATGGGCCGGGGAGATACGCTTCAGCATTGAGGTAAATTGCTCCACAAAGGGCAGGCCAGAAGGGACAATGTCTAAGTCTAGGGGTAAAGACCCTCAACAACCTGCAAAAAGTACCAAAAAAGCCCAGGAGTGCAACATACAGAGGATGTGGGGGCGCAGATCGGCCTCTCCTCCACCGATGGCGCCCATGCAGGAGCAGTCGGATAGTGAAGACCCCTTGAACCCGGAACGCATGACCAAGCGGTCACTCATGCGGTCCTCAGGCAATTCTTTACTGAATTTTGAGACAAAATCACTAACATCATCCAAACACAAATGGACAAAATGAGAGAGGATCTGGCAGCTACCCTGCAGGAAATGAAAATGGATATAAGCAAAATCGAGGAGAGAGTGGACACCAATGAAAGGGTGCTGCAGGAGCCGACGGACGATGTCAGGAGGTCGGAGTGCTGTTCGAACAACTGTCAAATGCGACACACAACCTCGAGTTACAGACCGAGGACCTAAAAAATATGTCTAGGAGATCTAAAAAAAAATTTTTTATTTTATTTTCCAGTCCGCATTAATCATTCCACCTTTAGTGCAATTCTGTTCCGTTGATTTGTTGAACTTGGCTATTTTCCCAGGGGTTAGGTACTCCCTATGCATTGTATACATCTGTGTTAGCTGAAGTCTTGTATTCCTAGACACTTTCTTGTGGTAAGCTAATGTTCTGGCCCATGCTGCATCTGTCAGTTTTTCCTGCAGATCTGCTTTAGGAGATCTAACATTTGTATAAAATGGCTCCCCGAGGACGTCCCAGACAAAGATCTAAAGGGGTAGTACACAATATTGTTGCTGACCTTCTGGAGGAGGCTGCAACTGAGGTCCGACTGGATAGGGTACACAGAGTGGGCCAGCATAAAACAGACCCGGGGGCTGGGCCACAGGACGTCCTGGCAGCTCTACATGATTATATAACAAAAGAGAAGATCTTGACGGCCGCAAAGAATGCAAACCAAGTATCCTGCAACGTGGCTGACATCTTACTATTCCGGGACCTGTCCCCAACAACGCTGGCAAGGAGGAAACAAATAGCCTCAGTCACTAGAGCCCTCCGCGACAAGCGCATTCAGTATAGATGGACCTTCCCCTTCGGGATGGTATTTCAATGGCAAGGGAAACAGCGACGGATCGGCTTGGTGGAAGAGGGGGCAAAACTGCTGGACACTGAGGAAGAGGAGCGAGCAACGAGCGGCAAACTTGCATCAACCAGCCAACGTAAACCAAGGAGCTGGGAATGGTCAACAATTCGATCAACAAGGAATAAGAAGGGGTGGGGTACCAACCCCAGCTAAAAGGCCCAGCGCTCTGAGGGCCGCAATGGTCATCATGCATCCTTGCAGTGGTCCCACATGGTGGATACGCTTAATGCGGAACGAGGGGCGGACTCTGCCTCTGCAGTAGAGCTCAACGACCCAAGTTAAGACATGCATGGATCAGCCGCTTATGTGGATCAATGAAAGTAAGGTATTGTGGCCAGTGTGACGGTTCACCAGGTGTTGTCACTTTTCCCCACGGGGGAGCTGTTAGGCAGAATCCTGTGCAGTGCCCTTAGGGACCACTACACACAATTAAGACTACAAGTGGTAATACAAGTTCACCTTTGGTACAAGCCTGTACTACTATGTTAAAGTGGTAGCAGTAGCGGAGCAGCCAGGCTTATCTCAAGAGTATATGAGCAGTAGCAGAGATTACGCAAAGGGACCACAATTACTGTGATTCAAGCAAACACTGACCCAAGGTATCAGGTAAAAAAATATAAGTACGTTTATTTTTAAACCATCTGTTATACAACACAACACTTCTATAAATTCAAAACCACATGTAAAATACACTACACACAACCAATTCACTTGGTACAGTATAACTCAAGGTAAGTACCCTATGTTTTAACGGACCGGTGTGTGAAACAAAAAGCCGTTACTGGGAATACCTATGCGATCACTTTTTGACAGTAATGACAGTTCGTTCTTACTAAAGATACGCATATCCGCGGCAAGAAATGTTACCGGGGCAAAAACACACTTAGCACCTGAGTTAACCAGAGAGAGTTGGGGACAAAAATCATAGGCAATACTTTGTCAGGGCAGACAGAATCAGAGAACACTCGTTGACAGAAATACAAGAGTCAGTAGGCCAGAGACAGTGTCAAGTGGAACCGGGTTCCTGTTTTTCGAGGAACACACAGTTGGACAGTTCAAGATTCAACGTTGTCAGGAGTACTTGCTTATTGTCAACAGAGGAAGCAAAAGTTATAAGAAGGAGGGAAGACAAGGGCAAGCCTTCGAGGAGGAGAAAAGGGATTCACCCTAGCTCCTCGAAGCAGAACTTTATTCAAGGAAGAAGCTGGTGCCATGGCAGTTGTTCCTGGTAGTTTCCTGCAGACCCACGGTTCCTAGTGCTTCGGTCGTGGTGACGAGAAGGAGGACTTCTGGAGGGGTCTGCACTATGCAGGGATGAAGCCAGCAGCAGCGACAGTGAATAAAAGGTGCACTCCTTTAAAACAGGAGAGGCTCTTCAGTTGGCTATCCGGACCACTACAGCAGTGTGCAGTGATTTCGACCACGAAGAGGATCCTCTGGCTGTGGAAGATGAACTGGTTGACCCCACCAAGCTCAAGGGAAGAAGACTCTGGACTGGATCTTCTCTGGTCGTCGAAGGGTAGATAGCTCAGGACTGCAGCAGGGCTTCACCGGGACGGGGTAGTTGCAGCAGCCGTCTTCTTCTCTGCTTCTCTTTGTTTCCTTGTAGTTCCAGTGGCGACTCTGACTTCCAGCCCAAGAGTCCTGCCTTTTATGTGAAAATCCCCCATTCACACAGCCTAGCTGTCGATCACGCAGCAAGGGGGTTGTCCAGCCCGGACAACCACATTTGCCAATCATGGCAAAGTGTGACTTGGATTTCCTAGGATACCCTGTGCAGGGGGTGACTACACCCCTCCCTCACATTCAGCCCACCTAGACACCCAGGCGCATAGAGGAGGGCTTCTTAGCAGAAGCCCGCCAAAAGACAGTGAACAAAGAAGGCAAACCTGGTTTGCCGCGCAAAGTAAAACACAAGAAGGACTTTAACAAAAAGAAATGGCGAATAAACCCGACCGGAGCCAAACGAAAGAGTATTTGGTCAAGCAGGTTTATGTTCGAGGCTAATATAATAGCCTAAAACAGTACCACGTTTATATAGTATAAACGCGGTAGAAAAGTTAGGGTAGATACCACTGCCACCAGCCAAGTCTAAAAGTTAAAAGAGCAAAACAAGGCTCTAGGAGGTACAGATAAAAAGGGCTAAGAAGTAACCCTTTCAAATACTCCATGTAAGATGGGGTGTACTGGATCTGTGGTTAAATGACTATGTAAAGTTAATGGCAACTTTACCCTTTTCTGGGGGACAGTAGTCAGCCCCAGAAATGGAGTCGGTGGGAAGTCTAAAAGACAACCCTGTGTCACTACACTGAAGGTGCTGTGTAACACACAAAAGAAGGGGGCTACTGAAGTGGTGTACTCCAGAGCCCACAATCACAAAAACAGATGAAATACACATGGCAAAACATGGGTAAGAGTGGGGGAAAAGCTCACACTCTCACCAAGTGGAAAAAATAACTCCAGAAATCCAGCAAAGCCACTGGGGGACTCACTAGGTAAGGGAAATTTAGCCTTTGAATGAGAATTCTCCCTAACAGGAGCCCCTACTCATGAGGCTAGCGAGGTGAGGCCACTAACAAATATTTTATCTATAGGTGGTTTAATGCTGGAGGACCTCATGGGGAAGGACTCCCTTCCTGGGGACAAGGACCGCCACCTGGGGTATAGCCCACTACACCACACTCCAACATCGTTTAGCCCCCCTCTCTACTTCCAACCTTTATCTTAAACCTAAACCCTTGTTCTGCTGCAAGGTTGAAACCTTATGGGAAGCAAAGGTACTGAGAAGAGGATGAGCAACAGGAATACTGATCATCCCAGTAAATATATGCAGTGGCCCCACAGAGGCCTAAGGATTGAAACAGAAAAAGAAACAAAGGACTCAAACAATGGGCTACAACAGCACTGCCAACAATGTATACATTTAGACAATGGACTATGATCTTGGTCGAGTCCAGCCACAATAGGCTGCAGGTGTGGAGCACACCCAAAGCGGGAGCTTCAAACTAATCTCAGAGATCCAAGAGGACAGAGAAACGAGAGCTCTGGAAGTCTGCCGGGTTTGTTCATCGGCAGGCACATTGGAGCGGACCTGCGCACAGAAGGGCAAGCTGAAGCAGACTAGGTGGGAATGGCATCCTACGGCCGCAGGGAGAGCAAGACCTCGGAGAAGCTGCACATACTACCCGCTGTCCCAGGAAGTCCCAGCGACGTGCTGAACCCTGGTCAAGGTAAGGGGTGGCAAAGGAGACCCGGAGGGGACGCAGCGACATGTAGCGTGCAGGCGAAGGAAATTGACCCTCAGCCAGTTTACCGCTAGGGAGGCATCCCGAATCCAGAGGTGCAGCAAACCTCCCCTTCATCACAGTGGCAGAGATAAGACCACTGACCACCAGGGAAGGGTTGAGGACTGCTACCACGAGTAGCGAAGCCTCAGAGGGGATGCCCCTCACCACAATAGTGGAGATAAGACCACTAACCAGCAGGGTAGGGTCGAGGACCCCCTACTCACGAGAAGAGAATCCTGAGAATTCCACAGTGGTGGAAATAAGACCACTGACCAGCAGGGAAGGGTCGAGGACCCCTACCACAATAAGAGAAGCCTGAGAGGGAATGCCCCACACCACAGTGTCAGATATCAGTCAACTAACCACAAAGGAAGGGTTGAGGATCCCAACCAATACAAGAGAAACCTAGGAGGGAACGTCCCTCACTTCAGTGGCAGAGATAAGCCCCCTGGGCACAAGAGAAAGGTCTGTGATCCTGATGAAAGTATTACGAGCAATAGAGGAATTCCTCACCAGATTGGCAGGGTCCAGTCCACCAGAAACCTGTACGGATCTTGTGACTCTGTGGAGACTTGGAGAAAGTCACAGAATAAACCCCACCCAGGACATGTGTGGAACAATATTTGCAACCTAATACCAGGTTGAATACCAGGGAAAGGGAGTCATTTCTCCTGGCGTTGTGGTGAACCATAGTGGAACGTGCCAACAGATACCAGGAGAAGGGAGTCATTCTCCTGGGAATAAGACTTGTTGGAACTCTATGCCAGGGGAATGGATTTATTCCCCCTTTGTTAAATCTTTTGCAAACGAACACTGCTTGAGACCATCCCCGTGCACCAGGAGACGGAAGCCATTCTACTGGCGAAAGAACTTCCTGTTGAACTGCATTATCTATTTAGTTATTGTGTGAGGGATAGAGGTAGATTTGTGACACAGGCTGGTGGACATTATTTTTGACTGACATTCTGATAGCCCCATTATTATTAGTTTTGAGGTAGGGAAGCCCCTCCTGGAGGTAGGGATAGCAAGGTCTTTCTTTCCTTTAATCACTTTTATAAATGTCTATAACTGAAACCATGCCACTTTTTTGTCAGTCTCCACCTTCAACACCCTTACATGAGCTATTACCTATTATTGCTGCTTGCCAGTGTGGAAAAGTTGTCTTGCCTTCAGCCATGTGTGCAATTTGTGATTCAACCTTATCTATGCGGTTAGGACTCTGCAAATCCTCCTCCCCAGTAGTTACAGTGCTTTCTTTTCAGGGTGTGTGAATTGCATGCACAAATACCTTGCGGAAGATGGTGTTATGTGCCTTCTGTGAGTATCTATCTTTGTTCTTGGTTGTACCACAGGGGTGTTTCTCTATTAGCCTGCCCCTCTTAAAAAGGCAAGGATATGTTCCTTTTCAAGGGGATGAGCCCCTGGCAAAAGACTGGGGCATGGTGTAGTAGAAACCCTGACACCTGCACTCAAGGTTCCATGGCTCGCTTCATGTTGCGCAAATATGTATTGGTGCAAGGTTTGAGAAATGTAGTAAAGCGTATTGATAGTGGGTAGCATTACCAGCTCACAAACTGGCATTCGTTTCTTTGTAAACGAGATGAACTCACTAGTCTTATGTTCAGCTTGAATGATGTAGTTCGTTATTTCTCAATTTCTCCATAATGGCAAAACACCTAAATCCATCAATGTTTTGTGTTGTGCATTTTTAGTTTCTCCATTATTAGTTTGTGCATCTTGAAAAAGACTGTGCACCTGAAACATTGATGGGCACAAAGATTTTTTGCCATGGGAGCAAATATTTGAGAAATTAAGTAAGCTACAAATAAGACTTGTGAGACAATCTTATTTACATGGAAACGAGTGCCGGTTTTGTGAACGTGTGACACCATCCATTATTTTGTGCATGGTGTGGTAAGCCATGGGATTCTCCCATCTCTGCCTCAGGGCTTAGCACCACATAGTGGGTGTCGATAGTATCTGGTCCCTGTGGGCACGCCATCCTCTTTTGCAAGAGGGAGGCAGGCGATTTCATCAGAGCCCTGCTCAGGAACACGGCATGCTTACTATCAAAGTTCTCCTTGGCGGGCATTTTCAGCACTCCTGCACTCCACTGCAGGAGTGCCTGTTTTAATATGATCCTGCTCGAAAAACAAATGGAAGCGTTAAGAGAAGATCTGGTAGAGGGCCTACAAGAAATAAAAAGGGTCCTCAATAAAATTGAAGAGAGAGTGGACACGAATGAGAGGGCCCTACAGGACTTGGCGGAGGACTCGCGCAAAGCAGACTCCCTCTTGGAGACCCTTGCGGTGGTAACTCACAATCTTGAATTGCATGCAGAAGACCTGGAGAATAGATCCCAAAGGTCTAATATACGGGTTAAATTCCTGCCAGAAGATGTCCTGGACCAAGACCTGGCCGACACAGTGAAATCACTATTTCAATTTGTAATGGACGCAGATCCAAACCAAGATTTAAAAATAGACAGATGTTCTTGTCACATTTCACAGCTTTACCCAAAAGGAATCCGTCCTTCAGGCGGCCAGGAAAGCGGGTCAGGTAACCCACAACGGAGTGGATATCCAGCTTTATCAGGATCTGTCTCAAGCTACCTTAAATAGGAGACGGCGCATGGCCCCGGTCGTCTCCCATCTTAGAGAGAAGCAAGTGCGCTACAGGTGGCTCCACCCATTCGCTCTTAGCTTCCTATGGCAGGGGAAGCCACAGAGAATCACAACGTGTGACCAAGGAATGGCTCTATTGGGCCTTGACGATGACCCATCTGAGCCGGGTCCCTCCCCATCCAGGAAGGCGCATGTGCGTAAACCGTGGGAGTGGGCAGCTGTGGGCCAAAAGAAAACAAGGAAGGAGCGTAAGCAACACCGCCGCGGCTCTTTGTCTCATCCCCAGTCGCCGGATCAAGAAGACCCTGTCGGGGAGAGGATTCTACCAGCAAGATAAACTGCACGTTTATGCTTTCTTTTTCGACTCTGGGGAGGGCACATACATTTTTGCATTGTCAACGTGCGTTTCACACCACTAACGACATTAGTCTGCACAGATGCGGGATGCAATGGGGGAGTGGGGGCCTTGGCATCTTGGACCGGGAAGGGGAGTACCTGCTGAGTTCAAGGGGAAGTCCTAGGTCTGTTATTGATTTCGGCTCTCGTTATGTGGCTGCGAGGGGGGCTGAGAGCCAGCCGGATTCGCCTAGGGGGCGAGGTAGGGGGAAGATCCATGGTCTTCGCTAAAATGGGTACTGGTGTTTCTGCGCAAGCTGCACACTTTGGGGAAGTTTCGGCAAAGGGTTCAGTGGGCATGGTGGGGTCATTCATGCCTCAAGATGTCTTGCCTTATGGTTGATCCTGGTATCCTTAAAGTCCTTTCCTTAAATGTGAACGGCCTCAATTCCCCGGTCAAGAGGAAGAGGGTAGAGAGGTTCCTCAACCGGGAACTCCCTCAGGTGGTGGCTATGCAGGAGACGCATGTGCATACCAGGGATGTTCATAGGATAAGATTCTGGGGGTACTCGGGGGTAGTGCAAGCCACACAGGCCAGCAAGAAAGGGGGAGTCCTCATAGCCTTGAGAGATGGGTTTGAAATGACCATCGGGAATACACAAAAGGATATCCAAGGCAGATATCTCGCAGCGATACTTCAGGATCCCTTTATACAAGACAGAGTGACCCGCTTAGGGAAATTCGCTAAAGCAAATATCCTCCTTTTAGGGGACTTTAATTTTGCATGGGACCCCGCCAAGGACAGGTTATCCGCCCTATGGGGCTTACAGAGAGGCCCTTCAGGAGATCTGGTTAAGAAAATGGGGGATCTGGCCTTGGTGGACACTTGGCGAGAGTTGTATGGCGATGCTCAGAGATACACATTTTATTCACACGCCCATAGATCCCACTCGCGAATAGATTACGCCTGGATTTCTAAGACGCTCTTGGGGAGGGCCCTTTCACTGGATGTAGGGGCAATTGCCCTGGGTGACCATGCCCCACTCACTATTTCTATAGCCTGGCCAAGGGGGCCCCCAGGTATTTGGAAATGGAGATACCCTGTTCAACTGTTTAAGGACCCTCTCCTGGTAAAAGAGTTAGGAGGGTATTGTAGACTTCAGTAACCACAATAACTGGGAAGACACTAGCCCCCAAATCTGGTGGGATGCCCTCAAATCCACGGTGAGGGGATGTATCATAGCAACCAAGGCCAGGAGGGAACGTGAGCTTAGATTGGAGGAGCTAACTTTGGTGTCCAGGCTTAAGGAGATCATGTCCCATATGGGGAGTAGGATGTCAGCGGCCACTAAAAGGGAATATAGAAATGTTAGAGGTCAGTTGAACCTCATACAAACTAGGCTGGCGGAGCGCAACCTTTTAACTATGAGGCAAAGGTTCTACACGAGAGGCAACAAGGCTGGCCAGGAAACTGAGGAAAGAGGCTGGGGGCAGGACGATCTTGAAAATACAGGGTCAGACAGGAGTTTTCCACACCAACACATCAGACATCGAAGGGGAATTTTGCAAATTTTATGCTGACCTCTACAGATCTGGGAACCCCTCTGCTGCCGACCAGGCCTCTCACCTTTCCCGGGTACGATGCAGTACGATATCACAGGAAGAGAGGGACGAGCTCGACCGAGAGATTACAACGGACGAGGTGAAGTGGGTGATGAACCACCTACCGCTGGGTAAAGCTCCAGGCCCCAACGGGTTTGGTTCTGAATTTTATAAACTGCATAAGGAAGCTCTGATTCCCATTCTCACCAAACTCTTTAATTGGGTCGGCTCAACAGGTGTTCTCCCCAATTCAATGAACAAAGCCAAAGTTACTCTAATACATAAGAAGGGTAAGGACCCGACAGACTGCGCGTCATATCGCCCAATAGCATTGATCAACGTTGATGCCAAAATTCATACCAAGGTCTTGGCCAATCGTCTGGAAGCACTTCTCCCCAAGCTTATACATAGAGACCAATCTGTTTTATCAAAGGGAGGCAAACTTCGGATAATGTGCAAAGACTGGCCCACCTGATTGAAAAAGTTCAGAAAAAGTGTGTCCCGGCCCTACTCTTGGCGGTGGACGCCGAGAAGGCGTTTGACCGTGTGGAGTGGGGATGCCTGTTCACGGCTATGGCCGAGATGGGATTTGGTCCGGACTTCATTGCTAGGGTGAGGACAGGTTACCGTAACCCAGTTATCCGGCTAACTATAAATGGTCACATAGCCCCAATTAGGGTGGTTAGGGGCACCAGGCAGAGTTGTCCGCTCTCCCCACTCCTATACGCCTTACACTTGGAGCTCTTCCTGCAAACAGTCAGATCAACTGTAGACATAGAGGGGATCCCATTTGGACGGGAGACTCATAAGATAGCGGCCTTTGCAGACGACATGATCTTTGCTCTGACCAAGCCGATCACCTCCCTATCAGCGGTTGCTAGGGAGCTACACAGGTTCGGGCAAGTGGCAGGCCTAAAGATTAACGCCCACAAGTCCGAGGCGTTACCCCTCACCCTATTAGCGAGCGACGTCCAAGATCTCAGGAAGGCTTACAACTACAGGTGGGTTAACTCTTCGATAAAGTATCTGGGAGTTTCCCTTACACAGTCATTGAGCAGCCTCTATGCAGCGAATTTCCCTCCACTTCTACAGAAGGTGAAATCAAAATTGGTTGACTGGGGGCCCCTGGATATTTCATGGTCGGGGAGAATTAATGCCTTAAAAATTACAATCCTGCCCCTTCTCATCTATCACTTCACGGCACTCCCTGTGCGAATCCCGCCTTCTTTCTTTAAGTCCCTACAGAAGATCACCACTAGATTTGTTTGGAATCGGAAGCACCCGAGACTCACAGCTGCCCTTATGTTGGCCTCTCCAGCTAGGTGAGGGATGGGCGTGCCGATTACAAGGTCTACTATCTTGCGGCTCAGATTAGAGTCATCAGGTATTGGCAGAGAAACGATAGGGGTAAGATGTGGTGGCAGATGGATGGAGCGGTGGTGGGTAGGGACTTGGAGGGGGTGCTCTGGGTCCCGAGACAGGATAGACCTTTGCGAATATACTGTAGTGATATAACCTCAACCACAGGGGCGGCATGGGATCAAGCCATTACTAGAGCCTGCATTACTACCTTTCCCTCGCCATTTACACCCATACAAGGGAACCCACAATTCACCCCGGCGCTTGTTAACCCACCGGAGTTTCTTCCGTGGTTTCACAGAGGCTGTAGGATGATCTGCGATATGATGGAGGGGGGTGAGATAAAACAATTTGAACAATGTAAACGGGACTTCGATATAGGGGAGAAGCAAAGATATTCATACCTTCAGATCAGACATTGGGTCTCCCAGAGGGAGATGAAGCAGGCGGGCTCTCGTCCCCTCACTGAATTCGAGAAATACTTAGACACTTCCTTGGGAGAATGGGGGGTGGTCTTATCGATCTACAGATTGATTGAAGCCCAGGAGCCGGTAAGAGCGGGGAAATATATGCTTCTTTGGGAGCAAGATGTGGGTGTGGCTATTGCGGAGCATGAATGGGTGCGATTGTGGTCACAGATTCCGAAACTGGCTAGATCGATTCAAATCCGGGAGATATGGCTGAAGCTGATGACGAGGTGGGACTTAACCCCAGCTAGGTTAAATAAAATAAACCCCAAAGTTCCGAAGTTGTGCTCGAGGGGATGTGGCATGGAAGGCTCCTGGGCTCATTTATGGTGGGATTGCCCCAAAATTGACTTGTTCTGGTCACAGATCCAGCATGCCATTGCACAGGTGTTGAGAATTCCCCCGATTCGGAACAGGGGCCTGGCCCTACTAGGCCTGAATGGCATCTTAACATCCCCATCCTTGAGAGTGGACGGCAAGCTCTATATAATAATGGTTATGGTGGCGGCGCTGGTTCTTGCCCGGAGGTGGAAGTCGAAGGAGCCTCCACAGGAACATGAGTGGGTTGCTAGGGTGTGGTCTCTGGTTGCAGTGGAGTGGCTCACATACTCCCTTCAAGGCCAACACTTGCGGTTCAAACTGGACTGGGCAGATTTGCTAACTTACCTAAAAGCGGGGCCCCATCGGGCCTGGTGTCCCAAGAATATGGAACTGTTGGGCATTATTCCACCACAGGACGAATCTGATTTGGGATAAGTTGGAGCATTTGCTTACAGCAAGTTTAAGGGAAGGCCCACGTATGTCCATGTTCTCAAATGGCTTCCGTGCTCCTTGGTGAAAAGTCTTTAAAATGTATACGACCAAGTGTGCAGTTCATATACTCTGAGTTGAACTAGAAGACCTTTTGGATCGGGAGGGAGGGAGGGGAGGGCGGGGACTTGGAAAAGGGAGGGGACTTCTTTTGTGTTATCTGTTTTTCATCTACGTTGTTATTGTTGTTGGAAAGGTCAATAAAAATGTATGTTTAAAAAAATATGATCCTGCTCGATGAAAGAAAATCAGGGGAGCACTGCGGTCTGCTACTCCTTATTGTCAGAGATAAAAGAGGATGTATCTGGAGTGGAGACAGGGCTGTGAGAAGACATGTGGTTTATTTAGTATGTTCCGGTTCAGAGCCAACGAAGCATAATATAGAGAGTATTGTGATGAGGTTGTGCACCAAGGATAAGCTTTTTCGAAGTGTTGCAGCTCACTGATTTCAGCTAGTTCAACCCATTTTATGTCTCTGAACATCAATACTTGATATTTCTTTTATTAGACTCAGCAACATTTTAAAAATCCATTTTCTTTATTTCAACAGACAAAAAGTCCCAATGGGATGTGGGCAAAATTGCAATCCGACCTAGAGTACATGAAGCACGACAGTGAATACAAACTCCGAAGAGATTGGTGTAAACTCATTTCAGAAGTGGTAAGCTAACGAGCAGTTGTGATAGTTCAAAATTGCTGCAATTCTAAATTCAAAACAATGGCTACATAAAGAGAAAATCATATAAAACCGAAAATGTGACAAACCTGCACATAAAGTGTAATGTTGAATTTTCCTACAGCTTGCATTCACAAAATATACTGAATTAAGCGGCAAAAAGAGGAAAAAGCAGTGCTGCATTGGTTCTGTTTTATGGACATAATTATAGAAAACGTATCTGCAGAAATCGTGTTCAGGTGCCGCCCTCGGTAGCCCGGGACCTTCTGTGGTGGGCCGTCGAGGGCAATCTGATGAAGGGCGCCCCATTTTGGCTGCCCTTGCCGGAGGTGACGATCGTGACGGACGCATCCCTCACAGGATGGGGAGCTCATTCCAGCGAGCTGACAGTCAGCGGTCGTTGGTCTCCGTCGGAGTCCGTACTCCATATCAATCTGTTGGAGCTGAGGGCCGTCAGGCTAGCCCTGAAGGCTTTTCTGCCGACTGTGCGTTGCAAGAGTGTCCTGATTCTGACGGACAACACGGTGGCCATGCACTACCTCAACAAAAAGGGAGGGGGCAGGGTCACTTCCGCTGTGCAGGGAGGCAATGCAGCTCGAGTTCTGGGCCATCCAGCAGGAAGTGTCGATCTTGGCAGTTCATTTGGCCGGAAACGACAATGAGACGGCGGACGCTCTGAGCAGGCAGAGCACGATCTCTCACGAGTGGGAGCTCTTCGCCCTTTAGGGGACCCCTCAACTGGATCTCTTCGCCTCCAGTGTCAACCGAAAGTGCGAAAGGTTTTGCTCGCGGGAATTTCCTCCAAAAGAAGCCTTAGGAGACGCGTTCGTGGTGGAGTGGTCATTCCCACTGATGTACGCGTTTCCTCCAGTCCCCGTCATCCCGCAAGTGTTGCGGAGGTTACGGAGGTTCGGTTCCCGGATGATCCTCATTGCTCCGGCATGGGCCCGGACCTTCTAGACTTGTCCATCTGCCCTCCACGTCGTCTTCCCTACCGAGACGATCTGCTCTCACGGGAGTGGGGTCAGGTTCTACATCCAGAGGTCAGATCCCTCAATCTTCACGCTTGGCTTCTGAAAGGTTGAGGTATAAGGATTGGGACCTCCCTGAAGACGTGATGGAGGTGTTGCTCTCGTCCAGGCGGCCGGCAACTAAGTCTCTGTACCGTTGCCGTTGGAGCAAGTTCTGCGACTGGTGCAGAGTTCAGAATGTGGATCCTTTTGAATGCGACATTCCATTGGTTTTGTCTTTTTTGCTTTCTTTGGCCCACAGGGGCTTGCAAGTGGGTACCATTAAAGGTTACCTGGCGGCGCTGTCCATATTTAAGCGCTCGTCTGAAGAGTGTTCCTATTCCTTTAATTTCGCAGTTTTTGAAAGGGCTCACTAATGTGTTCCCTCTGTCACCTTTTTGGTGCCAGGTTGGGATTTGAACCTTGTTCTTAAGTTTCTTATGGGTGCTCCGTTTGAGCCTTTACATTCTTGCCCTTTGAGGCTGTTAACTCTGAAAACTGTGTTTTTAGTTGCGGTTACTTCGGCTCGCAGAGTGAGTGAGTTACAGGCACTTTCAGTTAAGCCACCCTTCACTGTGTTTCACAAGGACAGGGTTGTCCTTAGAGTTCGTCCTTCTTTTCTTCCGAAGGTGGTTTCGGAATTTCATTTGGCCCAGAAGGTTGTTCTTCCGTCGTTCTATCCTCCTCCACATCCTGGTAAGGAAGAGGAGAGGCTCCATAGGCTTGATCCTAGGAGAGCGTTGAGCTTTTATATCTCGCGCATGTCCCGGGTCAGAGTGGACGATCAACTTTTCATTGGTTACGCTGGAAAGTGTTTGGGACAAGCTGTGACGACACAGACTTTGTCTCGGATTATTTTAGCTATCTCCGAGTGTTACCGCTTGGCGGGTAAGGACCCTCAGGCTGGCTTGCGGGCCCATTCTACCAGAGGAGTGGCTGCGTCTACTGCCCTGCAGAGGGGAGTTCCTATTCGTCACATCTGTGATGCAGCCACCTGGGCTTCAGTACATACTTTTGTACGTCACTATTCCCTCGATACCATCAGAGGGCAAGATCTGGCCTTTGGCAAGGCAGTTCTCTATTCCGCAATTTGATTGGGCATGCTAAATTTGTATTCTAAATTCTTTCCCACCTCCTTGCTTGGTACTGCTTTGGGAGTCTGTCATAGAAATGGAATACGTCGGAGGACCCAATCCCCTCGAAGAACAAGTTACTTTCTTACCTGGTAACGTTCTTTCGATGGGATGGTCCGACAACGTATTCCATATCGCTCCCTCCCTGCCTTCCACGCTGCAGAATTTCTTTCGCGATTGCAGCTTGCGTTCCGCAAGGCCTTGTGTGTCTGACTGGCAGAAAACTGGTGGCACACGTTCTGGGGAAAAAACTATAACTGAGGCTATGGGCGTCGTGTGTCCTACTTATCACATCGGGTGACGTCGGCCGTCGGAGGAGGTCCTCGAGGACGGCGCATCGACATCATCGATACAGGACGCAGAAGCCAAAGATTTTCCGAAGCATCACAGCTGTGGACATTACCTGTCATAGATATGGAATACGTCGTCGGACCATCCCATCGAAAGAACGTTACCAGGTAAGAAAGTAACTTCTTGTTCTTTCCCATTCCACCTTCAAGCCCTTTCCCTCGGCTTTCATGGGGTATTTCCAAACCGGGAGTAGTGAAGATTTCCCATAGGAATAACATGAGGACTATAACCGAAACCAGCTAAAGAAAAAACTTAAGCTGTCCCATTGATAGTCAGGTAGAGTCAGGCATTTACGAATTATCATTCACACCTGACTCCACTTGACTGATTTTCCAACTATCAAATGTGTGGCTCTACACAGGTTGTTGAGCAAGCTGGGAACGTTGTTTAGAGCAGAGGAGCCACGGAGCCGAGAGCAGCAGGATCTACTGCCCAGAGGAGAAAGGCGTGCCGAGACGCTGGCCCGGTGTGTCTGAGGGGCTGCAGCGTGGCTAAGGAGCCATGTCTCCAAAGAGCTGGAGCGAAGCGTCGTGCAGGCTACTATTGGTGGTCAGAACATTTTTTGTTCCCTTGGGACCTGTGCCAACCCCAAGGGTGTTTGAGGGGCAGGTGGTGAGACCCTGACTTCAGGACCGCATAACCCGAAGCGACCTCTCGTCACTGCTTTGCTGCCCGGTTGAGTCTCGTGAAAGAGACAGACAGACTCGGGAGCATGCGGCTGATTGAAACGGGGCTGGCGAAAGAAAATGCATAAAGCGGCATGGAGCAGAAAGAGTTAAGAAATGTAAAGAAACCAGTGAAGCTATATAGACTGTAGTAAAAGCAAGCCAGAAAAAAGCAAAGCGCGAAAGGTGCGCAAAGTGAAAGAACTTTAAACAAAGAGGGCACAAGAGATCCGAAGCCAGAGAACAGTGCAAGCGACCCTGGAGAGTGGAAAGAGAGTGCAAGAGTGGAAAAAGAGTGCAAGTGTGCACGAGAAAGCTGGAGAACGTCCAGGGGGCAGAAAAAGGACAAAGAAGGTGCTAGTAGGCATAAGAAGGTGAGAAAGGTGCAAGTGTGCAGGAGAAAGAAAGAAAGGTGCCAGGGCGCACGAGAAAGTAGTCAAGGAAACAGAGAGTGGTTGAAGCTCAGAGTGGTTGCGCTTGGGAGGAGTAAAGAACCTGGTGTTTTCTTAAGTCTCTGATGCTACCCCTTTTGAAAAAACTTTAAAGAATTGTATAGGAAAGAAAGGTACATCCTGACTGCTTGAACTTGTATGTGGAAGAAAGGTACACCCTGACAAATTGAACTGGTATTTGAAACTTGGAAAAGGGGCCTAAGCTTGGGGAAGGGAACCCTAAGAGGCCTGTCAAACGAATTCTGATTATTCGGTGTTACTGAATCAGCTGAATTTGGGGAGGGAAGGAACGCCAAGACATTAAACAACATTGACATTTGTTTGAACTATGAAGGTCCTATGAATAGTCCTTTTTGAGTAAGCTTGATCTTTTGAAGCTGACCAACCTACAAACTGGTGAGAAGACCACCGGAAACCAACTGTGATTTCCTATTTTTGTTGAATCACTACTTTTTGCCTCGTAAGACCTCCTAACACATTTTTGTTAAAGAGTGAGGGCAAGCATAGGCTTAGACATAGACACATTTATTTTGGACTTCAAGACTACAGCGGCCCTTAGAACCATCAGTTAAGGGAACCATCCCTTTACTGTTAGGGCCAGTTAGGCATTACACCAACCCTAGAACTTTAGTAAAATAAAGGTTTTGAAAGAATTTGAGTCTGTGTCTCTCTCTTGATACCATGCCTGTCTCTCACTGGTCACATGGGAGGAGACTAGGCTGGGGATCAGTGATGACTGCATAGGATTTATCAAAGAGGGTTGTGGTCCGTGGCAGAGACAATACTTGACATAAACCTATTGGAGCGGAGGGCAATCAGAAAGGCGCAGATGGCCTTCTTGTCCTCCATACAGGGGAATACTGTCCAGATCATGACAGACAACACAGTGGCCATGCACTACATCAAAACGAGATGTGGTGTAGGGTCTCTCAACCTGTGTAGAGAGCTGTTGCAGCTCTGGTTTTGGGCGTTTGAGAACAAGGTCTCCCAGTCAGCAATTTATTTTACCAGGAAGGAGAATACGACGGTGGATGCCCTCAGCAGGCAGGGCTCGGTCTCTAACAAGTGGGAGCTGTGCCAAGAAGTTCTTCTAAAGATCCTCTCCCTTTTGGGATCCCTCCGTTGGATCTATTTGTGTCCAGTATGAACAGGAAGTGCAAATCTTTCTGCTCCAGGGAATTTCCTTTGAGTGGAGCACTGAGGAACGCATTGGTAGTGTACTGAAAATTCCAGCTCCTGTATGCATTCATACCAATTCCTGTCATGCCTCAAGTGATCAGGAGGTTAAAGAGGTACAGAGCAACTATGATCCTGATTGCCCAGCACTGGGCCAGTAGGACGTGGTACCTGGACCTGCTAGACATGGACTTGGCCATCTGTCCGCCACATAGTCTTCATCAGAGACCAGACTTTCTCTCTCAGGAGGGGAGGGCTGGTTCTTCACCTCAGCTTACACACGCTAACCCTGCACGCTTGGCTTCTGAAAGCCTTAGGTACACGGTATAGGACCTTTTGTTAGGGAGAATTCTCTGTAAGGCTAATTTCCCAAACCTAATGAGTCCCCCAGCAGCTTTGCTGGATTTTATAGAGTTTATTTTTTTCTCTCCTGCTAAGAGTGAGATTCTTTTGCTCCCACTCTTCGACATGATTTGAGGTGTTCCTTTAACTTTCCATGTGTTTTATGGGCTATGGGGTCTTTTACTCCATAGGGTCTCATGTGTTTTTTTGATGTGGGTTACACAGAACCCTCCGTGCCGTAACCCAGGGGTGTCGTAGTGACCCCCAACATAGACTCCATACCCTGGGACTGACTACTGTCTCCCAGGGCATGTAAAGTCACCATTGGCTTTGCTAGTCCCAAATTATGAACAGAAACCAGTACAAACCATCATATTGTGGACGTACTGGTCGGGGCAATTCGATTGCCCCAGGGTCTGTTGTTCGAGGGGGCACGTCTCGTCCCCCCTGATCGAGTTTTGGCTGGTGGCAGTGGATACTACTTTTTATATTCGACCGCAAATATATCTCTATGGGATTTTCCCATTGTTCGAGGCAACCAACTTTAATTATTTCATTCTTATAGCCTCGAACATACCGCCGGTTTATTTATTTAATATTAATTCACCGGTTGGTATTTTCTGCCAGAACTCGATTCTAAAATGGTGTTTGTGTTCTCTTATGTGACCCGAACCCAAGTCGAGCCCTTTGTTCCACTTTTAGGCGGGCTTCTCCACAGAAGCCTCCAAAAGTGGTGCCACTCTGTCTGGGTACCACAGGGGGTGTGGGAGGGGGTTTAGGCACCCTGGACTGAGTTACCTTGTAACTCAAGTCGCACTCTTGTGTGATTGGCCCAAGTGGTGAGCCAGCCGACTCACCACTCAGCATGTTTGATTGACAGCTAGGCTGAGCGAATGGGGGTGTGCTGCATAAAAGCAGGGCTTTGGGGACTGGAACTTCAGAAGTCACCACAGGACCTAAGAATCCGAGGAGGGAGAAGCTGAGCCGACCTGCAACGACGACACCACCGGTGAAGCCCTGCTGAACCGTCTCACCACTTTTCCCGACGACAGAGGAGATCTGCAATCCGGAGAGTCTTCTTCCTTTGACTGGTGGGGATAACCAGTTTTGCCTTCTTTTCACCTTCCTGGAGCATCTCGTGGCCGCCTTGCCTGTGCCAAGCACCACGGCAACCGGAATACCATGGTTTACCACTACCGCTAAGAGAAGGGTAGTACCTTTTAACCGGAGGACTCCGCGGCTGGTTTCTTCCCTGGCAGTGCAACGACCTTCATCTTTCCTCCACGGCGAGACCTCTTCTTCCTCTGGACGAAACACTGACTTGCACCTGCTGCCAGGAACAACTGCCCCCGCTGGAGCTCCCTTCACACTTAAGGTACTGTGTCCCGCCTGGCTTCCCTTGCGACAGATCGTTCGGGGTGACAGTAAAGCCTCGACTTTCTAACCTGGGCTAGCCTGGGGCAACCTAGCTAACTTTTCCTGACTTGAATTTCATCCTTTTTGTGCAAACTATCTACAAGACTCTTTGGGCATAACCCCACTGTGTGAACCTGGACCCCTTCTGCTTGCTCTCTCCAAGAGTGGGCCTTGCAATTGACTTCCTTGCTCTCCAGTAGAACTCTGCCTATCCTGCCTTACTGGGGTTCTTGGTAAAAGTATTGAAACTTGTGAGCTTCCTTAACTCTTGCCTTTTCCCTCCCTTTCTTTACAACTTATTAGAGTGTCATCTTATGTTAAGCGCTCACCTCTGTCTGAAAATAAGTGGTGTTTCTCACTAAGACTTGTCTAATAAGTGACTAGGGTTGTATATATATATATATGATAGTGACTGTGTGCTGAATTTACTTAACTCGCTTTTGCTAGTGTAAATCACAAGTGTGTTTTTAAATAAATAATTATATACTTTTACACCAAAGCTCTGGTCAGTGTTTGTTTGTGCTACTGTGTCTCTGTACCTATTGTGTATACTCTGCATACTGCCTAACTCTTCTTGAGGGAAGTCTGACTGCTCAGCCACAGCTACCAAGTGAATCTGTGTGGTACAGACTGCTACCAAGTGGGTTTACTGCCAAACACCTGTAGTCTTAAATCTTTTGCAGTGGTCCCTAAGGGAACTGCACAGGTTTCTGCCTAACACCTTCGCGGAAGAAGTGATGGATGTGTTGATTTCAAAGAAGGCCAGCCACTAAGGCTCTATACCGCTGCCATTGGAAGAAATTCGGCAGCTGGTATAGAGCACAGGATGTCGATCCCTTTTTATGTGACATCTCAAGAGTGTTGCCTTTTTTCTTCATTTGGCAAGATAGGTCCTTCAGGTCACCTCCATCAAGGCCTATTTAGCAGCGCTTTCTATCTTTAAGAGCACGCCAGAGCAAGGATCGTACTTCTCAATCCCCTTGGTGGTGCAATTATTAAATATGCCTGATAAACACCTTCCCTCTGACACCCTATGTGGTACCAGCAAGGGACTTAAACTTGGTGCTAACTTTTTGTCTTCTTATGGTGTCCTCTGAGGCAACTATCTTAGAAGAAAGCCTTTTTGGTCACTATTTCCTTGGCAGGAAGAGTGAGAGAATTGCATGCCCTAGGCTCGGACACAAAGGTTGCATGGTTTTGATTATTAACTTGTATTGACCAATAAAAGGGTTGGAAAAGCGGCCTCTTTGTTTCTATCCTGCCTCAAAGAAATCTAAGGAAAACATCAGGATGTCAAACAAATAGTCACTGTCGCGTCCAAAAACCCTGCTTCTGACCCTAACACTAGTAACCTAAATCTAATCTGCAAGGATGTTATTTTCCGAACAAAAAGTGGTACTGACAGTTCTTGCCAACAGAAAATTTCCCAATGTCTCGGGTTGTCAAAACCAGCAAAATAAATGTTCCTTTTTCCTTAATGTAATATTCCACTGATTTGGGGATTAGCACCTTTCCATTGGATTCCTTCTAGTTCTACTTAAAACAAGTGCGTGAACGTCCCTTATTTGTTGACAGAGGGTTTATGTCTGGCTCAGTCTCCTACCAAACAACCCCCACCCCGCACCCTCCCGGAAGTCATAACTGATAGTCACTGTTAACCACTTCCTTTTATAGTGTTCATTCCCAGATCCTGTACTCTCTTGAGTGAGATTCACCTTATTCTTAGACCTTCATATGAGTGCAAGTCCCAGACTTGCAATGATGTTTCACAATACCTTGGTTTACTCTCTTGCCAAGCATCTATTTCCTTCTGGACTGTCTGTTTCTCTCAACGTCCCAGACCCTCTTATTCTCTGACTTTCATATGGGTGGACTCGGACCTCCAGCACCTCTTGGTCTGCCTGCTTATCTGTTTGTGTAGTTCGTGTCTTTCAAGCTGGAGACGGGAAGCAGAGCCCGAGCTCCAGCGTGAGGGTCTGGTGGTGTTATGGTGCTTTCCTCCAGTCACTGCCCCTCTCTCTGGCTCTACTTCCCGTCTCCAGCCGCAGTCGTGTTCCTCTTCAGGTTATTGTTTTCTTCTCAGGCTGCGGACTCAAACTCCCACAGCTCCCGGATTGCAGGATGCCCAGAGGGTTTTTTGGGCAGCTGTTGACATAGCTCCTTCGTTCTGGACTACCGTTGTGCTTCCATTCGCCTCCATGCACAGCATTTCCTGCTGTGCTTTCCTGTTCACCGAGTCAGCCTCTCCCGGCTTTCCTCCTAGGAGGATGGCTCTCTCCATGTTGGTTTTTCTCTGTTGTTTTATATCCAAACAAATTCTGTGATAGACTAGACCATTCACTCCGCTTCTCTGGTGTGATCCTTGGTCTCCTGGTCATCTTCTTCTTCACAGTACTTTTTGGTGTCTTAGTCGGGTCTAACTTATCGGGTTGGCTGACTTTACAATAAAATATATTAGCACAGTTTGGAGGCAGGGAAGGCGAGTTTGTCTTTGGGGAAGAGGGAGGGTGTAATAAAGAGAATACTGCATTTTCAGGGGATGGTTGTCTCAAATCCCATAAGGGGCTTCCTCTCCCATGTGAACCTCGCCCTGTGCACCACCCCCAGGGGGACTATTGTACCGTGTATGTACCGCCCTGGCCCTATGGGAAAGGTCACCCTATCGGGGAGAAGGGACTACATCCACAGATTTGTCACACAAGGACAAGCTGACTCTTAGAGTGTGCCCCTCGTTCGTTCTGAAGGTCGTCTGAGTTTCATTTGTCGCAGACAAAGTGTTTACCAGCCTTCTATTCTGTGACCTCAGTTGTCATTTCTTGCCCATTGCACAGCCACGTTAGGGATTACAGACAAAATTAACTGTTAAAGCATTAAAAGAGAGTCATTGTATAATCGAGTTAGTGAGCTCCTTTATTGTGGGGTAGGCTGGGTTGGTGATGAGGAATCCGTAGGAGGAACATCCAGTCGAAAGAACATTACCAGGAGTAAGTAATGTGTTCTTCGAGGGGATTGGGTCCTCCGACGTATTCCATATCTATGACATGTAATCACCACAGCTGTGCTGCTTCGGAAACTTTTTTCGGCGTCCTGCGTCCATGACGTCGATGCGCCGTCGTCGAGGACCTCCTCTGACGTCCGACGTCAACCGATGTGATAAGTAGGACGCACGACGCCCGTAGCCTCAGTTTCGTTTTTGTGAAAATCCTTCGTGTGAAGATGTCTTCTACTTCGTCTTCGACCCCGCGTCCGGGCTTCAAGAAGTGCGGGGAGTGTGGGTCCAAGATGTCGGTGACGGACTCGCACGACGCCTGCCTCTGGTGCCTCGGGGAGGCCCACGACACGGATGACTGTATCGACTGCCAGTCGCTCACGTCCAAAGCCTTACGCGAACGTAAGAAGAAGTTGTCGGTAGGTTGGGTGTCCAAGCCCCGGAAGTCGAAGTCTGCGGGGCTTTCGACGGATGATTCGAGGGGTGACTCTCCGCGTCATCCTCGGAAGTCTCGTGGGTCTCCTTCTAGGAGTCGGTCTCGCCACTCCTCAGCCTCTTCGAGGCATTCTCGGAAGCGCCGACACCGGTCGTCTTCCAGGTCCTCTTCGGAGGATTCTGCCCGGCACGTCGCTTACCCCACCAGCCGTGCGACGCCGGAGGAATGGGCTTCCTTCGGGAAGAAAATGCTGACGATTCTTGAGTCGCAGGGTACTAAGCCGTCCGCGCCCCCGAGTGGGGTCGGTCGTGAGAGGTTGAGAGACACCGCTCGCAAGAGTGGTCGGCACGAGTCACGGGAGAGGTCCTGTTCGGACAAGGAGACTCGTTCTCGACGTACCCGTTCCAGGTCCCGGTCCTCGACGCGTTCGAGACCGTGTGCACCTGTGAGTCTTCGAGGAAGACATCGACGTCTGAGGCGTCGAGGGCGTCGACAGGCTTTCTCGAGGCTCCGGCTCCAAGGAAGTCGTCGACGCTCAGGTCGTCGTAGGACACGCTCGGGGCTCCGGCTTCGAGGGCTGTGTCGACGCCGCCGATGCTGGCGGCGCTGCATCTGACGTCGACGCCGATTTCCTCGACGCCGATCCTCTCGGCGCCGATGCCTGTTCTCTCGACGCCGGCGCCGATTCGCTCGACGCCATCGACGCCTTTTGTGTCGGAGGTACCCCGTGGCACGGGAGAACCCCCTAGGAAGGCTCTGGTTAAGAGCAAGCACTCTCGGGTGCCTTCTTTTCGCCACCTGGAATATATTTCAGAGGCGGATGAGGATTCTGATGGCCTGGTTCCTAGTCAGGTTCCAGATGAAATTGTCTCGGCCATAGTCAATTTGACGATTTGAGGCAGTCACTGCATGATGCCAGTGGACTGGACACCTCTCCGGAGGTGGAGTTTTGTAGGCCTGAGCCTGGCTCTCATGCCGATTCCTCATACCGGCGCTTATGGCTAGGGTTTCTGAGTACTTGGCATGGTCTGCTCCCCCAGGGGAGTTTGTGCAGGATGATCTAACGGACATCCTTGATGTTGGTCCCCCAACTGACCCGGTACTGCCGTTCCATATGGCTTTACAGAGAAGGGTGGCGGCGGCTTGGACTGCCCCGGAGAGTCTCCCGGCGGTGGGCAGATCCTTGTCGCGGAAATACCATCCAGCCAGTAGCGACCCCTGCTACTTGACCAGGCACCCCACTCCGGAGAGTTTGGTGGTGCAGGCGGCCACGGCCCCGGCGAAGCAGGCGTCGTACCCTACCATCCCTCCTGATAGGGACGACAAACGTTTCGATGGCTGGGCGAAGAAAGTGTTTTCTTCTGGTGGTATGGCGCTTCAGGCAGCCAACTCCATTTGTGCCTTGTCTCGTTTCACACACGCTCTGTGGAACTGTGTTGCGTTAGCGGCTGAACATATTCCCGAAGGGGACGAACGGGATGGTTTCCTTGCTATGCTCCAGGATGGTAAGGATGCCATGTGTGAGTCCGTTCAGTCGGGTTTGGACTTAGCTGAATGCGTCAGTAGGTCCATGGCGGCGAGCACCGTGATACGCAGGTTTGCGTGGTTGCGGAAGTCGGGGTTTGCTCCTGATGTGCAGTCCCGGCTCCTCAACATGCCCTTTGATGATGAACACCTTTTTGGCAGCAAGGCTGACGAGAGCCTTGAGAGGTTGCAGACCTCAAAAGCTGCAGCGAAGTCGTTGGGCGCTGCAGTTCGCCAACCTCTGCCTTTTCGTCCTAGGGGACAGCAGTGGAGGGGTGGTTCCTTTCGCTATTACTCGTCCTTCGGTAAAGCGAGAGGAGTTGGCAGTCAAAGAGGCCAACGCAGGGCTACCAGAGGTGGACGACAGGGTACCCGTGGTGCCAAGGCCGCTCGGGCAGTTGCCTCTTTGCCCTCAGGTAACGCCGCAGCCACTCCCACTCAGTCATGAGGCCATGTCCCATGGTTCGCCGGTTGGGGGAAGGCTGGCGCAGTATCTTGTAGAGTGGCAAGCCATTACTTCAGATGTGTGGGTTCTGGAGATCATAACCCACGGCTACTGTCTTCCCTTTCGGCACAGGCCTCGCGACAATCCACCGGGGAACCTCTCTTTGCAGAGTCCGGATCCGCTCCTTGCGCAGGAAATTCAAGCCCTGCTGGAGAAAGGCGCCATAGAACTGGTGCCTGTAGCGGAGAGGAACAAGGGATGGTATTCCCCTTATTTTTTGATTTCGAAGAAAGACGGGGGATTGAGACCCATCATGGACTTGCGCGGTTTGAACAAACTCCTCAGGAAGGACAAGTTCAAGATGGTTACTCTCTCTCAAGTCCTCCAGGCCCTTCAGCTTCAGGACTGGTTGGTGTCACTTGACCTCAAGGATGCTTACTTCCATGTGCCGATCCATCCCAAGCACAAGAAGTACCTGAGGTTCGCGGTTGGCGACTCGCACTTTCAGTTTCGGGTCCTGCCGTTCGGATTGACCTCCGCCCGAGGGTTTTCACCAAGCTCATGGTGGTGGTGGCAGCGCATCTCAGGCAAGGGGGGATTCACGTCTACCCCTACCTGGACGATTGGTTGATCAGGGGGAGCTCTCCCGAGCAAGTCCTGGATCATCTGTCCGTCACCTGCCACTCCCTTCACAGGCTGGGCTTCTCCCTCAATTTAAAGAAGTTCCATTTGACGCCAACACAGCGGCTCCAGTACATCGGAGCAGTGCTCGACACTTCCCTGGGGCAGTGTTTTCCTCCCCAGGTGAGGGCTCTTCACATTCAGCAGATGGTGCACAAGTTTCAGCATGCCCAGACGCTCCCAGCGTTCGAGTTCTTGAGGTTGCTCGGCCTCATGGCATCCTGCATTATTCTGGTGCCAGAGGCTCGCCTGCGGATGAGATCTTTGCAGTGGGCACTCAAGACGCAATGGTCGCAGTCCTCCGGCAGGATGTCGGACCCGGTTCAGGTGCCGCCCTCGGTCACCCGGGACCTTCTGTGGTGGGCCGTCGGAGGCAACTTGATGAAGGTGGCTCCATTTTGGCTTCCCTGGCCGGAGGTGACTATCGTGTTGGATGCATCCCTCACGGGATGGGGAGCTCATGCCAACGGGCTGACAGTCAGCGGTCGTTGGTCTCCGTCGGAGTCCAGACTCCATATCAATCTGTTGGAGCTGAGGGCTGTCAGGCTAACCCTGAAGGCTTTTCTGCCGACTGTGCGAGGAAAGAGTGTCCTGATCCTGACGGACAACACAGTGGCCATGCACTACCTCAACAAAAAGGGGGGGGCAGGGTCACTTCCTCTGTGCAGGGAGGCGATGCAGCTCGAGTTCTGGGCCATCCAGCAGGAAGTTTCGATCTCGGCAGTTCATCTGGCCGGAGACGAAAACGTGACGGCGGACGCTCTGAGCAGGCAGAGCGCGATCTCTCACGAGTGGGCTCAGGAGATTCTCCTGGAGATCTTCGCCCTTTGGGGGACCCCTCAAGTGGGTCTCTTCGCCTCCAGTGTCAACCGGAAGTGCGAAAGGTTTTGCTCGCGGGAATTTCCTCCAAAAGAAGCCTTAGGAGACGCGTTCGTGGTGGAGTGGTCATTCCCGCTGCTGTACGCGTTTCCTCCAGTCCCCGTCATCCCGCAAGTGCTGCGGAGGTTACGGAAGTTCGGTTCCCGGATGATCCTCATTGCTCCGGCGTGGGCTCGGAGGACGTGGTACCCGGACCTTCTCGACTTGTCCATCTGCCCTCCACGTCGTCTTCCCTACCGAGACGATCTGCTCTCACGGGAGGGGGGTCAGGTTCTCCATCCAGAGGTCAGATCCCTCAATCTTCACGCTTGGCTTCTGAAAGGTTGAGGTATAAGGATTGGGACCTCCCTGAAGACGTGATGGAGGTGTTGCTTTCGGCCCGAAGGCCAGCAACGAAGTCTCTGTACCGTTGCCGTTGGCGTAAGTTCTGCGACTGGTGCAGAGTTCAGAATGTGGATCCTTTTGCATGTGACATCCCCATGGTTCTGTCCTTTTTACTTTCTTTGGCCCACAGGGGCTTGCAAGTGGGTACCATTAAAGGTTACCTGGCGGCGCTGTCCATCTTTAAGCGCTCGTCTGAAGAGTGTTCTTACTTTAAAATCCCTTTAATTTCACAGTTTCTGAAAGGGCTCACTAATGTGTTCCCTCCGTCACCTTTCCTGGTGCCCGGTTGGGATTTAAACCTTGTTCTTAAGTTTCTTATGGGTGCCCCGTTTGAGCCTTTACATTCTTGCCCTTTGAGGCTGTTAACTCTGAAAACTGTGTTTTTAGTTGCGGTTACTTTCGCTCGCAGAGTGAGTGAGTTACAGGCACTTTCAGTTAAGCCACCCTTCACTGTATTTCACAAGGACAGGGTTGTCCTTAGAGTTCGTCCTTCTTTTCTTCCGAAGGTAGTGACGGATTTTCATTTGGCCCAGAAGGTTGTTCTTCCGGCATTCTATCCTCCTCCGCATCCTGGTAAGGAAGAGGAGAGGCTCCATAGGCTTGATCCTAGGAGAGCTTTAAGCTTTTATGTTTCACGCATGTCCCGGGTCAGAGTGGACGATCAACTCTTTATTGGTTACGCTGGAAAGCGTTTGGGGCAAGCTGTGACGAAACAGACTTTGTCTCGCTGGATTATTTTGGCCATCTCGGAGTGTTACCGCTTGGCGGGTAAGGACCCACCGGCTGGCTTGCGGGCCCATTCTACCAGGGGTATGGCTGCATCTACTGCCCTGCAGAGGGGTGTTCCTATTCGCAACATCTGTGATGCAGCCACCTGGGCTTCAGTACATACATTTGTACGTCACTATTCCCTCGATTCCATCCGAGCACAGGATCTGGCCTTTGGCAAGGCGGTCCTTTGCTCTGCTATTTGATTGGCTATTCTAAATTTTGATTCTAAATTCTTTCCCTCCTCCTTGCTCTGGTACTGCTTTGGGAGTCTGTCATAGATATGGAATACGTCGGAGGACCCAATCCCCTCGAAGAACAAGTTACTTTCTTACCTGGTAACGTTCTTTCGATGTGGTGGTCCGACGACGTATTCCATATCGCTCCCGCCCTGCCTTCCCCGCTGCAGAATTTCTTTTGCGATTGCAGCTTACGTTCCGCAAGGCTTTGTGTCTGACTGGCAGTTGATTAATGTCACACGTTCTGGGGGAAAAAACTACAACTGAGGCTACGGGCGTCGTGCGTCCTACTTATCACATCGGATGACGTCGGACGTCGGAGGAGGTCCTCGACGACGGCGCATCGACGTCATCGACGCAGGACGCAGACGCCGAAAAAAGTTTCCGAAGCGGCACAGCTGTGGTGATTACATGTCATAGATATGGAATACGTCGTCGGACCATCTCATCGAAAGAACGTTACCAGGTAAGAAAGTAACTTGTTCTTCTGGTGGAGGGTGATTGGTGTCAATCCACCTCATTGCCAATTGCCAAAACTAGAGCTTCCCCGATCGTTCAATCGCCACGAGAATATCCATTAGGTGCCCCTGGTAAGAAATGTTTCAGGGGAATTGATGAGCCATGAAGGGAGGGGGTAGGTTCTTGCCTCTACTAACAGAAGGCCCTCCACTAGGCTTGTATCCCCAAAGACCAGTTCAATGTAGTCCCTCTGGCCAGAAGCCATATTACACCTACAGTCCCCTAAAATGTCCCCTCTGATAGATGTGGAACCTCTCACATAATGAATCCAATGGACATCTTTATTAATTAAGGATTCTTCATTTTCAAAAGCACCATGGCCTAATTTAGGGACATTAGACATAAACATTGATGTACCATAGTGGTTGTTAGCGGACTTATGGCCCATCGAGGTACCATTCGTCTGAGGAGCAATGGGATGGAAGGTAGGGGTATCTCTACTTAACACATGGTTATTAATACTATATTATTAATCTCAATAATAATAATATCAGCCCATTGGAAATCCTTCTTCTTTACCGAAATTAGTGTTGGTAGCATCTCCCTACCTTTACTTCTACTTAGCCTATCCTAACATTGTGGCACCGAACCACCTCACCCTTTTTCCAACACAGGGTGAATACCCTGGTTAATCTGGTGTTTGGGGCAATGGAGATATAATCCTTCTGGGCTTTCAAACGCTGTTTCCCCGAGCCACAACAATTTTAGTTAAGCCGACAACCATTTCTTTAAGATCCCCAACCTCTTTTGTTAGTGCGATAAAATTACCCTTCCAATCACACTTACATTCTGAGCAAAGGTGGACGTTGCCCAGATTTAGAACCCCTATCCCCATCTTACTTCCAGAGGATTTTTGTAGTTCCTCATACTTGGATAGTTGGACATCCATTGGGGGCAAATTCCTCTTCCCCTTAGCCACCGTTGGTATAGACAAAGAATCCCCATTCTCATAAAAGGGCAAAAATCTATTGTGCAAAAGAACTTCTGGGGCAACAACAAAGGTTCCACCGTTATCAGTATCTATACCGACCCCCGTTACACCCATATCATGAACATTCTCTCAACTAAGCCAGTAGGAAGGCTTGTGTAAACAATTGGGACCAATGTGGGAGTTGAGTCAAAGGTAAGTTCAACCTCAGATACTAGGTCCACTAAATCAGTGCAATGGTTTGTGAGGGAGTGAAGTTCAGTCACGTTGCCTTCCTGCAAGGCCTTTGCACCTGTGAGTTTTGGGCGGTGAACTGGCAACAAGTAATTGGTTGCTCCTTCCTAGCTAGTTGCCTTCTCTACATCAAATTTTGCCCATGGGTCAGTATCTGTTTTCTTCCTTGAACCAATAGCAGGGTGTTGGGATTTATCTCTGTCTCTGCTACTGGAAGCTTCCTCATCCCACTCATTTATGCCTGTGACCTTAGAACCCTCATCTAGGATGACACAGTTGGTATTAGCATTTACCACTACCCTTTTATTCAACCCCCTCCATCCAAATCGTAGAGAAATCCCTCAATTTAATGTATTTAAACATTAGCCTCCTTAATGGGCTCAAACAGTTTATAAGCCCTCTTTGGACCCACCACTGGCGAAATAGTACAGTCAGCCTTTAGTTTAACCATTGGCCACCCTAAAATCTATAAGGGTATAGGAGGGGAGGGAACCCCCATTTAAAGTGCAGACTCACAGTTCTAAAACAATGTACAATTATTATTTAAAAAAAATCTAAGGATAAAAATTACTAATACCACCATGTGTGCAGGCATAAGCAACTATATGACTGGCCATAAAAACGCTTAGCAATACTGTAGATAAACGTTAAAAGCAACAACCAAAATATGCCATAATAGAAAAGAATAAAACCAGACTAAAACTAATTCACCAATAGATTGGGTGCAAATAGCAAACAAATAATCTTAACCCCTCAAGCTCAGGAGGATTAATAGGTCACAGTAAAAACAATCTAAATTGTAATATCAGTGGTCCAATGTCATATTCCAAAATCCGGCTACTCGAGCGTGCAGGGAACACCCAACAGCTTGAGGAGCTGCCGTAGTCCGTCTCTTCCCTCTCCCTCCTCCCTCCCACCCGTCTGCTTCAGTTACTCAGCTTTGGAATTCTGACAAACGTTAACTTGGCAGCTCTGGAGCTCCTGGGCATTCCAATACCAATGCTGGCACTTAACGCACGGCTCCCAAAATAGGGTCCAACGTATGCAAACGGCACACTTCTCAGGTAAGCAGTACCTAGTTCAGTTTACCCAGGGCGTTCCCAAGGAGTTCTTATATAGGAACAGAGTCAATGGCAAGGTCCAACCGTTGCAACTCTTTCCCCCCACCTCAGCCGTACTACAGGTTCGACCCAGCTCCCCCACCCTTGCCTTGTCCAATAGCAGCACAACACTCCGTCCCAGAATCAAAGGTAGGCAGTGGTTGGTAATCGTGTGTAAACGTGCATCAGCCAAACAGCAAAAGGATGTTGCAATGATTGCTGGTGCCGTGATAAACTGGCATTGTTGCATGGAAAAGAACAAGAAACTCCTACAATGTCAAAGCAACGCAGTCACTTTACAAAAAAGACGAGTGGTTATTTGTCGGAGCAGCTCCCAGCGATCTCGTGTTTAATAGATGCTGCAAACATGGTCTGAGAGCATGCTCTAACTAGCTCTCAATGGTTTGCAGAGGGAGCCGTAGCAATGTGTACAATAGGACCGGTTAGGCAGAGCTGTGCGGTGCTGTGCAATAATGCACAACAGCGGGAGAAGGGAACCACAACGATAGGTTTAACCAAGAAGGACGGCTTAACGGCCAAATGGCAAAACAGCCCACTCCCAGCCTCCGCTCCGCCAAAGGAAGGCATAATATAAGAACATTGCCAGGGTAAGGAATTTGTTCCTTCATGTGCCAATCCATCCAATGCACAGAAAGTACCCTAGGTTTGTCAAACAGCCATTACCATTTCTGCCTTTTGCCTTTCTGGCTCATCTACGCCCGGAGGTTTTCACGAAGCTGTTGACGGTAGTAGCAGCTAGCCTCAGGAAAGGGGGGAATTCACGTGTTTTTCCACGGTCTACGAATCAAGTACTGCACCATCTATAACGCACCTGCTACCTCCTCCACAGACTGGGCTTCTCCCGCAACTTCAAGAAGTCTCAAGTTACACCCTCCCAAATTATACAATTCATCGGACCGGTTTGGAGATCTCCCTCAGGCAAGGCTTTTTCCTCCCATTAACAGGGCTCTACACATCCATCAGATGTCAACAGATTTAAAAACGCCAAACATCTGCCAACCCTGGATCTCCTACAGTTGCTCAGTGTCATGGTCTCCTGCATTTTCCTGGTGCCAGAGGCCAGGTTGAGAATGACATTGCGATTGCTCATGTGGGCCCTCAGATCTCAATGTGCACAGTTCTCAGGCAGCATGACAAACTTGATTCAGTACCGATCAGAGTTGCACATGTACTCCAATGGTGGACTTGCAGGGAGAATGTGATAGCTGGAGAACAGTTTTGGCAACCGTTGCTAGAAGCGACCATGGTGACTGACACGTCGCTGAAAGGCTGGGCCGCTCACCTGAACAAATTGACAGTGAATTGACTATGGCCCCTGGCAGAGTCAAAATTGCACATTAAACCTGTTGGAGCTGAAGGCAATCAGACTGGAGATGATAGGCTTCTTGCCCTCCACACAGGGCATAACTGCCCTGATCATTACGGACAACACAGTGGCCATTCATTATGCGACAAGCAAGGCGTGTTAGGTTGCTTCGTAGAGAGGCCATACAGTTCTGGCTTTGGGGCGCTGCAGTACATTGTCGCTCTATCTGCGGTTCCCTTAGCCGGGTGGGTGAACACAATTGCGGACACCCTGAGCAGGCAGGGTTCGGTTTCCCATGAATCGGAGCTGTGCCACTTTTCTGCTTCAGTGAAGTTCCCCGAGGGGCGCATTGGGGAACCATTCATAGTGGACTGGGATTTCCAACTTCTGTATGCATTCCCACCGATTCCCCCATCATATCTCAAGTTATCAGGAGGTTGAAGTAGCACAGAGAAACAGTGATCCTGATTGCTCTGGATTGTGCCAGGCGGGTTAATACCCAGACCTTCTGGACATGGCCATCTGTCCTCCATGATGTCTTCTCCAAACCTTCTATCACAGGAGAGAGGCCTGGTCCTTCACCGGAGCATAGGCGCACTCAAACTGCATGTCTGTCTGCGAAGATGCTTCGGTACAGGGATTGGGACCTGCCGGAAGAAATAATGGATGTGTTGCGTTTGACTGCGAGACCAGCAACAACGGCTCTGTACCGCTGCCGTTGGAAAACATTTTGCAGCTGGTGCAGAACCAATTATGTAGATCCTCGAATCTCCTGTTGGCCCCACCCACATGGGTAATTCATTTCCACACAATGTGTGCCTGTCTCATGTATGCTGTTCCCTGAACCAGTTGTGGAGATCATACAAATAGCATCTATGCATGTTACCTTACTGTTTCTCTCTTGGGAATAATGGTCCTCACTGGTTCTATTTCTGCTGGTAGTATGATATAATTCCTGTAAAATAAATGATTTAAAATGATCATCACTGCCTGCCTGTGCCCATAAGGGTCCAAATCTGTGAATGCTCTTACCTACGATTTAGTGCTCTGGGCACTGTGGATAGCAGCCCCAATTGTTGTTCTCACCCCAGTATGTTGATCGCCCTTTTCTCATTCAGTCAGGGTGCTTTTAAAATATTCATCGTGGGTGGGTCATCTGTACATTTTCTATGTCCCATTATAACTCATGGCACTCACATCAAGGGAGCATGAAACCAGAATATTTCAACTATGACTATCAAATAGAAAAATGCACTGGTTGACATTTGCATTCACTAATCAGTAAGCTAATTGGCCGAGTCATGCCTGGTACTATTAGCAGTTGAGTAAGCTAATCTGCTGCACTCTAATCAGATTATGATGTGTTGAAAGGGCAAGATAAAATTAGTACTTGCCATCATGAACTAACTCTCTCATATGCCCATGTGGTGATAATTAAGTGTAACATATGATGTGATATGATAGGTTATTTATAACGCGCTTAATATCCAGAGGTTTCTAAGCATGGACCCGGGGATCGAACCTGTGTTGCTCCGTGTCGTCTTGCTTCAAAGGTGGGCACATTGCCCCTGAGCTATCCTCCCGTGACTACACAATGTAGTTAGATTTCACTATTAACAGTATGTCGAATAATCATTCAGTCTGGAGTATAACACACACAATGGATTAGGAATCCACCATCATCAGTAAATTGATTAATAAATCAACCTCGAATGCTCATGTTTTTCGTAACATTTAAATTGTGCTTATAGAATAAGATTTGCAGAATCCATATGCCATTAGTCACCTTAACAAGAGACATGACAATGGAGGATTGAATTGCAACATAGTTATAAATACAATAGCACTGATCACGGACCATACGAAATCAATGTTTACACACGGTGGAGGCGCATAAACGTCTCTAAGCGTGACGCAATGACATCATGCCAGCGTGACGTGATGACTTCACGTCATAATTACGTGATTCAGCCATAAAAGGCTCTTTCAAGATGGCAGCGGCAGAACCCAAATGCGGAACGCAGACGTCTTCTTGAAAGAAACTGGAGTCCACTAAGAATGAAGGTAAGAGTAAACCCACGCAAGTGACTTGAGCCCTTGCCTTATACCTTAGATAAGTTGTAATTAAGTTTTTAATTACAGGTAATCCACCCTGCGGAAATGTACATGAAAGAATGAAGAAGTGGCTGTATTCACAATTAACCTAGAAATTGAAAATTCCATAGTGGGAACGCAATCTGTTGAACACAACAAAAGGAAATATAGGTACATATCAAAGGAGCAAAGAATAGATTACACAATCCCTTTGCCCCAAGGCAAGTAATAATGGGACAATGATATTTGAAAAGCACCCTGACTGAATGAGGAATGGGCGATCAACATACTGGGGTGAGAATTCAAAAATGGCCGCCGTGCCCTGAGGACGTGTGCAAGTGGCGCTTGTCAGGCTAGACTTAAGACTTGCTCAACAAGAAGCCTATTTAGCATAGATTTTCTGTATTTCATGCGTAAAGATGAAGCTATAGAGGATCTGAAGTTCAATGTGATTTGAAACAAGTGGATAGCGACTCGCCCAGAGCAACAGGCGTAGGTGAAGCACAAGCGGGCAACGCCACTTGAGCAGAGCAACAGGCGTTGGTGAAACACAAGCGGGCAACGCCCGATCCGCAACAAGAGGAGGGAGCCTACAGCGTCGTCAGAGGGCAGAGTGAACAGGATTAGCATTGGACCCCGAATCTGTGCATAAAAAAATGTCATCCGGTTCAGCTTACGTTTTGCCTTCCTCCCCCTTAAATATTTGGGCACGCAGCGGGGCTTCTGTGGTTCACGTGCCACTCTGGTGCCGGCAGATGAGCAGAACGGGGACTGCAGAGATTAACCCAGCCGGATGAGTTGGGTGATAAGGGGGGCGAACGGATGGTCTGATATGCGGATAAACGCTTGCATCACGGTGGCCGGTGTGGTGGAGTCCCCGCATATCAGCAGAGGAGCGTCAGCGTGGACAAGTGTATAGCCAGCCCCCGGGTAAGGAAGCGCTTTGCTCTTCATCGCGGTGGGGAGGGAATTATCAATATAGCCTCAGGACAGGTGCCATGGACTTAATGTAATGCAGTAACTTATTGAAGTTTGCAGTGAGCGCAGCTGTTGTGCTCATACGCGGTTGGGAATAAGCCCCCCACACCATTACGACATTGGAGGACACAGAAGAAAGACGTGTGCTTTGCCTACTTGAATTTCTGCTGACTGGAACGCTGGGGAAAGGATTACGGCTAAGATATTGTGTGCAGTTGGGTGGCAACACCCAGCAACATAGTGGGGGAGAGTGCTGAATCCCATATATACTGCCTCAGCTGTTGGAACACGGTAACCTAGAAACAGCTAAACTAACATTATACTCAAGGGGAAGAGCGTATTCACAGTTGTGCACTATCTTTGAACATTAGACATTTTTAATTCAGCATCTGTGGTAGTGCAAAGGGTACATTAGGTGCATAGTTTTAAGGCCCAATTTGCTACTCAAAACTGATATATATTTTGGGAACTAGGTGGAAAGAACAGACCTGCCATATGGATATTCCATAATATAGCGAGACAAAGGTTATCATAAGCAGAGAGAGACACACCAAAAGTTATTCCATTTTGTCTCTTTTACTCTTTAATAACTGCCAGCAGTATCTTCCGATGCATAACAAAATATTGGCAGTTCATAGACATAAGTGCAACTGCGTAGGAAGGTCTGTGTAACTCAACTAAACTGTGCACCTGGTACATTCATCAGTATGGGGTGGGGCTGCCGACGGCCACAACCATATCTTTTTCTATCCAAGTTATGGCAGGCCGTCCCAAGTGACCAAAGAAAGTCTGTTACAAGACATCTGGGCCAGAACCTCTAAATCTCAGAATCCGGGCACTCGTACCCAGACAAAGGTCGTTGCAACAGAAACAGACGGTGCCAAGGAGGACTTTACCAAAAGTTTACAAGACTTTCAGAGTTTGTTTACCATGGCATTCCAAACACAGTTCACAGCATTTTCAACTGAAATAAAACAGGCGCTTATGGATTTTAGGAAAGATCTGACGGATCTGGGAGAACGAACCGATGCAAATGAACGTGCCAAACAAGAGTTGATTCAGGACAGTCGGCAATAGGATGAATTGATGGAACATCTTGCAAGGGCAACTTCTAATTTCAAGCTACTATGTGAAGACTTAGAAAATAGATCCCACAGGTCAAATATTTGTGTCCGAAATCTCCCGGAAACTGTGGGTGACCCCGATTTAAAGGAGGCAATATCATCAATCTTTAAGGAACTACTCGGTGGGGAAGAAGAAGAAAGTATACAATTAGACAGAGTACACAGAGTGGGTCCTAAGAGATTGGATGGAGGTACGCGTCCTAGGGATGTGTTGGCTCTCTGCAGGGACTATCCGCAAAAGGAACACATTTTGAGAGCTGCAAGACTGGCAGAACCAATAACATACAATGGCTCTCACATTCAGTTGTTTCAGGATCTGTCAACTCTTACCTTACAGAAGCGTAGAGAAATGAGAATAGTGGTGAAAACGCTGCTGGCTAAAAAGATAAGCTATAGATGGACATTTCCATTCGGCGTGCTATTTACATATGACGGGAAACAACATAGAATTACATCTAAAGAAGAAGGAATGGAACTGTTAAAAATAGAAGAAGAAGAGATGGAAACTTCTCGGAATAGCTTATTGCAACAGGCCCACCCTACTGTTACTCAGTCAACAGCTGGAGCAGCACGAGACGTTAGAGGAAAGTATAATAAGGGCGCAAAATGGGATCTTTGGGTTCTACGCCTCAGAAGTCCGGAACATGCATCGAAAAAATGAGATCTTTCGTTCGTTTGTCCGGCGCATAGGACAATATGTGGACGTTGTGTCAAGATTTAAGAATATATCGCTGGAGATGAATTACCCTGTTTTGGAATCTGTGGTATGTAGGTGAAGAGGGTTTTAGGATACCCTGAGGGGGTCCCTGGAAGGAGTGGCGATCCAAGTTGGAGATGTGGTGATGTAAGGTACACTAGGTACATTGGGTCGCAACAGGGCAGGGGGAGGAGGTGGGAAGGTAGCATGGGGGAGGTAGGTGTTAGAATTGGGGGAGGCAGGGGTTAAGTCTTGGGGTTAAGGATAGGGACAACCCCAACTGCTTGATGACATAAGGTATGATTTGAAGCCAAGGAGATGGGTAATAATATGTATTGGTTGGTACAGACCCAATGGCAATTCGGTGCATATCTCTTAATATTCAGGGTCTAAATACCCCTGTAAAACGCAAGAAACTTGAGGGATGTCTAACACAACATCACCCAGAAATATTAGCTCTGCAGGAAACTCCTATCAGACAGCAGGATAAAGCCAGATTTCATTCAAGACATTATCCCATAATAATCCAAGCTAATGCAGGCAACAAAACGGCGTGTATGTAAATAGCAATAAGAAAGGGGAAACAAATGAATATAAAGAAAATCAGGGCAGATGGGCAAGGCCGCTACCTTTTTGATTGTATCCGATCTCGGTCCTACTACGCCAACTCTGGTATCAGTCTGGATTTTCTGATCTCTTCAGACCTTCCCCTATCTATTCCTCTCACCACTCCTCTCTCCTGGAGTGATCACTTTCTCCTTTCCTTTCAGCTCACCCTCTCTACCCCTCAGGCCAAGTCACCTCCAGCACTGCCACCCACCTTCACGGTTATTCGAACCATGAAGCGTATGTCAGTTGAGGCTTTTGCCACCACTTTCTCATCCCCCATCCCTCTCTAAGCTGACTCACACCCTGACACAGCCCTTGCCATGCTCCACTCCACTCTTTTTGGTGCACACCAGTAGGTGCGGTGTGTGGATCGAAAATAGCTGTTAAATAAGTTTATATATCGACATGCTCTCAATAGACCACATATGAACTTTATCTTTGAGGTGTCCTAGGGTTTGGGAGGGAGTTTAAGGGGTGGGTTTTTACATGGGTGGTAATACTTTTGTTTCAGTGTTCTTTTTATGTTGTTCTTTTTTGGTATATGGAATAGATGAGGATAATACGATGTGAGAAACAATTTTAAGTGTTGATGTAAATGGCAATAAATATGTTCTAACAAAATAAGTTTTTGTATCAAAGCGAAGGGAATCGCAGATTTGAGGATGTGCCACCTATGACCTGTTTTTGAATAGTGTCAGGTCTTGTGGTAGGGCTGGACGCTATGGACCAAAAGTCATATCTTGATATTATTGTGCTGAATGCCGATAAACAATATATATCTTGATATTGTTTATGTGGGTTAAATGCTCAGTTGTAAGCCGCCAACTGCAAGTGAGATGTCACAAACACCTTTATTTATAAGACATCGATCAAAATATAAAGTGCAAATACAGGATTCCTCTTCCTGTTTGAGAAAACACACAGCTGTGTAAATATCAAAATGTAAATAAAACCTTGTATTATATGTAATAATCTCAATTTTAACGATATTGTGTCATCCTATATCGATATTGAAAATATATTGCTATATCTCCAAAACTGGATATATCGCCCAGCTCTCCTTGTGGTAAATTTTAAAAAGTCAATCTTTCTAAAACGATGCCTTAGTTTTTTGAAGTAGGAAAGCAATAGCAATCTGGTTCTGGGGCACAAGTAAGTTAAAGGTGGTGAAAAGGGACTGCCACCTTGGTTTATTTTATAATATTAATTTCCCCTGCATTCCCCATTTGGAAGCTGCAGTTATTCAGGTTAAAGCAGTAATTAGGGGGCTGAGAAAATTTTCTTGCCCCTTATCTGGTTAAAGGTGTCCAATTAATGTTGTACAGCACTGTGTTTGTGGAGCTACTGATTTGTCTCCGCTAGTAAAGTGTGAAACCTGTTTTTGGAGAAACGAATTGGAGTTTTCTACTCCTTCGTGTGCTATTGGGCTTTAGATTGCTTCGAACGAGCCTATAGCAAACATACTGTTCAATATTCTCTCTGAAGATGCATTTAGTAATTGTTTTAGACTACTTTTGCCATTGCCACTGTGTCACTTTATGAACTGTTTAGCCATTTCAAGTTTTATAAGCCAAAGTCCAATCTCCAGGGGTTATAGGTCTTTATAACGCTACAAAAACACATTTTGAATTAAATAAGATACCAAAGCAGTCCTTTTGATTGGATCAGTCGTACACCTTTGTGGCACAAACATGAGCCTCTTGGTTATTATTATTTTTTTTAATTCACTTTATTGATTTTACAACATGTTAAACTTCCACCCGCCCCCTTACTCTCCCCTTTGAAGAATAGGCTGTCTCATCCTTTCGTCAGGTTTTCGCTGTTGCAATTCCGTTAAATTAGGCCCAGGAGTTTGAGCCTTTGGGGGCACCATTGTACCGTGAACTCCTCCTTCAAGAAAGACAAAATCTCGCCCCAATTGGTTGCAAATTTGTACAGATTGTTGTTCATCGCATAGGTGGCCCATTTTAGCGCCAATAACTCCAATACTTTACGTAGCCACTCGTGCATCGTTGGGATGATTGGCCCCTACCATTTTTGGGCGATGAGGGTCATTGCTGCCAGTGTCAGGATAGCCCCTTGCCTTCCCCCTGTCCCTACTTTCTTCCTGTGCCCCTGCCTCTTTCATGCCCAGCAAGACCAGTTGCAGACTTCTACCTGTCTCTTCTCTGAATGCCTGGGCTTGTGCCTGCAGCACCTCCCTACAGAAAGGCTTAATATTGGGGCATTCCCACCATATATGTGGTGCCCTCCCCTCTCTCCACAGCTACTCCCCAGCTGCCTCCCAGTATATACTATGTAGGCAGGAAGGCGTTTAGTGCCAACCATACAGAATATTGTACCACAATCTTGAAGTTGTGAAGCCCTCGCTACTTTGGGTATTCGTCTCCAGAGCCTTTCCCAAACCTCCCTCCCGATTTCCTGTCCCAGGGTCTACTCCCACGCCTCATCTATGGCCAGCTTACTCAGGGAGAAGCATCCTCCAATATTCTGTATAGATTTAAGAAGAGGCCCTTTGAACCATATCGGGTCAATAAGAACCTTTTGAATGGGGTGACCTGTCTTGTAGCTGCCTCCCTAATTTCTCCATTATGTGATGCTGCATTGTGTGATATTTAGATTGCATTGATAGGTCTCTCCAACTTTATAGAGGTTCGGGATCGACATTGCATTGTGGAAAGTTGTGATTGCATTGATGGGCCTCTCTCCCACTATACAGGTCTCACAAATTTGGTAGGGGTTCTGTTTCTGGGCTACAGTGTGTGATATTCAAATCGCATTGATAGGCCTCTCTCCCACTACACAGGTCTCTCAAATTTGGTAGGGGTTCTATCTTCAAGCTTCATTGTGCGATATTCAGATTGCATTGATAGGCTCCTCTCCCACTGTGCAGGTCTCCCAAATTAATAGGGATTCTGTCCCCATACTGCATCTTGTTTTGTTTAGATTACATTGATAGGCCCTCTGCCACCAAACAGGTCTCTCAAATTTAGTGGGGGTTCTATTTCCGGGCTGCATAGTATGATATTCAAATCTCATAGACCTCTATACAGCTCTCCCAAATCCAGCTAACCAACTCACTCCTGAAGTGAGACAGAACCAACCAGTGAATTGCTGTGGAGCAACACCCCGATTAGGCACTCGTGCTTCTTCAGGCTTAAATTCTAGCTGCTCCCTCAAAATCACTCTCAACTAGTAGATATCCTTGATAAACCCACACTTCCTGTCCACTGCAGTGAATCGCGTATAGGGTGACTGACACCATAGAGAGCCACCGATAAAACCTAACTATATAACTCCCAACCACCTTCCCTACCCCTTTCAAGACAGCGACGGAACGAGTCGGCTACATCATCCAGAAATACCACCCACAGACAGGACCTAATTGTTAGCGGACGGCCTCCACTCCCTTACTAAACCACAAGTCAACCAGACCAAAGCAGAACCAATCGAACATCAGCAAACAAATAAAGACTAAACAACTCTCTATCTTGTAATGCTGCGAAAATGACCCACTCAAAGGGAAAGAGAAAGAGAAGAAAGAACAAATACTCCTGAACAGCAACAAAGAACCACAACTACAGAACACAACCCTGCAGTCAAGAACAAGAATCGAACCAACACTGAGAGAAGAGACAAATCCATCTACTTAACTCCTTACCTTGCTGACAAGTGGTCACCAGTACAAACCAACCCAGCACTAGAAGCAGCAACTTCAAACTACCCAGCACAAACGCGTAGAAGAAGAATGAACAACACAAGAAACAACAAACACACGACCGATGCAATAACACCTTACATCACCAAAGCAAGAAGAACTTCCAATCGACAACCACAACTCGTGGAAGACGAACCCGATGAAAACAAGAACCCAAGACAGAACCTAGAAGAACTCTTTGAAGACGCTAACACCCCAAAACCTACACCTCAACAAGAGATCGACCAGGAAGGAAACCCCAACACCGATTAAAATACGACCTCAACAAGAAAGTCCACACCAAACACCACTGCAATCTTATAAACACCAGATCCATGTCAAAACACTCAACAGATATCTTCGACCTACTCGATGACAGCGGCATTGACATCCTTTTCATCACAGAAACATGGCTGGACGACAACAACTACAAAATCACACTCCAGGGCTGCCTTCCAAACGACTTCAAATGCCTCCAAATAAACAGGAAATACAAAAAAGGAGGAGGAATTGCAATAGCATTCAAAGGACACCTGAAAATAAAAACAGACGAATCGCTCAACATCCTCAACTGCAAAACCATGGTAATACACCTAACAGCAAGCCCAAAAACCAACATCACATTCATCCTGGTGTACAGACCACCGACATATGATGCAACCTTCGTCAACAACTTCATAGAAGCCATCACCAACATAGCCATCAACCACGAACACCTAATCATCCTGGGGGACTTCAACATCTGGTTTGAAGACAGTCACGCCAACTCCCAAAACTCACTAATCGAACAACTCAATACCATGAAACTACGACAACTAGTCAAAGGGGCAACACACTCGGCAGGACACACCCTTGATGCAATTTTCGCCAAAAAAAACTCATCACCACGGCACCGCCGATACAAATACTGTGGAGTGACCATCTCAATATCCCATTTGTGATCACTCTGCCTACTCAAGCCCACATCCAACCTCCCAAACTCACAACCACCACAAAAAGAAACTGGAAACACATCAAAGAAAGCAACCTATTCGAACAACTGGAGTTAACCAAACCCTCAACTACAGAGCTAGAGCTGGCTGACCGAGAGGAGAAAGCAGAACTACTACACAAATGGATTGTAGACACAATCGACAAGATCGCCCCAGAAAAACCATTCACCCCATCAAAAAAAAGAGCAATGGCAAATGGTTCACTCCACTATTAAGCACCATGAAAAAGGAGAACAAAAAGATGGAACTGGAATGGAGGAAAGAATACAACCCAGACAAAAAAACAATGTTCCAGAGACAAATCCGCGCATCCAAGAAGGAAATTCAAAAGGCAAAGAGAAGGCTTTATGATGACAGAATCAACAATGCCTCCAACACACAAAAATAAATGTTTAACATAATCAAAGAGATGAGAAACCCACCAGGCTGTGACAACACCCCAATCCCCTCAGAGAAACTGTGCAACGACCTGGCAGACCACTTCAAGAAAAAAATCAATGACATCCGTCAAACCATACAGAACATACGAACCGACCACAACACACTACCGAGCGATCTTATCTCAGAACCTCAGCACAAACTCAAAAACTTTCCTTAAATATCAGCAGAGGCATTCGCAATGCTGGTAAAACACAGCAAGAAAGCTGGATCGCCCATGGATCCCTGTCCCGCGGACATCTACAAATCAATCCTCGCTCAAGGAACACCAGCAGAATACTATGGAAACCTTTTGAACCAATCACTAGCAACAGGAAATGTACTGAGGATCTTCAAATCAGCATATATCAAACCACTTCTGAAAAACACAAGTGGCGACGTAGAAGACCTCTCCCAACATTCCCTACCCGGCAAAACTCCTGGAAACCTACATGTATAAATTAACCCAAGAACACGTAGAAAAACACCACCTGCTAGACATAGCTCAAGTCGGTTTCAGACCTGCAAGAGGAACGGAAACGGCACTACTATCCATCTGGGACGACCTAAAAACTAACGCAGACTCAAACATAACCTCAGGCCTTATCCTACTCGACCTCTCTGCAGCCTTCGACACAGTTAGTCATGACACCCTAACCAAAAGACTAGAAGACATAGGCATAACTGACACAGCACTACTCTGGACTAAATCATTCCTAGCAGACAGAACAGAAACCGTTTGGACCAGACCCTTCAAATCCACTCCGAGAGTTAACGACTGCGGAGTGCCACAAGGATCCTCACTATCCCCACTGTACTTCAATATCCAACAGACACCAATTATCAGAATCTTCAAAAAATACAACATCACATGCTACAACTACGCCGACGATACTCAAATCATCTACAAAATCAAAGACACCCAAGCCGATCATGCAACCCTAATCGAATGTCTAAAGGAAGTCTTCAAATGGATGACTGCCAACAACCTGAAAATCAACCCAGGAAAGACAGAAATCATGATCATATCCAAAGACCAGGAAAACGAAACCGCCGTCCCGTGGCCAACTGAAATGGGAACCTCACCATCTAAGGTAGTAAAAAATCTGGGGGTCCTGATAGACAACTCTCTAACCTTAGAACCACAAATAAATGCAACTGTCAAATGTTTTTTCCTCCTCCACACGGCAAGAAGAATCCTACCTTTCCTCTCCTTCATGCACAAAACACTCACTATCGTCTCCCTCATCATGTCAAAAGTCGACTATGCAAACAGCCTCTATCTCGGAATACCAGAATACCTCCTGAAGAAACTATAATGGATCCAAAATACAGCTGTAAGACTACTCCTCAAACTATCAAGAAGAGAACACATCCCTCCTGCCCTAAAAACACTACACTGGCTCCCAATAAAACATTGCATCACCTTCAAAACAATGTGCATAACGCACAGGCTAATCAGCAGAAAAGGAGCAGAATTCCTACAAAAGAAAATAACAATCTACAAGCTAACAAGATTCCTCAGGTCATGCAATGAAATCCGCCTGGAACCAAAACCATACCTCAAGAAAAAACTTGGAGGCACCTCCTTCTACCATTTAGCTGCAAAAACCTGGAACAACATCCCAAAAGAAATAAGAAACACCAAAGATCACCTAAAATTTAGTAAATTACTAAAAACCTGGCTATTCAACACCACAGACTCAAACTGAAAACGGAAACAGAAAGGTAAAGGGATGACTAGACTAAACTAGACACAGAGAGCTCCCAGAAACCACTGGGAAGCTCCCACAGCACCCGGACGAGTCTCACCGGTTAGAGTGCAACACCGGCGACACCCATAGAGACGGAATCAACAGCCCTACCCTAATCCCACCCAACATACGCACTCACCCCTTAGTTGCCACCAGGTACCACAGTGTTCGGAATTGTCGGGATATTGGCAATCACCACAATAGCTGAGCTGTGGACATAGGCAGGTGCATTGGCTGTATGAGTGGGAAGGGAAGATGGGTAGCGCTGCGAGGCAGGCTGGGGGAGGAGGGGGCCAGATGTGAAAGGGACCTTGAAGGCTGGATGGACCCAGATCATGACAAAGGCATAGGGGTGCTACCGAAACCCATCTGGGGAGAATACAGAAACCCACCGCCTCAAGTCAGGATAGAGATGCCAACTAATCAACTGCACTAACAATTTCCCCCTGTGTATACATCTCTCAAACTCCAAACCAAACACAACCACAAACCTACAGCACAACTAACCGCACAAACTTCACTACATGGCAACAACAAAACAAAAAACACACATAGATCCGCTCAACAGTACATGACGACTGCCGGCCGCAAAACACCCCAGGCCCAGCCAACGGACCCACCGGCCTGAGGCCGCCAACAGCACATCATTGCTCTCTTGCACTTCCCACTAACTCCCCTCCCTTCCCTTTTCAGAGCCGCCAGAGCGCCAGGGGACCACTTCGGTGGTGATAGTGCGCGGTACAAATATCCTTTGATATTGACATTTGACATATATCTGATACTCTTGATGGTCTTGCCCCTGTCATGAGGATCCGCTTGAAGCCAAAGGCAAATGCAACTCCTGGTACGACTCAGAGCTCGTCAACCTCAAATGCAAGTGCAGGCTGGCTGAATGGAAATGGCGTTCTTCTGGTACATCCTCTGAAAAACTGGCCTGCCGCATACTCGAAAGGCAATACCGGCTCTCTGTCCGCACCAAAAAGAGAGCTCATATCCAAGCCCGCGTCTCTGCAGCATCTAACAACTCGAATGCATTTTTTAAAATCTGCAAGGAACCGGCCAATCCTGCTCCGGTCTCTATCTCTCCTGTCCCCTCCCAGGCCATCTGCACGGCTCTGGCTTCTCATTTCAGCTCTAAAACACAGGCCATCCTGTCCTCTCTCTCTTCCTTTCCCCCTCCTCCCTCTACTTCCTGCTCTCCATCTGGCCCTTCTTTGGCCACCTATCCTCCCTCCTTCTCTGCCTTTCCCCTGTTCTCCCCAGATGAGGTTTCTAGACAAGTCCGATCTATTAAAGTATCTTCAAAGCAGGTTCACCACTGTTCCTCCAAAACCAACAAGGACCTCATTGACACCCTGGCTCCTGCTCTGGCTAACTTCTGCAACCACTCCTTCGCCACTGGAGTCTTCCCTTCCCCCCTGAAGCACTCCCTTGTGCACCCTCTTCTTAAGAAACACTCTGCTGACCCGTCCTGCCCGGCTAACTATTGCCCACTCTTCATCACTCCATTCCTTTGAAAACTCCTTAAAAAGCTGGCCATCTTCCAGCTCAATCTTCACGCTGAATCTGTTGGTTGTTCCATGACCACCAGTCTGGCTTCAGAGCTTCCAGAAGCACGGAAACTGCTCTCCTGAACATCCATGAAGAACTGCTCTCTAACCTCGAATCCAACATCCCCTGTGTCCTCATCTTACTTGATCTCTATTCTGCCTTTGACACAGTCAACCATGCCATACTGCTCAACCGTCTCTGTGATAACCTGGGTATCACCGATCAGGCCCTGGGTTGGCTGACTTCTTTCATTTTCCGATCCTCGCAGGTCCAACTCTGGTCCTTACTCTCCTCCACCTCTGTCTCTACCTGTGGTGTTCTCCAGGGGTCTAACCGCTCTCCCTTGCTGTTCAACTAATACCTGGCACTTCTTGCCTACCGCATTGACGCTCACTGCCCCAACATTCTGTGCTGTGCGGATGATACTCGGCTCATTTTCAGGCTCCCTTCAGCTACCTCTTCTCCTTCTCTCATCTCTGACTGTCTCTCTGCTATCCATGAGTGGTGTTTGTCCAATGTTCTCTGCCTTAAAGCCAATAAGACTGAGATTCTCCTCATCGGCACACCCGTTCCCTCCTTTCCTGTCACTCTCTGGCCGGCTTCTCCTGGCCATCCCCCTGCTCCCACCTGTGAGGTTAAAAACCTTGGGGTCATCTTCCGCTCCACACTCTCCTTTTCTCCTCAAATCTCTGACGTCTCTAAGAAGTCACACCACCAGCTGCACCTCCTCAGAGGTCTTCTTCCTTTCCTCTCCTTCCCCCAGAAGCTCACTGTCTCCAGAGCTCTGGTTCTCTCTAGGCTGGACTACTGCAACAACCTCTTTCTAAATCTGCCTGCCTCTACTCTCCACCCTCTGGAACTCATCAAAACAGGACTGCCAGACTTGTTTTTGGCCTCAAGCCCAGGGATCATATCTCTCCAGGACTGACATCTCTGCACTGGCTCCCAGTGGCTGCAAGGATTAAGTACCAAACCCTCTGCATTGTCCACAAAGTCTTTTGGGGCCTGGGGCCTCAATACCTTCAACTCTCTCTTCCTAAATATCTTCCCTTTTGAGCTCTTCGCTCATCTGCCTCCAACTCCCTCAGGGTCAGTCGCTTCTCCAAGCAACGAATGGGTGGTTGATCTTTCTTCGGCTGCGGCCTCCCTTTGGAACAGCCTCCCTGCCTCTCTGAAAATTGAGGATAACCATCTCCGGTTCCAGAAGCACCTCAAGACCTTCCTCTTTGCTTCTGCTTTCTCTCCTCCTCTCCCCTGCTGAATGCCTGGCTGAACCCATAACTGCACTGGTCACCTGGCTACCCTCTTTTCCCAGGCTCAGGTCCACTCCCCGCCAGTTGCACACCTGCACTGCCCCACTGGCAACCCTTGCATTCTAGGGCTGTCTTCTGTATCAGTACAGCCCCCACCATCACTTGACACCTGATGTCTGCACTTACTCTTGCACCTGCCCCAGCTGGCTGCACTTCTCATTTATCCTATATACTGCACTTCCCCCTCCCCTTCACACTTTTCCCCTCCCCCTCCCCTGCACGTCTTATTTCTTGTTTTTTCTTGCTACTGTTATCCTATGTACTGCACTTCCCCCTCGCAGTCCCCCCTCTTGCACGATCTCAATGTCACCTGACCTAGTAAGATCGTTCTGTCTTCCCTCTGTTCCCCTCCCCTGTCTCGTCACATCTTGAAACACTTGTGTATAGGCATGTTATAAATGCCATATCATATCATACCAAATACGGGCCAATATAAGTTCTGGACGAAGTTATTGGCAGAATTAGAATTGTTTATGGCCGGGGAATGGCTGGTATTCAGCGATTTTTAATATGGCGTGGGACCCACGAAGAGACAGAAGTGGCAGAACTCAATATGGTCACTCTCCCCCCTCACAAGGGCTACGCAGCAAGATAGAACAGTTAGCAATCTCGGATGTATGGGTAACAATGCATGGAACTGAAAAAGGATTTACACACTATTCACATGTCCACAAATGATATTCGCACATTGATTATATCTGGGCATCAGCCACATTGATGGGCAACGTTACCAAGTCAGAAATTCTATCCATAGTCCTGTCAGATCACGCACCCTTAGAATTGGTGTTTTATCTTCCTAGGCCAGCCCCCGAGTAGGGTCCTGGACATGTCCATCGGCTCTTTTTCAGGATACAATAATAAAAGAAAATTAGGAGGCAAGATTATAGAATTTTTTGAACTAAACGACTCTGGGGAGATTGCAATGAATATATTATGGGATGCATTTAAGGCCACATTTCGAGGTACGCTTATTTCTGAAGAGGCCCATAGACATAACCACAAAATGGCTATTGAGTCGGAGCTAGAGGGTGAGCTCAAAGATATTATGAAAAAAATGGAAATGGACGTAGGGCAGGCAGTTAAAAAGGCATATAGGAATGTTAGGGGGAGACTCCAACTCTTGTTAACATCAAAAGCAGAAAAGGGTCTGCTATATGCTAAACAAAAATACTATATACAAGTTAATAAAGCCGACCAGTTATTGGCAAGGCAGTTAAGACAACATCAAGCCTCACGTACAATTAAGGGGGTGAAAGACCCCCACAGGGATTTGGTCACTAGTATACCACAAAGACTCTCACAATTTGTGGAATTCTATCAAACATTGTATCAATCGGAAGAGCCAGATGATATAGTTCAAAATGCATACATCATTTCAGTCAAGCTTCCAAAGATAATGCCGGGGAACGTGAACGTTTTGATCGGGACATCACTGTAGAAAAAATATCCCAGGTAATCCGAGATCTCCCTTTAAACAAAGCTCCCGGCCCAGTTGGTTACTCCGCCATATTTTATAAAACGTATCAATCAATATTGGTCCCTAAATTAGCGAACCTATTAACTAATTCAAAGAGTTTGGCAAAATCACATTCTCTATGGAGGAAGCTAAAATGATCTTGTTTCCCAAATCAAATAAGGATCCCACATTATATGGGTCATATCCTCCCATTGCTCTGTTTAATCTCGACGCAAAAATTTACACAAAACTAAGCAGGCTGCCCTCTTTCCCCTCTGCTGTACGCAATACACTTGAAACCTTTTCTAGCACGAATGAGAAAATACGGCCAAATTAAAGGGATACCATTGGGATTAGATAATCATAAAATAATGGCACACGTGGACGATATGTTGGATACAATGGTCAAGCCGATTGATTCATTGAGGAGGGAAACAAAGGAATTTGTAGACTTTGGAAGGGTGGTAGGACTAAATTAAATTTTACAAAATCTGAAATGCTGAACCTATCCCTTACACCTCCTTAAATAGGACAAATATCCTTTAATACTAAATTTCGCCTGGGCAAAAGATAAAATTAGACTATTGCGAGTGTATTTAACTAATTCGCTACAATCAATATAGAAGGTAAACTTCCCCCCTATATTGGTGGAAATCCGTTGTATGTTGGCGCATTGGGGCCTGCTAACGATCTCATGGTTGGAGTGAATAAATGTAGTCAAAATTTAAATATTGCCTAAGGTGCTATACTTATTTCAGGCTCTCCCGTTATATGTACTGCAGAGTTTTTTCACTGAACTACACAGTGGGCCTCATTATAAGGTTGCCTGTCCGGAAACAACAGTACCAGTAAGCTTGCTGGTACCGTTGTTTCCGGACCGGCAAACTACAAGTTCTACGAGCGGGTGCCTTTTCGCCCGCCAGCTGTGACCTGGTGGGCGGTACGGCACCCGCTCGCAGACCTTGACGGATGCACCGGTACCATTCATGAATGGTGCCTGTGCATCCGTCCTCCCCATTCCCATTGAGTGGGCAATGGGACTAAATGGGAATGGGGAGTGATATTTTCCGGTGCCCGGCAATGAGGAATTACCGGGACCGCCGGAGATGTAATGCCCCGGTAAGTCCCCATTACCGGGCGGCGGAAAAAAATCACTCCGGATAAAAAAAGACTCATAATGAGGCCCAGTGTGATATCGAAATGTGTATGGCAAAATAAAACCCCACGGGTCGCGATGAAAACCTTAATGATGCGGTCAGAAGTTAGGGGGAATACTACTTCCTAACTTCTCGAAATATTATCAAGCAGCACAACTACGGGTGGTAAGGGAGTGGTTCTCTGTAGTTTCAGACAAAATATGAGTCAGCATGGAGAAAGCCTTATGTGGTCCGCTTACTGCAGAATTGCTTTGGCTCCCCAACCAGGGTCGCCCCCAAGGTATGCACGCGAGTCAAATTACAAATTTAGTGGAAAGGATTTGGGATAAAGCGGTGCGATATAGCAAAATTACAACATATCCTTCCCCCTGCTCTCCTATGTTTAATAATCCACAATTCAACCCCGGTTTGGAAGAGGGAGTCTTTCTTCAATGGGAAGATAAGAAGTGCAATAAAATTAGGGATATGTTTGAGTCAAATATTTTGTAACGTTTGAACAATGTAAGATGGAGTTGGGTCTAATAGAAAGATATCAATATTTGCAGATTCGGCACTGGTTGATGGCCCCATTGAATAAGGCCGCGGTCCTAAAACCACTAACAGCATTTGAGAAATGTTTTATTTTGAACCCTGGTGAGAAATCCCTCATATCTAATCTGTATCGCTAGTTACAGGAGGAGTGTTGTGATGGGAGTCAGAAATACGTTACGAAATGGCATCAGACCTTAGGAATAAAGGTACCCAAAGAAGAATGGCTTGTCCTGTGGAAAGATATTCTAAAATGAATACGTTCCCTTCAGATTATAGAATATTGGTACAAGGCACTGGTGCAATGGCACTACACCCAACAAATGTTGAACACAATGAAATTGATAAGCACGGATAAATGTTGGAGGGAGTGCAGTGGCAGAGGTGACTGGAGACATATGGTTAGAATGTCCTAAATTATCTAGTTACTGGGAAACTATATACATGCATAAGCAAAGTATATTTGCTGATCAGGTTCAGTTACAGGTCAAAGCCACTTTGCTAGGAATTACTACCTTGGAGAAAAGAAAATGGCCAAAATACTTAAGAAAAGCACAGACTATCCTACGGTTGGCAGCCTTAGTGGTGATCGCACAACATTGGAAAGATAAAAATCCTCCTCAAGTTCATGAGTCTTTTCTGAAGGTTTGGAACTATGTTGTGTTGGAGTGAATGGCCTACAATATGCGGGGCGTGCATCAGGCTTTTACAAAAGAATGGACGACGGTACTGAAATTCCTGCAAGATTTCTATAACGACTATTTTTCACTACCAGCTGCACCTCCTCAGAGGTATTCTTCCTTTCCTCTGCTACCCCCAGAAGCTCACTGTCTCCAGAGCTCTGGTTCTCTCTAGGCTGGACTTTTGCAAAAGCATCTTTCTAAATCTGCCTGCTTCTACTCTCCGCCCTCTGCTACTCATCCAGAACAGGACTGCGAGACGTGTCCTTGGCCTCAAGTCCAGGGATCGTATCTCTACAAGACAGAAATCTCTGCATTGGCTCCCAGTGGCTGCTAGGATTACGTTCAAAACCCTCTGCATTGTCCATAAGGCCTTCTGAGGCCTAGGGCCGCAATACCTTCAAATCTCTCTTCCTAGATATCTTGCTTCTTGAGCTCTTCGCTCATCCGCCTCCAACTCCCTCAGGATCAGACGCCTCTCCAAGCAACGAGTTGGCGGTAGATCTCCTGTGGCCTCCCTCTGGAACAGCCTTTCTGCCTCCCTGAATCTTGAGGAGAATCATCTCCGGTTCCGGAAGCACCTTAAAACCTTTCTCTTTGTTTCTGCTTGTTCTCCTCCTCTCCCCTGCTGACTTCCTGGCTGACACTGAAACTGCACTGGTTACCTGGCCACCCTCTGATCTCGGGCCCAGGCCCTCTGCCCCGCCAGTCGCACTCCTGCACTGCCTTCCTGGCAACCCCCGCACTTGGGGAGTGTTTTCTGTATCCCTACAGTCCCACTACCAGCAGTTGACACCTGTTGTCTGCACTTACCCTTGCACTTGCCACCTGCTGGGTGTACTTTTACTTTGTTATTTATGTTATTATCCCATGTACAGCACTGTCCCTTCTCCCTCCGCACTTTCCTCCTTCCCCTTCCCATGCACTTGCGCAATCCCCCCGAGGCAGGTTCGCTAATGCCGATGAGAACAGCTCCAGGCTTGCATTGCATCGCGGGAGCATTAACTGCGTCAGGAGACGACATTCCATATGTAATTGACTGGAACAGGTTCTTCATCTTCATAAAGGTTTCACAATCGCCTCGTCTTCGCGCCGGGTCTGTGTCTTTCTCCCAACCCCCTTTTGTTCGTAGAAATGTGACTGTAAGCAGAGTGATTGCACACGGAAGTAGACTAAACAAGGACCTGAAACACTATCTCAAACAAAGATTCCAGAAGGGATCCCCCGATCACAAACTTCAACAGATTATTAGGGATAACCATGTAGTGCCTTATACCTTCTTGTGGAACTCTGGCCCAGAAATGAAACAGATGTGAACCGAACACATGAGCCTTGACCAAGAAGTGTAAAGAACACAAGAAGACCGAATGGCCACTACATAACAGACTGTTGCTATACAAAAATTAACCCCTGAAGAATTTCCTGGAATTATGAGAACTGAGAAAGGAAAGAAACATGTTGGGTAGTGTGGATTGTAGAATGAAAGGATGTATGAATGACATAAGTGTGAATGAATAGAGCACTATATTTTGGGGAAGTTAGAGTGCCCAGTGAAGACAGGGGAAAGACATAAAAAGTAAATGAAAAAGTGAAAAACTTGTCTTCTACTGATGAACTATTTAACAGCAGCTATAGGTATTCGAAAATAGAATGTTATGTAGAAGTTGTCTGTGGTCAATCATACCAAAAATAGTGGCAAATGTGCAATAATTGAACTTAGACAAAAGTGCAAGATGTTTTCCTTGTTGAGATAATTAAGAATGTATTTTTTAGTGATGTTTTTATTGGGAGTAAATAAATTGATATTTTTGATTAAAAAACTGTTTGGAATAAATAAGTATGTTGTAATCTAATGAGTTAAACAGCACGCAGGACTGAGTTAGAAGAAGGTACTGGAGAAGCAAGGGACTCTTTAAGCATTAGTGTGGTATGTTTAGTGGTTTTGACGTTTTGAGGGTTGTCTTAAAGAGGTCCAGATAAATATTCCCCCTAGACTCTCAAAGTTTTTCAAGCAATCTGAATGACACCTGGCCTATTAGGATCGTTTTCTGTCTTCCCTCTGTCCCCCCTCCCAGCAGATGTCAACTGTTTGTTTGTTTATTTATTTAGTATGGCGCGCAAAACCCAGAGGTAACAGGGCGCAACAGACAGCAGGAAGGTAGGATTACATAAAAACTTAGTTGCAGGATAGGCACACATGAAAGAGAGGCATAGCATTACACAGAGCGTGCCTACGGTACACAGAGAGTGCCTACGCTGATAAGCAGAACAGTGGGAGACACCTGCTTCCATGGTACCAGCCTTGACTCCGGATATTCTGACAAGCCAAGCGGTTCATCACAGCCAGTGAGTGGAAGGGGAACCGAACTGTGTTGAATGAAAGTTGCAAAGTGGCACAGTGAGGAAAGTTCAAAGAACTGTAAATTGTTAAGGGAATACCAGCTGCAGAGGGGTCCAGCACCATGTGGGTGCTCACTCGAGAGACTTTGGTTGATCCAACGTTAAATGAGACTACTGATACCAGAATGCCCTAAGGAAGCCGCGAGGAAAAGGTCAAAGTGGTCATACAGGGGTCCAGCAAAATCCCTGTACAATCGAAAGTCTTTGACCGACAAACCATTGAGAACGTAAGGGAAGTGAATCCTGCATCAGAAGAAAGTAAAAGGAATTTTGAAATGTTAAGAGTGAACCCGACGGAGGGATGCCAATAAAGAGGGGCGAAGTCTAAAGTCCCAAGGAACAGGGTGTTGACAAAAGTGACCCCAACAGAGGCATGTCCACAGTAAACTGTTTACAAAGACATTAAGATTTATGAATGCCAAAAGAGAAATTGATTTGTGAAAGTTCGTAGTGAACCCAACGGAGGGAAGCAAACGTTTGTGAACCCGAAGGGCGGGATGCTGATATTCAAGAGGAGTCAGAGCCCAGAAGAGGGGGACCCAGGGGTGAAGAATCATCACCTCAAGTGCAATCCGAAATTACATTTTTGTTTGTTATTTTGAACCTATCATGCCATCGGAAGCAAGAAAGCTAACCTCTGAAGGTCCTGATATCGATAGGAACTGTTTATGGATCTGAGTCCGAAGAGGGGGCGAAAAGTAATCCACCAAAGTACATTTGGAAAGGAACTTTTCGTTTGTTATTTTGAACACATCAGATCGGAGACAAGAGACTTTTTGTAGAAAAGAGACTTCACCACGAAGGTCCTGATAGCTGGAAACGGAACTGTTGTCCCGTGCTGGGAAAGCTCCAGCATGTGATGTGTTCTGGAGTCCGACCTTGTCCCGTGCTCAAAACGTGGGGAAGGGAGACCCCCCCCCGGCTACCACATCCTGACCTATAATTTGTGAACACTTCTTTCTTTCTTGTGAATCTTATCCCACACCCTTTTGTATTAGTTGCAAGGATTGGCAATAGGTTTTCTTAGTGTAGGCCTTTTTATTTGACAAGACGCCATTAGGACTGCCTTATTATTATTTGATGGTTGTAGCTTGCTCCCATCTTAGATTTAGGTGTTTTTCCAACCCGCATGTACAGTTTAATAAACACCCTTGAACTGTGATAATTTGTATCTTTCTTTACTGTTGCCACCATGAGTTCCTTACAATTCTCATATTCACCAATGAAATTGAACCTGTTTAATTGATGAAACATAGCTGCTGAGCGCACTACTGTGGAGAGACAATCAATTTTAATGCCATTTATTACTGTTCAATGGAATGCTTTCTCCTGCAGATTCCTCACCAGATATCCATTACAACGTCAGCTACTTGGAAACTTTTGAACAGGGGCCGTAGTATGACTCAACTCATCCATCAATAGCTCTCGACTCAAATATGCCACTTGTCGACTCACGACGTGATGTCAGCCGCCGTACTTATACAATGTCACTACGTCCCCATACCACAGTTCCTTTTTTCTGCGTACTCAGCACACTGTTTTTGGAACAACTTTCGTCAGAATTTTGCGAATTTGATAAATTAGACATAAATTGTCTAAATTTTGACACTCTTTGTTACAATGTGTGCTCCTAAATTTTCTGGGTTTAAGCAGTGTCAAGACGCAACGCCAAGATGTTAACTGACCCGCACAGCTTCTACAGGTGGTGTCTCGGTCATGTCATCGAGGATTGCTGCTTTTGCCAACAAATTAACCCTAATTCGCTGAGGGGACTGTCAGCGAAGCTTGCGCTCGGACGCCCTCTAACGAAATCTCCAACGAGATCGACCATCAAGTTGTTGGGGCAAGTCACAGAGGGTCCTACTTCGAGAAAGAGGGCAGGCACCAAAAGAAGACCAAAAAAAGGTTGCATTATTGGAGCCACTACTCCTCATCCCATAAAAAGAAGTGGCGCCACTGACGTAGACACAGATCTGATTTGTTGGAGCAATGGGGTAAGACTTATCAAAGTCTTGGTGCGTCAAGGGCAGAATGGGAAGCTTTCAAAGAGCAGATGCTCCAAATGTTTAAAACAGCTGCTGTCGGTTCGACTCTGTCACGCCACTTGCCCGGAGACCGGGGTTTTCCTCTTCCTTTCGACCAGCATCATCTTGGCGGGTCTACTCGCGCTTCCGCGCCTGGGGTTCCACTGTTCGAAATGAGGCTCCTCTGCGCATGCGCGGGCGACTGCGTCCACGCTTCCGCGCATGCGTGTTGGATTGGGCACTCAGAGTTACGAGAGCTTGCTTCTCAGGCCTCGTTTTGGGCTCGCCAGCGCCTGGGAACGAGGCGGCTTGCATTCCAGGCCTCTCTGGTGCTGGCGGCGCTATAAGAAGAGCGATGAGCAGCAGCTGACTGCGTCTCAACGCGGTTAGTTTCTGATCGTGTTCCCGCTCTGTATTTGCTTCCTGTTTTTCTGCCCGTTGCCTCCCCTGCTCTTGGTCCTTTCCCTGGGCTCTTTGGTTCCTTGCCCCTTGGTTCCCAGCCTGGTTCCTGTTCTGCTCACGGGGTGGTCTTCAGTCCTGCCTGCCCTTGGTTCCCTTCCTCTCTGCCTTCTCTGGTTCCTCCTTGCCTTCTGTTCGTGTTCCACCTCTCCTGCCTGCCTTCTGGGTCCAGCCTTCCTCTCCTCTCCAGCCTGCTGCGTTTCCTTGTGGATCCTTCCCTTCAGCTTCCTACTCTGCCGGATTTGCTTCCCACCGTGGACAAGACCCTTCAGCTTCCCTTCTCTGTCGGATTTGCCTTGGGACTATCTACAGCTGCTGAAGGACTGACATCTTTACGCTCCCCCTGCCAGTGCTTGCACTGTCCTGACGTCACGAAAATCAGGGGTGAGCACACCGTGACGTTGGGAATCGGTTCACCCTCCGCCCAGTTTAATCTTGGGTTGAGGTTTGGGAGGATTTCTCGTGTCACACTTACCTCGGTGAAATACAGACAGTCTGGCTTCCAATCCAAGATCTTCTGCAAGACAAACAGGTACGCAGCACTCCCGTGATATCGCTCTTAACAGATTGAGACGCCTGCCTTCCGATTCCGAGATGGAGGACGATCTTCATGATGAGTTGCGTGCCCTTAGAGCTGAAATGACAGTATTGCATCAAGAAAATCAAACATCACAGCAATTGGTAACGCAGGGGGCTGTGGGAGCCTCTTCAGCCGAAAGTACTTTAGCCCATACAGCACCAATCAAGTTTGATGGAGACCCGCGGCGTCTGGCCGAATTCTGTAATCATTGTCGGATTAATTTTCTCTTCAGATCAACTCACTTCAACAACGACAAGGCCAAGATCGGGTACATCTTGGGGAAGCTAGCTGGAAATTCCTTGGCTTGGGCAACTCCTTTGGTAGCCACCAACAGTCCCATACTAAATGACTTTGTGGCTTTTGAAAAGGCATTTTTGGAGGTCTTTCAAACTCCCAATTTGGCCTCAGCCGTGCAAAACCAATTGATGGACATAAAACAAGGGAACGCAGATGTTATATCATACATAAGTCGTTTCAGACAACTTGCAACCGATTCACAATGGCCAGAAATAACCCAGAAAACATTTTTTCGCCGGGGTCTGAGGGAAGTGTACAAAGACGAGCTTCTACACATTCCGGGGCCAGATACCTTCCAACGTCTCATTGAGCAAGTACTTCGGATTGACCAAAGATTGGGTGAACGGAAGGCTGAGAGACGGCGGTTTGAGAGATCAAATCCCAGAACGTCTAGTGTGCCTGCTGGTACGTTTGGTTCTTCGGATCCTGAACCCGAACCTATGCAGCTGGAGGCCATAAGAGATCCTTTGTCCGAGGAAGAAAGGAAACGCAGAAGAAATCTGCATTTATGCCTGTACTGTGGGGCTGCCGGTCATTATTTGGGTACATGCCCTCTACGTCCTCAAAAGAAGGCGGGAAACTAGAGGACCTGTTGTTCAATGGAAGGGCAACGACAGGTCAAACTCCTCTTTCAGTCCTTACCCACTCCTGTTTGGTACTCCAGCCTATGCAACCAGCCATCTTGATGACCGTGAGGATCCACTTACAATGGCTTGAGCGATCTCTGGAGGTCCATGGGTTGATGGATTGTGGAGCCTCGGGGAACTATATCGATGAGGTGTTCGCTACCACAAATATGATACCGCTTTTGTCCAGAGGGACTGCTTTACCGGTAGAAGTCATCGACGGAACACCCTTGTCCTCTGGACCCATCCGTTTACACACCATGGAACTATCTCTCCAGGTCGCTGGACACAAGGAACGTATAGCTCTGGACGTGATCAAATCTCCCACGTACAAAGTGGTCTTGGGATTGTCTTGCCTTCAACGTCATAATCCAGTGATCAATTGGGAAACCCGTACCTTGACTTTTACTTCAGCTTTCTGTCTTCAGCATTGGAATCTGCCTGTCTTGTCCCAAGACTCGAATATCACTACCTCTCTGGAATCCAATGGCAATACGCCTGGTTTATATTCTGTGTCTCAGATTCCACAGGCATACGTTGACTTTGAACATGTATTTTCTGAGCCTGTTGACATTCCCTTGCCACCACATCGGCCTTTTGATTGTGCTATAGACCTGATTCCTGGTACCGACATACCCCATGGTAAAGTGTACGCTTTAACTCAGACCGAAAGACAAGTTTTGCAAGATTACTTGGCCAATTGTATGAAAAAAGGATACATTGTTCCTTCCAAATCACCCGCAGGGTTTCCGTTGTTTTTTTGTCAAGAAGAAGGATCACTACGCCCTTGTATTGATTATCGACAGCTGAATGACATTACGGTGAAGAATCGCTATCCATTACCTTTGATCCTGTAGTATTCTGGAAACGCTACATTCTGCCCGGATTTTTACCAAATTAGATCTGCGGGGAGCCTATCAGCTGGTCCGGATTAAAAATGGTGATGAATGGAAGACGGCATTTAAGACACCTTTCGGGCATTATGAGTTTAGGGTTATGCCCTTTGGGCTGTGCAATGCCCCAGCCGTCTTCCAGCGTCTAATGGATGACATCTTTGGCGACCTGATAGGCATTTCTGTCTGGGTTTATCTGGACGATATATTGATCTTTTCTTGCTCGTTGGATGAACATATCAGACAGGTCAGGGAGGTTCTCCATCGCTTGTCACAGAACCGGCTGTTCGCCAAGGCGGAGAAGTGTTCATTCCACCAAGACAATATGGAATTCTTGGGTTACGTGATCAGTAGCGCGGGCGTTCAGATGGATTCCAGAAAGGTCCAAGCGATCCAGGAGTGGAAGCCGCCTCATGATGTCAAGTCTCTTCAGCGATTCTTGGGGTTCGCTAACTTTTACCGGCTTTTTATCCCACATTTTTCCCATGTCACGGCTCCTCTTACTAGATTAACCAGCAATAAGGTACCATATTTGTGGGATTCACACGCCGCTGTAGCTTTTTCCTTGCTGAAAACTGCCTTTTGTACAGCCCCCATTCTACGCCATCCTCAGGACGAGCTACCTTATATTGTGGAGGCTGACGCTTCAGATTTTGCTGTGGGGGCCTTTTTTTTGCAAAAGGATCAAGACACCGCCAGTGAAAGGAATTACGCAGTAATTGAAAGGGAGTTGTTGGCCATTAAGACAGCTTTTGAGGAGTGGAGACACCATTTGCTTGGAGGTCGCTTTCCGGTGGAGGTACGAACCGACCATCGTAATCTGCAGTACTTACGTTCTTTGCAATGTCGGACACCACGTCAGGCCCGGTGGGCCTTCTTGTTCTCTCCTTATGTATTCAACATAACATACATACCTTGTACTTCCAATCTGAAAGTCGATGCCTTGTCTCGCTCTTTGGAAAAGGAGGAGGGGAATCCCAATCAAGACATACCTTTGATCTCATCTGATCATTTCTTGTTGACGTTGTCTTCCCATCTTCAGAACATTCAAAGGGAGACCGGGGCCGACCTTGAAAGAACGGCTCTTCTCAGACGAGCATTTGTCACGGAACAAGACGGACTGCTTTTCTTTCAGAAGAGGCTTTACATTCCCGGGGATACTCTCCGCAAGAACATACTACATGGTTTCCATGACTCGCACGTCGGTGGTCATCGTGGCGTTCAAGCCACTCGGGACCTGGTGTCCAGACACTTTTGGTGGCCCGGCTGGGCTAGAGATGTCAAGGTTTATGTGGACAGTTGTCCAGTCTGCGCTCAAGTCAAGCCTCCCAGGAGACAACCTTTGGGGCTGTTGAGACCCACTGAAATACCGCCTTATCCTTGGCACACCATAGCCACCGACTTCATAGTCGAATTACCTCCCTCTGAAGGCTATGCCTGTATTATGGTGGTAGTGGATTGCTTCACCAAGTATGCTCATTTCATTCCGTTCTGCAAGATACCTACTGCCACCCAGATGGCTTTAGCCTTTCTACACGAGGTGTATCGACTGCATGGTTTACCTGAGATCATCATTTCGGATAGAGGGACTCAGTTCCTTTCTTCTTTTTGGAGCAAGTTGTGTGATCATCTTGGCATTCGTAGGGCTTTGAGTTCTGGTTTCCACCCGCAGTCCAACGGCCAAACTGAGTGAACAAACCAGAGCCTGGAGGACTATCTTCGATGCTATACGAATGCCACTCGATCCGATTGGAAATCGCATCTGGACCTGGCTGAGGTCTCCTACAACAACGCCATTCATGACTCCATTGGAGTAAGTCCGTTCTATTGTTCTGCATGACAACATCCCAAGTTGATGCCTTTTCGTCCAGTACCACCCAGTGCGGGTCCGTCTGCTGATCAACTGGTGGCAACCATACAGAGACAACACGAGCTGGCATGTGGAACCTTGGCTGAGGCTAAGGAACGCATGAGGAGGCAGGCGGACAGGGGTCGGACCTTGGAACCTGGCTTTCGGGTGGGAGATCGGGTTTGTTTATCCTCCAAGAACCTGCCAGTCCGTAACTTGCCTGTCAAACTGGCTCCTCGTTATTTTGGTCCATTTAAGGTTGTTCAGTGTCTGTCCCCTGTGGCCTTCTGCCTTTAGCTACCCCCTTCTTGGCGGGTCCACCCCGTTTTTCATGTTTCCCTTTTGAAGCCCTATGTGATAGACCATTTCGGGCGTGCTTGTCCTCGCCTGGCCTCCGTCCAGGTACGAGGGTTTCCTGAATTTGAGGTCCAGGAGATATGTGACTCGCGCATACGTCAGGAGTGCTTCACTTTTTGGTAGATTGGAAAGGGTATCCAGCTTGCGATCGCACTTGGGAACCATTCAATTATGTGCACGCTCCCCATCTTGTTCGCGTATTCTACCGTCTGTTCCCTTGGAAGCCTGGGGCTCCGGGTCTTTTTGGGAGGGGTCATAGTGTCACGCCACTTGCCCGGAGACCGGGGTTTTCCTCTTCCTTTCGACCAGCATCATCTTGGCGGGTCTACTCGCGCTTCCGCGCTTGGGGTTCCACTGTTCGGAATCAGGCTCCTCTGCGCATGCACGGGCGACCGTGTCCATGCTTCCGCGCATGCGCGTTGGATTGGGCACTCAGTTACGAGAGCTTGCTTCTCAGGCCTCGTTTTGGACTCGCCAGCACCTGGGAACGAGGCGGCTTGCGTTCCAGGCCTCTCTGGTGCTGGCGGCGCTATAAGAGGAGCGATGAGCAGCAGCTGATTGCGTCTCAACGCCGTTAGTTTCTGATCGTGTTCCCGCTCCGTATTTACTTCCTGTTTTTCTGCCCGTTGCCTCCCCTGCTCTTGGTCCTTTCCCTGGGCTCTTTGGTTCCTTGCCCCTTGGTTCCCAGCCTGGTTGCTGTTCTGCTCCCGGGGTGGTCTTCAGTCCTGCCTGCCCTTGGTTCCCTTCCTCTCTGCCTTCTCTGGTTCCTCCCTGCCTTCTGTTCGTGTTCCACCTCTCCTGCCTGCCTTCTGGGTCCAGCCTCCCTCTCCTCTCCAGCCTGCTGGGTTTCCTTGTGGAACCTTCCCTTCAGCTTCCTACTCTGCCGGATTTGCTTCCCACCGTGGACAAGACCCTTCAGCTTCCCTTCTCTGTCGGATTTGCCTTGGGACTATCTACAGCTGCTGAAGGACTGACATCTTTACGCTCCCCCTGCCAGTGCTTGCTCTGTCCTGACGTCACGAAAATCGGGGGTGAGCACACGGTGACGTTGGGAGTCGGTTCACCCTCCGCCCAATTTAATCTTGGGTTGAGCTTTGGGCTGATTTCTCGCGTCACACTTACCTCAGTGAAATACAGGCAGTCTGGCTTCCAATCCAAGATCTTCTGCAAGACAAATAGGTGCGCAGCACTCCCGTGATATCGCTCTTAACAGACTCCAGTTTCACTGCAGCAGGCTCCTTCGGCACCAGTTGTGCCGAGTGGCCCCAGCACCGAGGATGCCAGGTCAGGTCTGACACCCTTAGGCTCGACCACGACCGTCGGGAAAGCTACCGTACCTCCAAAAGGTCGATATCATTGGCGCCATTAAGGCTGGTGGGAGCGACACCATACGTGCCGGTGATCGACTGCTTCTTCATCCCCTGGTCTCGATTGAAATTTTTTGAGATGATGCAGGCAATTTTTCGACGAAGGGAACCAGGTACCATTTGGCTTCTGGCTTTCTGGCGAAGGGCCCAGTGGTGACGATTATTTTGCCGACCAGGCTGATTTGGTCGCCCTTGCCGAAGGGCTCCATGATGCCAGCGGCCTCGATACGTCTCCCTATCTGGACATGCAATAAGCTACCCCATATGGGCATTCTAACTAGTAACTTAAACATCTAACATACAAACAACTTTTCTGGTGGCCATCACCTCCATAAGAAGAGTCAGTGAGCTACAAGCTTTGTCAGTGCAAGACCCTTTCTTTGTTATCCACAAAGACAAGTTAGTTCTAAGAATACACCCTAGGTTTTCTCCTAAGTTAATATCTAAGTTCCATGTTAACCAATCCATTGAACTACCCGCTTTCTTTCAAAATCCTTCAAGCTCAGCTGAAAAGAACCTCCATACACTAGGAGGGTAGTTCTTTACTATGTAAACAAGGCAAAATCGCTAAGAAAAACAAACCCAACTATTTTTCTCCATAGCAACTGGCAGGGAAGGTGATCAAATTTCTAAAAACGCCATCTCCAGATGGATAGTGAAATGCATACAGCTTGGCTTCTCCCTTTCAAACAAAACTATGCCTTTCACACCAAGAGCTCACTCTACCAGGTGTACAGGAGCTACCATGGCCTTTATTGCAAAAGTCCCTCTGGACGCCATTTGCAAAGCAGCTACATGGAGTTACATACATACTTTTAATCAGCATTACTGCATTGACACATATTTTAAAGCAGATTCACAGGTGGGACAAGCGGTGCTAAAACATCTATTTGCTGCTGTACCTTCTCACAGCCCACCACCTTCTCCAGACATTGCTCGCTAGTCTATGCATAGCATGTGATCTAAGCAGATACACAAGCCTCAGAAGGGATACATTACTCACCGTAATTGTATTTCTGATGCTTATATCTGCTTAGATTCACATGTACCCACCCATCCTCCCCTGTGGATTAGAAGGTGCATAAATGTTTTCTGGCTTTATCTACTCTTAAATGCTTTATTACATCTGTACTCATGCTACACTTCATGTTACCTCATGTCCGAAACAAAACAATCTGAGCGACCTCGACGCGTGAAGGACCATGGGTGCAGGAGACATCACACTAGGGATAGTATTATTGGCATGCTGTGGCGACGTCCCGTTTCGAGTTTCGAAAACAAAAAATGTAATACTGTGCCGTTACCACTACCACTAGATGTCGGCCTATGCATAGCATGTGAATCTAAGCAGATACAAACATCAGAAATACGATTACGGTGAGTAATGTATCCCATATAGCACGCACTGCGCCCATTACTTCACTTCTTTTTTTCCGCTGCACAGTTCGCTTCAGATCGGTTCTTTGACTTTGTGTCAACGTTTGTTTTTCAAATGTCGACTCCAAAAACAAGCTTTAAGAGATGTGCTGAGTGTGGGTAGAAGATGTCCATTACAGACCCACACCGCATCTGTCTCTGGTGACTGGGAATCGAGAACTAGATGGAAGACTGCGGTTCCTGTCTGCGCCTGATGGAAAGGCGCTGAAGGAGACGAAGGGGGAATCTTGCTGTTGGTAGGCACCCTTCAAGTCCCCTTCAACAACTCCTTCAAAAAGGAGGTCTTCTGATGAAAAGAGCTCTACGGCTGAGTCACCACATCGGAAGCGCATTAACAAGCGCTCGCGGTCTGCATATAGTTTGCATCACTCTTCGTCTTGGTCCTCCCAGAAGAAGGCCAAGAAGAGGCATCATAGATCGAGCTCTTAGTCCTCCAATTCCTCACTGGACCGCAAGGTCGTTTATCCAGGTAAGTCCGCTTCTAAAGCTGAGTGGGAGGATTTCCGCCGCCGTATGTTGGTAATATTTGAGAAGGCAGCTTCTCCCGCCCCTTCGAGAGAGCCAGAGAAGAGCTCAGACCCTGTCGAGCCTCGTAAGATTTAAAAGGTGTTAAAAATGGCTTTGCTTGTGGGCCCTCGAGCCCGGGCCCAAAACCGTTGATCCCTCAAAGACTTGAAACCTTGACAGGAGGAGAAGCCTAGCCTTCATCCTTCGATTACCTCGACGAGTCTTGAGTCTGGTACTTAGGCATCAAAGAGTTCGACGTCAAAGCCACCAACATAGACCGAACCTCCACCAAGAGTTTACTTTTTTAAGTGACTGTCCTCAATTTTTGAGGAAGATGAGGCTTCCGAGCAGGACGCCCCCTCCTTTTGGTTTGGAATTTTGGACATCTAATGTTCCTGAAGTCTTTATTTCAGAAGAGACAAAGATGCAGCATCTGCTAAACTTATTGAGGGATGCAAGTGGCCTTGGCACCTCTCCTGCCATAGAGTTTGCTAGTCCAGAGCCCTCTGCTCATGCAGATGGCTCTTACAGAGCACTTATGAGTAATGTAACAGAATATCTAGGTTGGTGAAGCAGTTTTTGAGCAGGATGACCTAACTGATATTTTGGAAAAGGGTCCTCAAAAAGATCCCATCCTATCTTTTCAATACTTTTCATTTCATATCGGCTTTATTTCGGTAAAATATACCATAAAAGCAAGTAAACATAACATCGGATTACAATCTTACAGCAATTTATCACACTATTTGATACAATTAAAACAGATACAAAAATTAAAATCACAGTCTTCCAAAAATTGAAAACGTGCTACACCATTCTATCAGCAATACATTTCCTCAAATACCAATCCCTCCTCCGGAATACTAAAAAAAAACACCAGGCAGCGATAACCAAGTCCGCCCGAAGTTAAAAATGAGGGCCGAGCGACAATGGATGATTCAAGCTAGTTTTAACAGTGGAATAATGTCAGTTTTCTAATCTCAATGTGAAAGGGGCAAAATATAACAAAATGTAAAAGATCCTTTCACAGCTTTGACAGGCCGAATTCTTAGCATACCCCTGCCAATTCCTTGTGTTATCTTGCAAAAGCAGGAAGTTAAAACTCAATACTGCTCTGAAGAAAAGAGTAATGGCCAATTGGTTAGCCCCAGATACTAACCCTACGGTTAGTATGGATCTCCCAAGGAAGTATAAGCCTTCTTGTGTGGATCCACACTTTGTCTAAACATCCGTCGCCTGAAAGTATGGTAGTCCAGGCTGCCTCCTCATCATCTAAGGCTGCTACATACCCAACTATACCACCCGACAGGGATGACAAAATGTTTGACACCTTGGCCAAGAGTTTTTTTTCTGCTAGTAGTATAGCTTTAAAATCTATCCACACTACTGTGGCCAAGTTTTCCTTCACGTTATGGGATGGCATAGCTATGGCTGTGGAACATATCCCAGAAGGAGAAGAAAGGGATAGTTTAATAAACATCATTGAAGATGGGAAGGAGGCCTTGTGCGAGTCTTTTCAAACTGGGCTTGATTCAGCGGATGTTGTCAGCCGGGCGATGCCAGCTAGCACTGTTTCCCACAGGTTTGCTTGGCTACGTAGATCTGGTTTTGCGCCTGACGTTCATGCGAGCTTGTTAAACATGCCCTTCAATGGCTCCCACTTGTTTGGTAGAAAAGCTGATCTTAGAAAATCTCCAATCATCAAAGGCAGCTGCAAAGTAACTTGGTGCGGCAAGTCGCCTGCCGCAGCATTCCCATTCGGCTCCTCAAACCTGGAGGGGGCTGGTCCTTCCGATATTACTCATCTTTCAAAAAGGACGATGGTCCAAGCCATTCAAAGGGTCAGAGAAGATTTCCTCGTGGTGGACGAGGTTGAGCTGGAAAAAGCACTCACAGCTACAGCCTCCTTACCATCAGCTGCCACCGCAACAACACCAAAACCGCAGGACCTTAGTGGGGGGGCAGGCTGAGTCAGCATTTGGAAAAATGGCGGGGCATTGCTTATGATGCTTGGGCCTTGCAGACTGTAGCCCAAGGTTACAGCCTCCCGTTCTTGAGAAGGCCTATCCATTGCTCACCAGGGAACCTCCCCCCCAAAGTTATGTGCCCGCTGCTTATGCAGTAGATTGCCATCCTGTTGGAGAAAGGTGCCATAGAGCCGGTGCCTGTGGCAGAGAGGAACCAAGGGTGGTACACCCGATATTTTTTTATCCGAATGAAGGATGGAGGATTGAGACCCATCTTGGACTTGAGATGCTTGAACACGTTCCTCAGGAAGGACAAGTTCAAGATGGTCACTCTTTCTCAGATCCTCCAGACCCTCCAGCTCCAAGATTGGATGGTATCATTGGACCTTCAGGATGTTTACTTTATGTGCCTATCCATCACAAATACAGGAAGTACCTGTGGTTCGCAATTGGCAATTCTCATTTTCTTTTTTGGGTTCTGTATCGGGCTTACCTTGGCCCCAAGGGTTTTCACCAAGTTAATGGCAGTAGTGGCAGCAAGTCTCAGGGGGGGCATTCACATCGACTCCTACCTGGATGATTGGCTGATCAGGCTCTGTTCCCCCGAACAGGTCCTAGAACATCTCAGCATCAGCTTCCACTCTCTCCACAAGCTGGGCTTCTCCCTCAATTTCAAGAAAGTGCCCAATGTCTACCTGCCTTTGATTTTCAGAAGTTGCTCGGCCTCATGGTATCCTAGTGCCAGAGGCCCGGCTGAGAATGAGGCCTCTTCAATGGGCCCTCAGATCCCAGTGGTCTTAATTCTCTGGTAGAATGACGGATCTACTTCAGGTCCCAATAAAGGTCAAGCAGGATCTCCTGTTGTGGGCCTGCAAGGAGAATGTGTTGGAACGGGGAACCCTTTTGGCAGCCATGGCCGGAAATTACAGTAGTTACGCATGCCTCCCTCACGGGTTGGGGAGGTCACACCAGCGATCTGATGGTCAGATGTCGTTGGTCTCTCGGAGTCCAAACTACACATTAACCTCTTAGAGCTGGCAATCAGACTAGCGCTGATGGCCTTTCTGCCATCCGTACGGGGAAAGAATGTGCTAATGATGATAGACAACACATTGGCCATGCATTACCTCACCATGAGAGGAGGTGTAGGGTCACTACCACTGTGCAGAGAGGCAATGTAGCTCTGGTTTTGGGCACTTGAAGAAGGAATCTCTCTATCAGCAGTTCACCTAGAAATGAGGGGAACACTATGGCAGAGGCTCTGAGCAGGCAGAGCACAGTCTCCTACGAGTGGGAGCCTGCTCAGGAAGTCCTTCAAGAGATCATCACCCTTTTGGAACTCCTCAAGTGGATCTGTTTGCGTCCAGTGTCGACAGGAAGTGCAAGCTGTTTTGCTCCAGGGAATTTCCTCCAAGAGGACTGGGACTTTCCACTCCTGTACGCATTTTCTCCAGTCCCCGTCATTCCTCACGTCATCAGGAGGTTGAGGAAGTTTGGGAAAACCATGATCCTCATTTCCCCGGATTCGTCCAGTAGAGCGTGGGACCTGGACATGTCTGTCTGCCCTCGAAATCCTCTTCCCCAAATACAGGCTCTGCTGTTGCAAGAGGGATGTCACAAATCAGGACCCTGAACCTTCATACCTGGTTTCTGAGAGGTTGAGATACAGGAATTGGGACCTCCCAGAAGACGCAATAGAGGTGTTGCTTTCTGCCGGAAGACCAGCAACAAATTCTCTATACCGGTGCTGTTGGAATAAGTTTTGCAGCTGGTGCAACAATAAAAATGTGGACCCTTTCACCTGCGACACACCGGTGTTGCTGTCTTTTTTACTTCATTTGGCCCATTAGGGGCTACAGGTTGCGACTGCAAAGGGCTATGTGCGAGACCAGAGGCTGTCTCTCCCGCTAGTCCCCGGAGAGCTTTCTCTCAGGTGGCAAAGGCACGGCCATCGCCTTTGTAGCCAGACCCTGGGGTGGATTGGTGCGGGAGGATCAGGGGTCTTTGGGGAGTGGGGGTGAGGCTTCTGATGGTGAGACCCGATATGACCCCCTTTTTTGTTCATTTACCCAATCCTATTTTTTAGGACACTCTGAGATCCCAGCCACCCCCTCCCCCTTTGGACACAAACACTGGGCCGAGAAGAGGGTGACTAAGAGCAACAAACTTAACTTTCATACGTTATTCGAGTCAGGCGAAGTCAGGCACTTGACTTCAAGTGCACACACCTGATACCAGTTAGTTCTCCTCACACAGATGAAAGTCAACACCAAGACACACTCTGAGCAAGGCGGAACACGAGTACAAGCAGAACTTCCGGGACAAAGGCAAACCTACTGGAGCAGAGTGACAGACCAAGGCATGAGTGCTGCAGGTGGAAATCCCCAGGGTTCCCTACTGGAGGTTTTTACCTCCGACAGACTGCGAAAGACGGTTTCATGCCATTTCATCGCAGGATGTTTTTTCATGGATTTTTTAAGTGATTTTTTTTTGCGAAAAAAACGCATAGAATTCCCCCCCTTCACAACCCCTCCATTTTCTAAAACATTCCATGGGTTTTTTCAAAAAACAATTCGCGGTAAAAAACGCGGTGAAATAACATCCCGCGATGAAAGGACATTGTAACGTAAAAGACATGTGGAAAAGGCCAGATCCCAGAAGTGAAGACTGCATTGTGTTTCAAGGATGCCAGCGACCCTCCCGGGTGAACGTCAGAGTTGTGGCGGCGAGGCCAAGCCTGTGGTACTAACCTTGACTCTTGAATCGAAATCGCAAAAACCCAGAAAAAGGCGCACAAAGCCGGTGAGTTGGCAAGCGACCTGAGAGACTGGTGTGTGTTAAAGTTTGAAATAGAAACAATATATCACAATTGAAGACTGCAAGTGTGTGGATGAGACGTGAAGAAAGGCAGACCTGTTAAGTGAACTTTGATGTAAAAATCATCTGTGAAATCAGCGATACTAAGTAACGCAGTGTTCCGTTGAAAGGAAGTAGCCACGAAAGGTACTTTGTTTAAAGTAAGAAAGCAAAAGTGAAATAAATAACATTAATTCCTAGAGGAAGGAAAAGTGAGAGTTAACACTGTGAACTTTAAGTCGAAGTAGTCCTGCGGTGGTATGTAAAGAAGCCATGCAGATTTGAAGGTTTTCAATATCTGAAAAACGTTCGAGCCCGGCTGAGGGAGACCCGAAGGATGATAAGTTTGGGGAAAGGAGCACCTTGAACACTGTTTTGTGTTGAACTTAATGGTGATAGGTGTGAGCCCAACAGAGGGGGATCTTTGTGAATGTTTGTTGAAACACTAATTCGAAAGTTTGCGAAAGAGAATGTAGCGTGGAAAGCCAGACAGGCGTCGGTACACGATTTTGAACTGTGTATTGTGTTGGAAACTGGGTCAGAGTGTGTCATCCTGCCTACAGGGACCCTTTTACCCCTTGAGGCCTAATGTGAGGAGGAGAGCTGGTTCAGCCACATTATAATTTGAACACTGATTTTTCCTTTTGCATACATTTCTCCTTTTTACACTTTTTGGTACAAGAAATACAGTAGGCATTAGGTTTTGTTAGCATAGGTCATTTTGTTTTGACAGGACTCCACGAAGACAGCGTTATTTATTATTTGATGGTCGAGATTACCCCCATCTTATTTATTGGGCAAAGGAGGAGTTTTTCCAACCGCAACAATTTTAATAACAGTTTTAAAATTGTGCCCATTGTGTCAGTATCATACTTGTGATACCATACCTTCCCTACAGCTATCTGGCATCACTTTCTATTTTTAAGTGTTCGCCAGAGCGAAGATTGTTCTTTATTGTGATCCAACTTCTGAAGTAACTAACCAATTGTAACTAAGTAATTGTTTCCAGCTGGGATCTGAACCTTGTGTTAAAATTCCTCACGGGTGCTCCGTTTGAGCCCCTTAATTCCTATCATCTAAGGATGCTGACCCTCAAAACAGTCGTTTTAACTGCCGTTACATCAGATCGTAGAGTCAGTGAATTACAGGCTCTATCTTGTAATCCTCAATTTGCCACCTTTAACAAGAGAAGCTTGTGCTGAGTTTCCTCCCTTCCTTTCTACCGCGGGTAGTTTCAGAATTTCATCTAGAACAAAGAATTGTGCTTCCTACCTTTTACTCGCAACCGTAACCCTCCAAGGAGGGGGAGAGACTTAATCGTCTCGGTCCTAAGAGGGCCTTTAGCTTTTACATCTCTAGAATGGCAAAGCCTAGGCAAGACAAACTTTTTTTTTATTGGGTATACTGCTCAGAAGCTACGTTAAGCTGTAAGCACACTCCAGTAGTACATTATTTATTTTTATTTATTTACAGTATATTGTCAACAAAAGTTTACTTTTAATACTGCATGATTGCTTATTATAAATCATTGATCGAAATTCATGAAAGAACATTTTAAAAACAGAACCAATGTTCCAACAAATACCACACAGCATCAAAGTCGTCATGGGTCAACATCCCAAAATAACTAGAACCTGCCTGATCTTTTTCCACAGAATACTAAAGTGTACAATGCAAGGTTCAGTACACCCGCTCATAAGGATGTTCCAAATATCTTCGCTGGTGTAGTTCCCCTGCATTCCTGCTGATGGCAGCGCCAATAGGCGAAGCTTAGTGGTAGAGGAACAGTCAGACAAAAGATGTTTAGCGGACTCCATCCGCAGCTCACCACATAGCCGACAGTATCTTAAGTTCCTCGAAATGTTCCTTCGAGCTGCCATTATCTCAAGAGACTCAATACAATTAAATGTAATTCTAAGGTAATCCCACACCAGTGAATTACCAAGAAAACGGTCGATGTAACTGGGGAGGTTGCCCTGGTCCTGGATCTACTCAATGAATTCAGTGGCATTGCTTTTGGTAGCCAGATTCACAATAAATTGTTCTTTACTCTGAGAATTTCCTAAAGTAAAGTAGTAGATTACGAAATACGTGGGAGGACACAATCCATTCGAAGAACAAATTAATTAACCCATATAATGTTCTTTCGACTGGATGTTCCTACCACGTATTCCTCATTAACCCTCCCATCTTGCCCCTCAAGAGAATTTCTGTATATTACACCCTCCTCTCCTTCAACGTTAGGTCATTCTTTGGTCCTGCAAACTTCTGTGCTTTTGGGAGAGGAAAAACTGGAACTGAAGTAATGGGTGCAGTGCGTGGCATATATGCAGTCATTGACGTCATACTGAGAACATTGTTTCCGAATCAGCTGACGCTGGATGGAAGATATCAAAGATGAGGAATACATGGGAGGAACATCCTGTCGGAAGAACATTACCAGGGGTAAGTATTTTTTTTCTTTAGGGTTAATAACTTCTGATTAATGTGGTTTTTCCCTTCACCTCTTTGGTCTGTTTGACTTGCAATTCCTCTCTTCCTCCAGGGTAAGCTTTCTACTTTCTAATGACCCCCTAAATCCCTCGGCAACCTCCATGAAAGGCTGGGGGAACGTGGTGGTTTCATCACTGAATGGGTGTCTATCCAGTCCCCCAAAGTTTCCCATTCCTCCGGTATAGTTGCCAAACAGGTGACCGAATGTCGGAATTTGTGAAATCCTCTTTAGTGTACCCTGGGCGAAGCACAATTATCTTATATGTTTATGGTTAGACAAGCACATGCATCTTCCCTCCACTTCTCCCAGGCTGCCACTGGGATCTCCCTCTACACCCCCTCGTTCACAGACCTATAGTGGCATGACTATTTAATTGTTGGGACAGAAACACTGACTGAGAGCACCATGGGATTGGTGCATTGCAATTCCGAGGCTCCAGGATCAGCATTTTATTTATTTTTTAAACTCTTTGAGTTTTGTTTACAACCTCTTAACAAACAAAACAGTTATGCATGCAATTGACGGGTGTATCATACAGCATATTATAGCGTCTCAGAGCACATTTCAGGTAATTACCGCTTGTAACGTATACGTTATTTTGTGTGGGTCACGTGGCGTATTTCATGGGGGGGGCATTCCCCAGTTTGTTGATCCCTGGCAATAGGTAAACCAGGGTGAGCGTTGTACCTCTACACAGTGTCCGGGGAGTGCCAGTGTCTTTTCTTTTACACGCTGGGGTTTCTCAGGTTAGACTCTGCTTGGGGGGAGAACAGTGTTTGTACCAGTGTGTTCCAAGCATCAATCCTCGCACTGCTTTTGTGCATTCCCCTTTGTAGTGCACTATGCCACACAGATAATTCGGCCAGCGACCAACGTCTGCCCCCCATGCTTCTATCTTTGGGGCGGTTTTTGATTTCCAGACTATCACAATCCTGCGCTTTGCCTGGGTGCCCATTAGGTCCTTCATTTTAGCTAATGTACTAACTGCCTGTTGCCTTTCAGGGAATAGTCCGAGCAGGTCGGATTCTGGCAGCCAAGCATGCAGTTGGATGCCGCCTGTGGCTGCTCTTGCATTAATCTCCTCCCAGATGTTCCTGATCACCGGGCATGACCAGAACATATGTAGCATATTTGCATTTTCTGTGGTGCATCTTGGACATGCCTGCCCTGTCTTGCTAGCCATTTTGGATAACCTTTTTGGGGTTAAGTATGCTCTGTGTGTTACATATAATTGTGTTAGTTGGAATCTGGCGTTTCTAGAGATCTTTTTTATATACAGTAGGGCCGTCCCTTATTCCGTGTCAGTTTGTGCTCTCCCCAGCTAATGTTCCTTTCACACGGCGGTTGATGCCGTTGTGTTATGGTTGTGCAGGAGCAGGAGCAATTCATACAGTCTGGACACTGTGTGTCCTCCTTCCGCCAGATCGAATCCTGTGTCAAGTACTTAATTTGTTCCCGCTCCCATTTTTAACCCTGGCCATCTTTTGTTTAGTGTCCCTATCATGCCTTTGTACAACATAAATTAGCCTTTATGTATATCATGGTCTTCCATTAGCCTCTGAAACTCAATCCACTGTCCGTCCTTCCGCCCATAAGTCGCCTATGTCGGCGATTTCTTTGGCTTCCCAATGCTTCCAGAATGTGCATAGCGTTCCCGGTTGGCAATCAGAGTCCCACAAGGGGGACAAATATGGAGCAAGGATCCAGGGTTTCTAAAATCTTCCATGCTCTTTGCCATAGGGAGAGGCCTAATGTAATGAGTGAGGGGGGGGTTTCTGGTTCGGGGTCTTACCCATCCATATTATCTCTTCAGGATCGGCATCTTTCATGACTTTTTTTGGCTAATGTTCAAGTGGCCAAAAAAGGTTAATGCAGCCAAGAACATTCTGAGAGAACACAAGATAAAATATCTATAAGGAGGAATCCTACTATTTACACTGTTCCACCAAAGGCAATTAACTTTATAGGAAAGCTAATTGACATAAATGAATGTGAAGGAGGGTGCTCACTCCTCAACAGGTCAGTAATAAAGTGGGCAGACATGTGGCCAGATGACAACAGAGTGATATTCTGCTTACCAAGTACCAACAGATGTACTGTTATCCTTCCCAGCTCCTGTCTGGGCCCCACGCCTGCTTCCTGTACCCCGTACCAGATGTAACAATTGGATCTATCTGCTGTGCTGCTGAGAATCACACCTTTTAGTGACAGGAGCTGCTACACTCGCTGCATTTGTGATTTCCATTTGGATTTGCATTTGATTTGCGCTGCATTTGGATTTGGATTGGATTTGCGATTTGCATTTGGATTTGCATTTGATTTGCGCTGCATTTCGATCGCTGCATTTGCCCATCCATCTGGCTGCCTGACTTCTTCCTCTGGTGCCTCCATTCCGCTTCTGGCACCACCGCCTGTGGCCCTTCCCACTCAGGAGCGGGTACAATCCGTACAGGGTTGCCATATCTCCCCATCCTCATTAACTGCCCTGTTCTCCTGTTGGAGCCTCCATACTGCTCCTAGCACCTCCTTCAGTGGACTTCCCACTCTAGTCCACTTCTAGCTGCCTAACATTGTGGAATCAGTCGGCCCATCCCAGCAGTCCTACCCCTCACCGACCATCACCCTCTCTCTGGTCCTGTGCTTCTGGCCCTCTCCGCCCAAGAATAAGCGCAGCAGCCCATCATCCTGACATCAGTTTGCCTGCCTCAACGACCTGGGCCCCTTCCACCAGTGACTCCTTCTAAGAACTTGTACCTGCAGCTCTCCCTACTCAAGATCAGGTTCAGCAGCCCAGCATCGTGACCTCAATCTGCCTGCCTCAACCGCCTGGGCCCCCTATGCCTGCAGTATCAGGTGCCTGCTGTCTACGACCCCACTGGCTCCAGTCATCCATCTCTCATCGCTGGGCCTGGGACTTCCTCTGGCGCCAACCTGTACCTGCTGCCTAGCGCTTCCGCTCCGACCCTACTGAGCCCCCATCTGACAGTGACCGGCGCCACTCCACTTTACTCCTAACTTGCTTCTATCCTCTCCCTATCCCTCTGTCAAGGATGGCACTCTGTCAAGAGTGGCACAGGGCACCCAGGTAAGGTTTGGGTGGCTGTGCTGATGTAAGATGACAGATAAGCACACACACAGCAGGAAGCTCAACAAGAACGAAGAGTAGGCAACTGTGGTAGGGAATACAAAGGTAAAAACAAACTGGATTCCCTCTTGGGGTGTATGCAGAAATGGGAAAGAGTGTTCCACGGATCATGGGAAACTCCAGCCTTCTGCACAGATTGCTATTACAGGGGCCCACGCTGTATGCTCATGGCTGGGAACTACAGCAGTGGGTGTCTGTAACACTGAAACGCAACAAGGGAAGGGGCAGAGGTTGCCTGCCGGAAACTAACACTTAAGCTATGTACAAAGGGATCTACATATGATACAAGAGAAGACAAGAACAGAAATATTCAGGGAAAAGGAAGTCAATGAGCAATCTAGCAGAAGGAAATGAAGGAAAAGCAGTATAACTGAAATGGGTAACCTAAGGGAAGGACAAAGGACTCAAGGAAGAGAAGGACAGGGGTCAAGAACAGGGGGGTTGCAAACAAGTAAGAGAGCAAGGGAGCAGCAGCCAGGAAACAGGGGGGCTGCAAACAGGGAAGCAGGGCTGCAGTAACGGATGGCACAAGGTGCAGGTAAACTGTTGTGAACTGCAGAGGACTGTAGTAGGCTGCAAGGCAGGGAGCCCAGAGGAGCAGGGCAGAGAGCTGTAGTAGACGGCAGACAGAGAGCCCAGAGGAGCAGGGTAGCAAGGAGCGAGCCTGAAGGAGCAGGGCTGCAAGGCAGGGAGCCCAGAGGACAAAGGCTGAAGGCAGAGGAGTGTAGCAAGCTGCAAGGCAGGGGGTCCAGAGGACAAGGGCTGTAGGCAGCGGAGTGAAGCAGGCTGCAAGGCAGGGAGCTGAGAGGAGCAGGGCAGCAAGGAGCGAACCCGGAGGAGCAGGGCTCTGAGGCAGGGAGCCCAGAGGACAAGGCCTGTTGCCAGCGGAGTGAAGCAGACAGCAAGGCAGGGAGCCCAGAGGACAATGGCTGTAGGTAGAAGGCAGCAGAGCGTGATCGGCTGCAAGGCAAGGAGCCCAGAGGACAAGGGCTGTAGGCAGCGGAGTGAAGCCGGCTGCAAGGCAGGGAGCCCAGAGGACAAGGGCTGTAGGCAGCGGAGTGAAGCAGGCTGCAAGACAAGGAGCCCAGAAGAGCAGGGCAGCAAGGAGTGAGCCCAGAGGAGCAGGGCCGCTGACTGTAGAGGGCTGCAGAGAACTGTAGTAGGCTACAAGGCAGGAAGCCCAGAAAGGGCACTGGAACAAAAGCAGGAACAGCATACAAATTCGTAGCTCAAGGCAAAAAGGGGCTGGGAGACTCTTGATCCAAGAGACTGAGCTCCTGCAGGCAGCTGCTTAAATACAGCCCTGCCCTGTACTGAGGCAGGCTAATTGGCAGCACCTGGAGCAGCACACCTGAAGATAATCTGCCTCCTCCTTCTCTGGTCCTGAGATGGTGGAAGCAGCACTGATCGCTAGGGCTTCTGGGGATTCTGGTTCCAATACTGACGAATGGGAATGGCCATGAATTGTTAGCTGTAGCAAGGTGCATTATGGTACATGTAGTTAGTTGAATTAAATAGGAAAGTACCAATGTTGCGCAAATGGGAATTAAGGACCAAAGTGTGAATAGGGGTTGTTCAAAGAGTATTATGAAGATGAATGAATAACAATTAGTCCATGATGGTTGCCAATGAGTGCGCCCGTGGCACAGGCATGACACCCTCACCTAAATCCTTCCATTGTGTACTGTCCCTTCTTGTAATTGCTACACAGGTCTCTGTCCTCGCCATCTCTAGACTCTACAGCTACGGCCCTTCTCTACTTGTCCTATCTCTGAGCCCTCTGCTATGTGATCTTCCAAAACTCCTTTCCACCACCATGTCTCCCCCCTCTCTCCCTCCTACTATCTTCCCCTCTCCCTCTTACTCTCCTTTTTCCTCCTAATGCCCGGACCTCTCCACTATCCTCCCCTACACTCCTCCTGTCACACTTCTACCTTCTCTTACCGCCCTAATCTTCTTTACCCCCCTACCGCTAGCCAATCCGCCCTCATGAACATGGCTTTCTGGAACACCAGATCAATCTGCTACAAAACCACAGCAGTTCTTGACTTATTCTTATTCGCCTCAACCTTCATTTCCTCTGCCTAACTGAAACCTGGATTCCCCCCCATAACAACTCTGTCCCCACTTCCTTAACCACCTCCTCCTCCTCCTTCTTTCACACCCCTTGCGCTACTGGCCGTGGCGGAGGCGTTGGCCTCCTCTACCACCCTAAGTACATCTACTCCTCCTCCTCACCATCTCTCCCTTCTTTCCCTTCCTTTGAATTCCTTTACAAATCTTTCTCCTCTCCCCACCCTGTTTCCTTCCTGATCATCTATCGTCCCCCTGGCCCTCTCTCTTCCTTCTATGAAGTCCTTGATCACCTACTCTCGCTTATCTCTCCGTCCCCCTCTCCTCTATCAGTGCCTGGCGACTTTAATCTTCATATTCCTTCTCCCCCTCAATCCTCTCCCCTCTTCTCCATCCTTGACTCCTACCTCCTTCCCCCCTTCCTTCCTCCCCCACTCACTCCTCTGGCTCCTCCCTTGACCTCATCTTCAATTCTTCCTACCCCTCTTCCCCAGTCTCTTCTCTTCCTGTCTAACTCTCCGATCACGTCTTACTCTCTTTCTCCCTTTCTCCTCTCCCACACTCCTCTGCTGCTAATCCCTCCCCTCCAATCTACTCACAGCGTGACTTTCGTAACTTCGACCCTACCCTCTTTACTGACACTTGCTCTTTTTCTCTACCAACTCTCCAAAACTTCTCTTTATTATCTGCGAATGATGCTCTATCCTCCCTTTCCTCCTCTATCTCCTCCGCCCTTGATCAACTTTACCCCCTTTCTCTCTTCCATCCAACCCGGAAACCCTCTCAATCTTGGCTTACTCCTCATCTCCTCTCTATGCGGCGCCTTCTCTGATGTCTGGAGAGACTCTGGCTCAAAACTCCCTCGTTTTCTAACCAGACCTCTTACTTCTCTTACCACGTACTCTATTGTCTTGCCTCAGCTAAATCCTCCTACTACTCTAACCTACTCCAATCTCAAGCCACCCACCCTCGCCGTATTTTCCAAACTCTCTCTCGACTTCTCTCCTCCCACTCCTGATCCCTCCTCAAATTCCACACTCTCTCCTTCTGACTTCGCTAACTTCTTCTCCTCCAAAATTCTCACCCTCTGGCAAAAAATCAACACCCCCTCTGACTTCCCCTCTCCTCCTCCCCTCTCCCCTCCCTCATCCTCCATGTCCATCTCCTCACCCGTCTCCCCTTCCGAAGTCTCCGCCCTTCTATCCAAAGCCCACCCCACGTCCGCCTCAACTGACCCTCTCCCTTCCCTTCTTATCCCTAAGATTTACCCTCTTCCTATATCCCTACCTTACCTCCTTCAACATCTGCCTCTCCTCAGCAACCTTTCCCAGTGCGTTCAAGCATGCTACGATTATTCCTATTCTGAAGAAACCTTCTGCTGATCCACTTCTCACCTCTAACTTCAGACCTATCTCTCTTCTCCGATTCCTCTCTAAGCTTCTCGAGAGCCTTGCCTACTCTAAGCTCTCATCCTTTGCCACTACTTTCTCTCTCCTACCACCCTCCCAATCTGGCTTCCGTCCCAAACATTCCACTGAAACTACTCTCACCTCTATCCTTAACTCCCTCCTTTCTGCTCGCCATGCCAAGCAATCCTCTATCCTTATTCTCCTCGATCTCTCCGCAGCCTTTGACACTGTCGATCATCCCCTCCTTCTCCAAACTCTTTCCTCCTTCGGGTTCAAAGGCTCTGTTCTCAACTGGTTATCCTCTTACCTCTCTTTCCGCTCCTTTACTGTATCCTGGGGCGGCCGGACCTCTCCTACCTATCCCCTTGATTACGGAGTACCCCAAGGTTCAGTGCTTGGTCCTTTCCTTTTCTCTCTTTACACCTCCCTCATTGCCCCTGTTATCTCCTCGTTTGGCATCCCCCACCACTTCTATGCCGACGACACTCAACTCTTTCTCTCTTTCTCCTCCTTCTCAACTGACCTTCACCAAAAACTCTTTTCCTGCCTTACTGCCATTAAGAACTGGATGTCCTCCCGCTTTCTCTCTCTTAACACTGACAAGACCGAAGTCCTATTCTTTCCCTCCAACTCTCTTCTCCCTCCCTCTCCTCCCCCATTCATTCACTTTCCTCGCTCTAATCTCCCCATCTCTCTCCAAGCTCGTAATTTAGGCATTCTCTTTGACTCCTCTCTATCCTTCTCCCAACATATTTCCCTCACTTCTCGCACCTGTCGCTACCACCTCTTCAATATTTGCAAAATCCGCCCCTCCCTCACTTTCCACGCTACCAAACTGTTCATCTCCTCCCTCATCTTCTCCCGCCTCTTCTATTGCTCTTCCCTACTCTTTGGACTACCTACATCTCATCTTGCCCCCCTTAAACCCATCTACCACTCTGCTGTTTGTACCCTATGTCTTTTTACCTCCTGTGACTCCATCTCTACTTCGCTATCTTACCTTGGCTGGCTACCATTTCACTCCCAACTTAAATTTCACTTTCTATGACTCGTCTTTAAATCCCTCCATGGTCTCGCTCCCCCTTATCTCTCCTCCCTTCTCTCTTTCCACTCCCCCTCCCGTTCCCTTCGATCCCCTGACCATTTCCTTCTCACTGTACTTCCATCCCCCTGTGTCTCCTCTCGTTTCTGCTCCTTTAAAAGGCTCTTGAGTAGCCGAAACATGTGTTAACCAGAAATAGAGGGCTTAGTAACTTCAAATGGAAAACTCTAAAATTTGCACATAGAGTTGCTGCATGTGATCAAATTTGCAAAATATAAAGGAAGGTATTCTTGAAATAATTGTGTGGCGCAATCATTGTGTGGCAGACCACTTTGATCTGTTTTCAAACCAAGGAGGTAGGGGATTGGTTCCTCCAAATATTTGCCATACGGATGCGACACAGCTGAGAAGCTCTAAAATTAATTTAAGGTCGCCAACAGAAGAGGTTGTACCCACACTCATCCCCATAAAAAACTCTCTGGTAATATAACAAGGGAGGAGAACATTAGGAGAGCTTGAGGGATGGAGGGCGGTTAAGTTGGCACAGTCCTGACTGCATCTCATACTGATGTAGCTGAGATGGATTTACTGGCTGAAATAGGATTCACACAGCAGGGAATACATGTCAAAATCACACAGATAGGCTCTGGTGAAAGGCTGATAGGCATTTGGTTAATATGTTCTCTTGGAATGTCAAGGGTCTCAACTTGCACAAACTGGTACCAAAATATTTGCTTATTTGCATTGTCGTGAGACCTAACATGTAATTTTCAAAGCAATTCAAAGTTGTGTGTGCCCCTCTAAGCCTTACTCGCTGTACTTAGAGAGGTTCAGCTTAACCGCACTAATATGTCTCTACAAGGCTGAAACATGTGCCTGGGGTTGCTAATGATACTCTTGTTTAGCGTACTGCCTTGCGTTTTGGTGCTGCACTGCCCATGTGGGTGGGATCAAACTATTATGCTAATAGATGTTGATCCTCTGTGAAAGGTACAGTGTTCTGAAACGCGGTTTATTTATTTATTTGCATTTATAAAGCGTACAGAGCTGCCCTGAGGCATCATGGCGCTGTTACAGAAGACTTGAGATCAACATAGCATAGGATGTAACAGTTGCTAGCAGTGGTATGATGACAGTGGTAATCAATAAAGTTATCCTTTGCTAAGGTTACAATGCAAGTTAGTTCGGAAACTTTAGCGGAATAGGAAGGTTTTTAGATCTTTTCGAAAGGTGGTTGGTCTAATAGAACAGGTTATTTGTTTGTGTTAGTTCTCAGTAGAAGGGCTCTATAATTTATTGCAAGTGTTGTAATGCTCAAAGATGTGCATTTCCTTATGCCAGAGAATAAAGCCCTTGCCAAGTCATTTAAACAATTCATAGTTTATTTCGAGCACTGAGCCCATAAAAAGTGATACAAAGTAAAAAATAAAATATGTTAAGACTCAATAAAAAATGTGTTGGAAGTGCAAATATGTAATTGAAGTCTCAAAATATACAAGGATAACTGACAGTTGAGCAACAATAACATGATTAATACAATGAAAATAACGAAAGATAAGCAAGAAAAATACTGTTAAGGAGAAGTCTCCAGAATGGCTAATTTCCCTTACCTAATGAGTCCCTAAGCAGCTTTGCTGGATTTCTAGGATTTTTTTTTCACCTGGTAAGTGTGTGAGCCTTTTTTCCCACTCTTACATGTGTTTTACTGTGTGTGTTTAACCTTTTCTTGTGTTCATAGACTGTGGAGCCTCACCTACTCCACAGGCATCATATTTTTATGGTGTGTTACACAGCACCTTCAGTGCAGTGACACAGAGTTGTGATTTAGACTTCCCAACTCAGACTCCATTTTCTGGGACTGACTACTGTCTCCCAGGACATATAAAGTTGCCATTAACTTTATTAGCCTCTGTAAAACCACAGACCCAGTACAAACCATCTTACATGGAGTACTGGAAAGGGTTACTAGTTATCCCTTTTTGTCTGTTTTTCTTGGAGCATTGTTTCGCTCCCTTTTCATCAAGACTTGGCTGGTGACAGTGGTAACTACCCTAATTCCCCTACCACAGTTATCTTAAATAACCTTGGTATTGTTTTAGGCTATCTTGGTAGCCTCGACCTTAAACCTGCTAGACCATATATGTTTTATTTTGATTCCGGCTGGGTTTATTTGCCATTTCTTTTTGTAAAAGTCTTTCTCGTGTTTTACCCGGCGCGCCAAACCAGGTTTGGTTCCTTTGTTCACCGTCTCTTCGCGGGCTTCTACACAGAAGCCCTCCTTAGGTGCCTGAAAGTCTGGGTAGGCAGGATGTGAGGGAGGGGTTTTAGGACCCCTGCCATGGGTTCGCTCAGTAGTCCAAGTTGCACTCCTGTTTGATTGGTTGGCTAGGTGACTGTCCGGCCAGGACAGCCACCCTGCTGTGTGATTGACAGCCAGGCTGTGTGAATGGGGGAAAAATGCATAAAAACCAGGTCTCTGGGTCTGGAAAGACGAGGAGCTGACGGAAGAGGACCCCTACGACGACTGAACCACCCGGTGAAGCCCTGCTGCAGGTCCGAATCTTCGAACTCCAACGACAGAGAAGATCCGCCAGGAATCTCCTTCCCCTGAGCTGGTGGGACCAACCAGTTTGCCAAAACTGCAAGCCAGGACTCCCTCCTCTGGTCGAATTTGCTGTAGAGCGCTACAGTGGGCCGGATAGCCAGTAAGGTCAGACCCTGCTTGGGTTTTAAGGAGCGCACCTTTTATTAGTTGTTTTGCTCTGCTGCTGTTTTTTTTCCCTGGGTAGTGCAGGACCCTCCAGTCTTCCTACTTCATGTCAGTCCGACAGTCGCTTCAGGAACCGTGAGCCTGCAGGAACTACCAGGAACGTCTGCCTCAGCTACAGCTTCTTCTCCACTTAAAGGTACTGTGCAAATCCGGTTGCTCGTTTCGTTCAGCTGTGGTGAAAGTGCATGAAAGCTTTCTCCAATCGGAGGGCTTGTCCTTCTCTATTCTTTAAACTAACTTTTCTGCCGACCAACTTCGTCCGGAACTCTTGGCAAAGACTTAACCGCGAACTACCCTGAGCTGTGTGATCTTGAGTAAAATTCTTTTTTCCTATTTACTTTGGCCATAAGCCCATTTGATCTGATTCTATCACTGTAGTTCCTCTTTCTAGATTGCCCTGCTTACTTACCTGTTGATGTTGGTCTATTTCTGCCTCACTTTGTCTTTCCCTCCCTTTTTAAATTCTGGAGTGCCATTTTGCTCCCACTTCATTTTGTGAACTTAACTTGTCTGGAAACTATTGGGAGTGGTGTGGTGTATTAAGGGTGTGATTTTTTTTTAACTGCTTTACTTTAGTGAAATGTTATACAACTGATGTGTAAATAAATGTATATTCTTTTACTCAGAAACCTTGAGTCAGTGTTTGTTTGAATCATAGTAATTGATGTCCTTTGTTATTGATACTGTTCACTTACTCTTGAGATAAGTCTGGCTGCTCAGCCATCGCTACCACTTTACTATGTAGTACAGGCTTGCACCAAAGGTGAATTTGTACTGTCACTTGTAGTCTTAATTGTGTGTGGTGTTCCCAAAGGGTACTGTATATAATTCTGTCTAATAAATACCATAAATATAAAGCTAGTACAGACCACATTAAAAAAAACGATTCAAGGAAGATTGATGAATGCATTATTCATCATGAATGCATTCAGGGAGTCCTGCTGAGTCCTTTGGCGTCCTTTGAACTCTTCACTTTGGTCACTGTGCTCCTGGCAATGAAGGGGTTAACACTGGAAGGAGGAGCCTGCATGCTCAAATAGTGCTTGCAGGAGCGGAGCGAGCGGAGTCCTGCTGAGTCCTTTGGTGTCCTTTGAACTCTTCACTTTGGTCTCTGTGCTCCTGGCAAGGAAGGGGTTAACACTGGAAGGAGGAGCCCGCCTGCTCAAATAGCTTTTGCAGGAGCGCAGCAAGCAGAGTCCTGCTGAGTCCTTTGGCGTTCTTTGGCATCCTTCAGCGAACTGAGGCGGCATGCGCGTGTGCCTCTGCATAGCTGCTGGATTAGTTTGCTGGATTCGTCTTGGATTGTTTATTTGCACGTGAGGCCGAGGCGTTGGGGATTCACACTGGCAGACGCAGACATGTCAACGCAGACTGCAGCTGCAGGTAGAGTGCACGTTTGTGTCGATTGGACCTAGAGAGCAGGGGGAGAGTCGGACTAAGGCAGCTCCCTTAGCCATCAGGCGTGCCCCGCTCTCATTAGGCCCGGTTCGTTTTTCGTTCTTTGGCTGGTCTATAGCTGGTACAGTCTGTGATATCCATGGCCCTGTGGCCCTTCTATTTTGGGAGTGTGAGAGTATGCGTCCTGTCCCGACCCGACTTGCTTTGCACTGTTAGAGAATAGAGACTTTTTTTTTGTTTTTTTAAACAATTTTATTGATTTATTCAAACCAGAAACAATACAAACCAAACACGCAGTGCATATATCAGCAGCTCAATTGTTCATTGCTTAATTTCGATCACTGCTCCCCTTGTCCCACCCCCCTTTACGAGCCTATTTATTCCCACACTCTGTATCTGCCATGCGTAGTGGGGTCTCCTTTTCCGTAAGTTCTGTCAGATCTTGTATCGTTCCAAACAATTCCGCTATTAATGATTTCCATGCCATCAGGGTTCCCGCCTCCTCCTCTCCCCCTACATTGCTCGCCTCTTGCCATACTATGGTTTCTGCCTCTGCCCATTTCTGCCACTCTTTCCACCACACCTCCGTTAGAGACTAGAGACTTGGTACATTTGACACACACAACTCACGAAACTCTTTTGGAACTTTCTTGGAGGGCTGCCAATGCCCGTTCAATGAAACGAGAATGTTGTTAAAACTGCTAAAATCTATTATTGATATTGTGACATTGTCCCATTGTGACTGCTTCTGTGACAGCTAAAGCTGTTCTATCGTACCAGCTATTTGACACAGTGGGCCTCATTACGAGTCTGCCGGTCCGGACTTAACGTTGCCGGTATAACCATACCGGATCAGCGAATTCCAACCATCGCAACGGGAAATACCACCACCAGAAACCGCCGCCGCGGACTCAATGCATGCGAAAACTGCATCGGCACAGAAACCCCCTGTTACCGGCAATACGTAACACTGCACGCATTACAACTAGCATGGACACGGAAACAACGCCATAAAAATGGCAGAAAATCCGTGTACACGGTGGCGGTAACGCCGCCACCGCAGACATGACGTTAAACAGTGCCTGGTGAGCTTAATCAGTCCACAGGTGCACCAAATGAGCCCAGCTGGACCCAGAAAGGAAACTGGGAGCCTACAAAAGGGCCACACCCAGGCCAGCTCCAAACACAACAATGCAGGCAGCTGCAGTAGCAGCATTGGGACTGGGGCTATTGAACCTACAGGCAGCACTGCACATGGTGGCAGTAATGGTGCAGAGGAGGCGGCGCAGACGGCAATTGGCAAACCCTGCACTCATGCCTAACCTGATTGTGCTGGTGGCACGACCCCGCAGCAAGCCTGCAATACCCCACAGCAGGGCCTCACCCTGGAACCTCACTCCAGGACAGATCCACACATTATACCGGCTGGACCATCCAACAATCATGTACATCACCACCATGATCGAGGACGACATCAGCAGCCGCATTGGCATTCCGACCACAATCCCCCCCTCCTGAAGGTTGTGTCGGTACTGCATTTTCTTGGCACTGGAACGTATCAGTACACAGTTGGTGAGCTGCATGGGCTCTCACAACCCTGTTTTTCAAGAATACTGGGCCAGGTACTGGATGCCCTGCTGCGCCATGTGTCGGAACACATCGCCCTACCCCGTACACTTGCCCAGGTCATTGACACCAATTTGGCCTTCCATGCCAAATTGCATTGGTGCAGTAGACTGCACCCACATAGAGCTTACAGTCCCACGTGCAATGGAGATGGTGTACCGCAATAGGAAACTGTACCACTCACTGAATGTACAGATGGTATGTGATGCTGCCCAAGTGATAACACATTGCTGCGCAAATTTCCTGGGGTCAACACATGACTCAATGGTCTTGTGGAATTCAACATTGCCACGGTACATGGAAGGCTATGCTGGACAAAGCACATGGCTATTGGGTGAGTACAACTGCCAATGCACGGGCCATGTGAAAGGGGGAGTGCCCAGGGCAATGAGATGTGTGAGTGGCCTGCCACAACTGCAAATGCATCACCCCCTGTCCTATGTAATGGACAGTCACCCCGACCCACAAGTCACAAAGGTAGACATGACAGGTGACCACAGTGTGACAATACACACCCTGCCAAAGGGGATGCAGAACCCAAACTAGTACAAGCTCATACAACTTGAGCCACTTGATTAAGCCACCCACAGTATCACAGTCCATTGAGTGACTCCTCCATGTGTGTACATCACAGCGCAATGGCATACTCGCCACCCACTACTGGGCGCAAGGGCCACCCCATATGCAATGCAAGTTGTTGGGAACGTCCAAGAGCCAATGTCGACATCAATGAACCAAGATTGTTAATCAACCAGTGGTCAGACCACTGCCTGGCCCATTATGATTATTGACCAATGACACATGCATGCATGGCATCTGATGAAGACATATATAGCACTAACAATGACATGTCCCCTCCATTTACATCCCATGTAGGTGATGCAGGATATGCACTCACACCGTGGCTGATGACGCCCGTACGGAGGCCAAGGAACAGGCATGAGGAGGCGTACAACAGGGCACACGTCCGCACACGTGGCACGATCGAGAGGACATTTCACCTAATGAAGGCCAGGTTCCGCTGCTTGAGCCGGATCACTGCTGTACAACCCAGTGAAGACGGGCAAAATAGTGTTTGTGTGTGCCATGTTGCACAATCTGTGCATGCGCAGGAACATACCACTACCCCCAGACACAGAGGATGATGATGGAGTTGATGATGAAGATGGGGATGGGATGGCTGCACCCCCTCGCGGAGGGGCACAAGATGGACAACATGTACGGCATACACTCATTCGCATTTACTTTTGAGAGACAGCACATGAACAGCATTGCATGTAAATGAAGATGCAGGTAAATAAATGGATTGATTGCAAATGAAATAACGGATGTCCACTCCTGAAAATGTTTTCAAGGGTGATTTATTCAAAACAAAGCAGGATAGAAGGAATATTGATGGGATAGCTGTAAACCCATGCCCACCCACCCCCCAAACATACCCACCCCCAACCAGGCCCCTAAACACTACACCCATTATGGACCTCCCCCACCACCCAAACATACCCGCCCCCATTATGGACCTCCCCACCACCCAAACGTACCCACCCCCAACCAGGCCCCTAAACACTACAGCCATTATGGACCTCCCCCAACACCTAAACGTACCCACCCCCATACACCCATTGTGTCCCTGAATGTCTCCTGCACAGCCAAACACAAATGGCATTATTTGTGCGTGCGCATGGGCGTCCTTGCCAGAGGGCCCGGTCAGACGACTTGAGTGCCTCTGTGGGCTGGCAGTGGTGGAGCTAGATGCGGTGGTGCTGGTGGACGACACTGTTGGCACACGTCCTAGATACGCCTGCTGGGCAAGAAACATGGACTCTGCTATGGTGGATGTGTTACTGTTGCCTTCCCGGACATGGCGTGCCAAGGTCACATTGGTGGTGGCAAAACGTCCAAAGGCCCTGGAGAGCCGACGCACAGATGTGGAATAGCTCTCCCTCTGCAGCCTGGCCTCCTCCCGCTGCAGCCTGGCCTCCTCAAGCTGCCTTTCAACAAGTTGCGTAAGGGTGGCCTGCTGATCCTCCATCCGCTGCATGCAGGCATTCACCTCTGCCATGGAGGGGGTTGGTGACCTCATGGGACTATGCAGTGAGGGGGGCTGAACTGTAGGTCGTGGAGGGATGATGGGTCATCCAAGTTGCCCCCCCCCTGTTGCCCTACTTCAGCTTGCATGGCTGGGGCACTGTTAGCACTGCATGCAGCCTCCTCCGCAGTGCAGGGATGGTCTCAGGGATGGGATCTGTGGCCATGATAGGTGGGCGTGGCATTTGTGTGGCAGCAGGCAGCATGGGGATGGTGGCGTTGGCTGGTGCATCTGTGCCAGTTGCAGCTGGTGGTTGTGTTCCAGAGCAGCTTGCGTCGTCCTCCTGGGCAGGGGTGCTGCGTTGTCCACGTGCAGGTGTACGTTGCCTCGCCTGTTGGGCATTGTCGTTGTCACTTGAAATGGCTGTGGGGACACAGAGGGCATGCGGTTAGTTGTGTGCTGGTACTTGATGGGTCCATCACATGCATCAAACAGGACGATCAGTGAGCAGTGTTGATGCACTCAGGTGTATGTGTCTCTGCTTGTACCAAGTCACGCACTGTGTGCATGTTCAAGGGCCATGTATTGAGGGGGTGTTGCTTCTCATCTGGCTTATGAGTGGGTCCTTTGGCTCACTCCTGCCCTGACTGGGGGTGGGGGGAGTGTAGTGAGTGGGTCCTTTGGGTCATTCCTCCCCTGACTGGCGGGGGAGGGGCAGTTATGAGTGGGTCCATTGGGTCACTCCTGCCCTGACTGGGGGGGGGGAGTGTAATGAGTGGGTGCTTTGGGTCATTCCTCCCTTGACTGGGGTGGGGGGGGTTTATGAGTGGGTCCCTTGGGTCACTCCTGGGCTCAAAATGCACTCATGGCTTTGTAATCTGTGCACTTAGCGGCATCTACAGGTGGGCTCACTTCTGCATCGCCAATGCCATGTATGCCCTCAAGGTGGAGTACACTTCTGCAGTGCTCCTCTCATGACTGCTGTTTTAGTGGTGATGCAGGCCCTCCACCTGTGCCACTGCTCTGCTGGCGGTGTGCAACAATGAGTTTGCGCACCCTAAGCCTGAGGTCGTCCCACCTCTTGTGGCAGTCCTTCAAGCTGCGTGTTTTCACACCGACGGCTGTGCACTTGCGTGCGGCTTCAGCCCACACCTCCTTTCGACGTTGCTGAGTTGCACGGTGCTGGTCAGCGCTGAAAAGCATTTCTGCATGCTGCACAATGTGGTCCACAAGTACTGTCCGCTCTGCCTCACTGAAACGCTGTTTCTCATGTCTTTGTGCAGGGATACTGGATGCCATGGTGGTTGTTGTTTTTGTCTTCTCAGAGTGGTGATCTGGCCTGTGCTGACTGTGTATGGCAGTGGATTGTGGTTTATATAATGGCCGCCTCTCTCTTTCCGGTTTTCGCGGTCATGGTATTTTCGCTTACGGTGTTTCCGTGTCCATGACGATGGTGGCGGTCACGGTTTTTGTACTGCTTTTTAAGGCGGAATGTCCATTTCCATGGGTGTTTACGTGGCGACGGGGACACCGTTTCTGCGTTGGTTTGGTGCGCGCGACCGACAGGCTGTCATCGGTTGCTCATTCCGCAACCTTGCGGATGCGGAAACTGTATTACTGTCGTCGCAGAATCACTGCATTCTGAACCGGCGGACTCATAATGAGGCCCAGTGTCTCTGTTTGATTTATGATCTACAACGCATTTAATTTTGCCTTTCCTTTGTGGACTCCTTGTTGACTGATGTTGCTATATAATTGCTGTACTATTGCATGCAGTTTTCTGTATTGACCCATCTGCAAAAGTGGGCTGCAAGGCTTTTTTCCTCTACCTCTCCACCTTTTTTTGTTTTTTCTTGTGTGAGGGTCATTTCCTTTCCAGGGGGCTGCAAGATTTAACTTTTCCCTGTTAGGAAGAATTCTCATAAATGATTGTTTTCCCTTACCTATGGAGTCCCTCAGCAGCTTTGCTGGATTTCTAGGATTTATTTTTTTCACCTCGTAAGAGTGTGAGCCTTTTTCCCCACTCTCACATGTGTTCTGCTATGTGTATTTCTACTTTTTGTGTGATCTTGGGCACTGGAGCCTAACCTACTCCAGGCACCATATTTTTCATGTGAGTTACACAGCACCTTCAGTGCAGTGACACAGGGTTGTCTTTTAGACTTCCCACTGACTCAATTTTTCTGGGGCTGACTACTGTCCCCCAGAAAAGATAAAGTTGCCATTAACTTTATTTAGTCACTTTTATCACAGACCCAGTACACCCCATCTTCCATGGACTATTGGAAAGGGTTAATTCTTATCCCTTTTTGTCGGTGCCTCTTGGAGCATTGCTTCTCTCCCTTCACATTAAGACTTGGCTGGTGGCAGTGTTATCTACCCTAACTTTTCTACCGCGATTATGTTATATAAACGTGGTAATGTTTTAGGCTATTATATTAGCCTCGAACATAAACCCGCTTGACCAAATACATTTTATTTTGGCTCCGGCTGGGTTTATTCTCCATTTCCTTTTGTTAAAGTCTTTCTCATGTTTTTCTCTGCGCGCCAAAGCGGGGATGACTCCTTTGTTCGCTGTCTTTTCACGGGCTTCTGCACAGAAACTCTCCTTAAGGCGCCTGAAAGTCTAGGTAGGCAGGTTATGAGGGAGGGATCTTCGGACCCCTGCCATGGGTTCCCTTGGTAACCCAAGTCACACTCCTGTTTGATTGGCTGAGGGGACTGTCCTTGCCAGGACAGCCACCCTGCTGTGTGATTGACAGCCAGGCTGTATGAATGGGGAAGAACTGCATAAAAAGCAGGTCTCTTGGACTGGAAAGGCAGAGTCAGCACTGGAACGAAAGAACCAACGAGGAGCTGATGGAAGAGGACCCCTACCACAACTGAACCGCCCGGTGAAGCCCTGCTGCAGGTCGGAATCTTCAGAAACTGACGACAGAGAAGATCCTCCAGGAAGCTTCTTCCCCTGAGCTGGTGGGACCAACCAGTTCACCCAAACTGCAAGCCAGGACCCCTGCTCTGGTCGAATTCGCTGTACAGAGCTACAGTGGGCCGGATAGCCAGGAAGGTCGGACCCTGCTTGGCTATTAAGGAGTGCACCTTTTATTTGTTGCTTTGCTCTGCTGCTGGTTTCTTCCCTTGGTAGTGCAGGACCCTCCAGTCTTCCTACTTCTGATCAGTCCGACAGTCACTTCAGGAACCGTGAGCCTGCAGGACTACCAGGAACGTCTGCCTCAGCTACAGCTCCTTCTCCGTTTTAAGGTACTGTGCAAATCCGGTTGTTCGTTTTGTTCAGCCGCGGTGAAAGTGTTTGAAATCTTTCTCCAATCTGTGGGCTTGTCCTTCTCCTCTCTTTGAACTAACTTTTCTACCAACCAACCTCGTTCGGAAACAGTGCCACTAACTTTACCGCGAACTACACTGAACTGTATTATCTTGGGGGAAAAAGACTTTTGAACCATTGACTTTGGCCCTAAGCCTTTTCTATCTGATTTTAGCATTGTAGTCTCTCTTGTTCGCTTGCCTTGAGTACTTACCTGTTGGTGTGGATTAATTTCTGTTAACTTCTGTCTTTTCCTCCCTTTTAAATTGGTGGAGTGCCATTTTTCTCCCACTTCATTTTGTAAGCTTAACTTGTCTGGAATTTAAAGGAAGTGGTGTGGTGTATTAAGAGAGTGATATTTAGACTGCTTATAATAGTGTCATGTTATACAACTGAAGAGTGAAATAAATGTATATTCTTTTACTTGAAGACCTTTACTCAGTGTTTGCCTGAATCATAGTAATTGCTGTCCTTTCTGTAACTATTTGATATTCACTTACTCTTGAGATAAGTCTGGCTGCTCCGATACTGCTACCACTTGAACTGTGTAGTACAGGCTTGTACCAAAGGTGAAATTGTACTGTCACTTGTAGTCTTAATTGTATGTGGTGTTCCCAAAGGGTACTGCATATAATTCTGCCTAACATTCCCCCATGCCTAGGGAGTGCCTCTCACCCAGGCTGTGTACAACATTAAGCAAATCTGCTAGATTTTTGACATCAGTGGGGCTTCGAGGATAGGGTTGCTCGCCTTTCCCCATCTTTTGGGTGTTTATTGCCTCCCTGCGGGTCATGTATTCTACGTGTTTTTGGTAATTTGTTCTGTGCAATTTTCTGCTTTTAGAATTTTATGTGTACTGTTATATTTACCTTCTTTTTAAAACATTGGTGCTAATACAGCGTTTTATTTGTTTGTTGTGTATAACGAACCTTAAGACAGTCGGCCTGTTTTTTGGCTGTCTGGCTGAAGCACTTTTTACTGTGGTACTCCCTGGAATCACCCATTGTCTTTTTATTCTCTCTCCCCTGACTATCTTTGTACTAGTTCTTTTCATTTTAGGGGCCCCGCTGTGGGCTGGCTAAGGTGATCTGCCTTAGGCATGGTAAAGCGCAAATTAAGGGAGGAGGGAACACGGACACAAGCGCCAAAAAATGAAAACATATAAGAGTGCTTAAGACAATTACAAAGCCTGCTGTCAGGGCCTTTTAAACCTAGACAAAATGTGAGCCAGCTTTCACTGGACACTTACTTAAAAACTATGGCGCGGAACTTGGCCGACAAAATAAAAGTGACTGAAAAAGCTATTTGGGAGGCTTCCTCTTCAATACTAATGTAACGTCGGGTGGGGAAATGGGAGAAGTGATTTCCGTCCCCAGCATTCAGTGCAATTTGAGCCCCCAAGGGATTGTCATGGGGGGAGCCTCGGGGGTGCAGGCAGTAAATAAGGGCATAGAAACATCTGGAACCTCTGGGGAAAGAGTAACAACACCGGTTATCTCTAGGATGGTTGAGGAGACCCTAGATGACCAAGGGCCTACATCGCCATCCAGGGACAACTCCATAGCATCATCTATAAAAGATGACGACAAGACCTGGATGGAGACGTTACTAGACAATAAACTGAAACCCCTATTTTCATTCTTGGATGCAAATAGAGGGCATTTGATGGGGTGCCCTCTCCCGGACGAACAATGGCAAACCAAATTACAGGCCACCTATGCCTTGTTGCAAACATTTAAAAACGGGGTCATGGAAACTTTGATGATAATGGATAACTCAATCAGAGATCTAAACATGAAGGTTAAGGCCATCAATTTAAATAGCACTGGGAGTGGACTGTGCTTAGAGAAAACTGCCACCAGGGCAAGCAGTCAGATGGGGTAGGCGGAAATGGAGGGCATAGCTATTAGCCATATCCCATTCGCGGCCCACTCCCATAACTGCACTAATTAGTCGTAATAGCACAGGGTTGCCTATGGAGGGGCAAATTCTCCTCCATGTGTCCAGCCCAAAAATGTGTGCAGTGGGTGGGAAGGTGGGGTGAACACAGTATTAAATCCACCCCCCCCCTCCACCCCCCTGCAGACGGCCCCTCTGGTAGGTGTGATGATGGGGATCCAGAGCCTACCTGCTGGTGTCTTGGGAACTACTTCATCTCTATACTCTGAGCTAACTCGAACATAATGGGCCCTAGTATAAATCCAAAGTCAGTGCTAATGGCCAGAAGAGTGGGCTGGGTGGGTCCCACCAGGAAGTTAATTAAGGGCGACTGTATTGTGGTTTCATTTTCAAACCCCTTGTTAGTTAGCCACATGGTGACCTCTAACCTAACAAGTGGTCTGAGGGCTAATGGCTCAAAATTAGACAGTTGATTGGTGGGCTTGGATTATTTTTATCCCCAAGGGAGGGTGTCGGCACCCCTAGCCGAGGGGCATGGCGTTCCCAGGGGGCCTCGTGTTGGGGAAGTGCTGTTCCATCTGTTGCACCTACTGTGGAACACATGCCTTTGTGGGCTAATGTTGGGACAAATGGCCGTGTTCGACCGGGGCGGGTTGAACCGAATGGGAATCGTGTTGTACAGAATCGATTTGAGCCACTTTCGTCGATGGATCCCCAGGATTAACAGGAGGGAGTGCAGCGCTCGCCCTTGTTGGGGGCGGGGGTACTGGGGAATACTGCAGGGCCTGAACAGGAGGGAGCTCAGTGCTTATCGTTGGCGGGGGAATCAGGAAATACCTTAGGGCTCAAACAAATTGCAGTGGACAAGGAAGTTAAACTTGTTTCCTGGAACATTGCTGGCTCCAGGAGTAAATTGCAGTTGGATGAGAATGTGGAATTTTTGAAACGCCACAAGATCATACTACTGCAAGAAACCTGGGAGTTGGAGCTGCCCCGTTTTGGATGGCTATGCTTCTTATGGTATCCCCGCCAAAAAGAACAGGAGAGGGCAGAGCTCTGGTGGTTTAGTAGTGATGGTTAAAGCCTCCTTACCTTGTATGGTGGAGGTGGTTGAAAGCAGGTTGGAATTCTTAACTGTTGAGGTTTAAGTCCCTGGGCACAGAAGGGTTCGAGGTCTTAAATTTCTATAGTAGTCCAAACAAGGTAGAGGGGTAGGTCTGGTCTAAACTAAAGGAATTTTTAGATATGTATATGGCTGACCCAATGAATATGAAGAAAAGACTTATCTGGGGTGGGGACTTTAATGTTAAAATGGGCTGCGGTCTTTCGAAGGACCTTTATGAACCCATCGAGGAATAAATGCTTGGGGTTTTTGAACCTGAAATGGAGGATAAAGGGGTCTGTTGAGCACCTGACTCATCGAGTGTGGCTTGCAGTGAACGGGCGCATTAATCCAGACATCCCTGGTAAACATATGTTTAATAACCATTTGGGTTCCTCCACCATAGATTATTTTTGCCTTACAATGGAACTCATTGGGAGGTTTGAGGTTGCTTTGGTGGGGAATAGTGATCACTACCCATTGGTGTTAATTACCAAGGGCTTAACTGACGTGGTGGCACCTGCATCCATCCTCTTGTGCCAAGTATCAAAAATGTGTCATGGGCGCCCCCTCTATGAGAACGAACATGGCAAAAATGACCTGTTCTATCGAATGGTACCCACTCTAGAGTCCGCAGCCACATTTTAGCTCTCTGTACCTTACACAGATGGGAAATATCCATTTGCATATCAGTCTTTGTCCCGCCCACATGGGCAGTCCAGCTCCAAAATGCTATGCTAATTCCCTTCTGAACAAGAGTACCAACAGCAACCCCATACACGTGTTTCAGCCTTGTTGGGCATCATCAGTGAGGTGGAGCTGTGCCTCTCTGAGCACAGTGAGCAAGGGGTCCATGTCAGGATGACTCTTGGACACTTAGGGTGACTAATCCCAAGGCCCTTGAAAAAATTAAAAATTAGTCATGGGCACCCCTCTATGTTATGTTATTGTATTTGTACTGCGCCAAAGCCCGAGGTCATCCAGGCGCCAGAAGAGGCAGAAAGTGGAGAACAGGTGGTGACAACTATGAAAATTATTCTTTAAGCAGGAATAGGGCAGTTTTCAGCTGCTTTCTAAAGACCAAGTAGTTCTCCGTTTTGCGCAGCTGTGCAGGTAGGGCATTCCAGGTCCGTGCTCCCTTTACATGAAAGGCACAGCCGTAACCACGGGCACGCTTGACGCAATGTACTTCTAGAAGGCAGTCATCAGATGATCGTACATTTCTAGTGGGTTGGTAAACGCTCACCCTTTCTTTCAAATAGGCTGGAGCGTTTCCAAAAACACACTTGTGACAGGTAGACAGTAGTCTAATCTGAATCCGCGCTGTGACCGGTAACCAATGCAATGTCTTTCGTGCTGCAGACGTTGGTTTGGAACGCTTCATCTGAAATATAATGTGAATGGGGGCGTTCGGAATCTTTTGTAGTTCTTGAATATCAGTCCTATTTGCACCATCCAACAGGGTGTTGCAGTAATCAACGTGAGGAAGGATTACCGCTCTAATGAGTTTGGTACGATTCTCTATGGAAACGAGTGGGGCCACTTGTCTGTTAGGCAGAAACCTGTGCAGTTCCCTTAGTGAACACTGCAAAAGATTTAGGACTACAGGTGTTAGCAGTAAACCCACTTGGTAGCAGTCTGTACCACCCAGATTTACCTGGTAGCTGTGGCTGAGCAGTCAGACTTCCCTCAAGAAGAGTTAGGCAGTATGCAAAGTATACACAATAGGCACTCAGACACAATAATACAAGCAAACACTGACCAGAGCTTTGGTATCAAAGTATATAATTATTTATTTAAAAACACACTGTTTGAAACACTCCAGCACTCTTGTTGTAAAATATTCTAAACACAGTTACTATTGTAATATATACACCCCTTTTTCCTTATCAGATAAGTCTTAGTAAAACCCCACTTATTTTCATAGAGAGGTGAGCGCTTGACTAGATAGCACTCCAATAAGTTTGTTAAAAAGGGAGGGAACAAGACAGAATATGGAAAGGTACACCACTCTTAAGATTCAGGAACACTGTTAGCAAGGCAGAAGAGCAAAAAGTCACTGGTGAGCCAAAGTCCAAAGGCTGGGCCCACTCTTAGAGAGAGCAGAGCACAAATGCGCCCAAGATCACACAGTTACACTAGGCTTAGAAAGTCTTGCAGAGAGTTCAAAAAGAGTTTAGAGAGGCTTAGGAAAGTTTAGCCAGGGTGTCCCAGGCTAACCCAGGTTCGAAAGCCGGGGGCTAAATCTACCCCGTACAGTCGGTAGCAAGGGAAGCCGGGCGGGACACGGTACCTTAAGTGGGAAGGATCCTCCAGCGGTAGCAGTTGTTCCTGGCAGTGGGTGCAAGTCGCGTCGTCGTCCAGGGGAAGAGAAGATCTCGACTTGGAGGAAAGATGAAGGTCGTTGCACTGCCAGGGAAGAAACCAGCCGCGGAGTTTCCAGTTAAAGGTGCTACCTTTTATTCGTGGTATCCCGGTTGCCGGGGTGCTTGGCACAGGCAAGGCGGCCACGAGGTACGTCGGGAAGGCGAAAAGACGGTGAAACTGGTTATCCCCACCAGTCAAAGGAAGAAGACTCTCTGGCGGGAGATCTCCTCTGTCGTTTGGAAAAGTGGTGAGACGGTCCAGCAGGGCTCCACCGGTGGTGTCGTCGTGGCACGTCAGCTCAGCTTCTCCCTCGTCGGATTCTTAGGTCCTGTGGCGACTTCTGAAGTTCCAGTCCCCAAAGCCCTGCTTTTATGCAGAAAACCCCCATTCACTCAGCCTAGCTGTCACTCAAACATGCTAAGTGGTGAGCCGGCCGGCTCACCACTTGGGCCAATCAGGACGGAGTACGACTTGAGTTGCCTAGGCAACTCAGTCCAGGGTGCCTAAATCCCCCTCCACCCCTCCTAAGTACCCCAGACAGAGTGGCACCACTTTGGAGGGCTTCTGTGGAGAAGCCCGCCAAAAAGTGGAACAAAGGGCTCGACTTGGGTTGGAGTCACAGAAGAGAACACAAACGCCATTTTAGAATCAAGTTTTGGCAAAAAATACCAACCGGAGAATTAATATTAATTAAATAAACCGGTGGTATGTTCGAGGCTACCGTAAATAATTAATTAAAGATAGTAGCCTAAAACAATGGGAAATCCCATAGGAAAATATTCGCGGTTGAATATAAAAAGTAGTATCCACTGCCACCAGCCAAAACTCGATCAGGGGGGACGGAGACGTGCCCGCTCGACTAACAGACCCCGGGGCAATTGAATTGCCCCAGCCAGTACGTCCACAATATGATGGTTTGTACTGGTTCTGTTCAGAATTCAAGATTAGTAAAGTCAATGGTGACTTTACATGCCCTGGGAGACAGTAGTCAGTCCCAGGGTATGGAGTCTATACTGGGGGGTCACTATGACACCCCTGTGTTTTTGCACTGAGGGTGCTGTGTAACACACATCACAAAAACACATGAAGCCCTATGGGGTAAAAGACCCCATAGCCCATTAAACACTTCTAGATTCAAAGAAACACACTCAAATCACGCCCAAGAGTGAGGGTAAAAGAGTCTCACTCTTGGCAGGAGAAAAACATAAACCCCAAAAATCCAGCAAAGCTGCTGGGGGACTTACTAGGTTAGGAAATTCAGCCTAAACAGATAATTCTCCCTAACACTGCAGCACCTTAAGGTGATAATTCATACTTTTGGTGATGGCTGCTACATGGGCATCGCTATCCAGACCTTCTTCCAAGTAAGTGCCCAGGGTCTTAACCTTATGCACTACCATGACATGGGTGCCATAAATTTCAAAACTGGCATACACATGACCCAGGCTATCTCTGGTTTGCCGAGGACCGAATACCATAAGTTCGGTTTTGGTCGTGTTCAGGCAAAGCCAGTTCGTTGACATCCAACACTTGATGGTCTGGTACACTAAGTCCAGCATTGATTGGTCCTTCTAGTAATCTCCACTGATCTCCAAGATAAGTTGGAAATCATCAGTGTAGTTACAAAAGAATAGATTTACACAGTGGAAGATGGTAAATGTTGAATAACAGGGGGGAAGACAGTCCCCCTATGGCACACCGCAAGTAATGTTTTCTACTTCAGGCGCACTGTCGCCCCAGTGGACTCACGAATGGCGGCCCTCAAGGAATGACCTAAGCCAGCTAATTGCCTCCATGGAGAGACCCCCAACTGTGGCCATCCGGTCGAGGAGTATTCTATAGACCAGCTAGTCAAAGGCTGCTGATAAATCCAGTAACATAAGCAGCCCTGACTTGCTATGTTCCAACTTAGAGAGCATATGAGTCTGTAGGTCGAGCAATGCGCTCGCGGTGCCGTGATAGCTCCGGAAACAAGACTGTTTCCTATGTAGGATACCAGCTCCCAAAGCGTAAGATTGAAGCTGTACGGTGGCAACCTTATCAATTAACTTGAGGAAAAATAAGGTGTTTGTAATGGGCCTAAGGTTTGTTGCATCATAAGGGTCAAGACCCACCTTTTTGTAACAGTGGAGTGACCGCAACACTCTGAATAGACTGTGGGATAAGATACGTTTGGAAAGGGGAATTGACATACCTACAGAGAAAGGGAACTAATAGGTCCCTGTGCTCTAATATGTACTTGGAAGGAAGCAATTCTCCAGGGCAGTTTGTAGGATGTGTAGGGGAGGACTGGTCCAGGAGACCCCTCTCGCCTGCGTTTCTTCCCCAGGTGAGGGCTATGGCCCATTGGGCGTTCCCTCATGCCACCCGGGCCCAGGTGGTGGAGGGCTCACCCACTGGAGACATTGCCCACACGTATCGAATGCCCACATGTATCGATCACAACACAAATTTAGCTAGGCCCAGAAACCATTCTTTGCCCGGTAGAGATGGTGTGAGCTCAGCGCACTGTAGCGCGGCCCCCACCCTTGGAGAACATCACTGTTGCCGCAGCACCCTGGCAGATCCGCTGCGAGCACGTTCCCACGAACAAGACGGACATGAGCTAGCGCAATACGCTAACATTGTAACAGTTCCCCTCCCGCAGTGTACTATCATCATCAGCATGACCCGGCCAGCAGGCCTGAACAATGAGAAGAACGGCAAAATGGTCATCTGATGGCAGACAGTCTTTATATATATATATATGTATATATTAATGTCAAGACCTCTTGCGAAGTATGCTTTCTTCCACAAAATCTCCTCTATTACAAACGCCTGTAGAATGTATTAAAATGAGAGAGCATGCTCCCATGATATAAGCAATGGCAAGTTCGCACCCTTGCAGGTGGATACTAATAATAAAGGAACGCTCCAGGGATCTGTTTGTTGCGTATATCACTGGGCAGCCTACCTCCCATGGTTTTGCGCCATAACTAAAGTTAATGCTGCTAGAATACTCGAGAAAGCGAATGCAACTATCCTATGAACTCATGTAAAGGATGCGCGAGAAGGCACTTATAATGTGTGTATGTCTAAGCCCCTTATGTGCCACCACCGTCACGTACAGTGGCGGGTCGTTTTCTATGTACTCCACTGATCTAACTACTACCTCACTTACTGCGAATGTATATGCATGTAACTAAAACACTGTAGCTGCTAGAATATAATGTACAAATATGGTGCTCGGACTGGGTATAATCGAGACGCATCCAGCAAAGCTTAAATGCATGTTTTGAAGTGATTTTAAATAAGTATTATAGAAAGTATTCAAATGTTTGCGATGTCTTTACCTATATTCGGCAACACACGAGGGAGATACCTTTGTGAATGCGTACAAGGTCTCGATGTATCCCCCTCCCTCCCTGCGAAGGCTGCCAAGACATGAGAACAGAGCCCCGCTCTGCGTTATCACGCCTCCCCCGACCGACTGGAGCCGCTTCAAAGACTTGTAGCCCCACTGCAGCACCCAAGGCCGCGGCCAGCCACCTGCATTATTTACAGCACAGCAGTAAACCTTTGTCTAAACTCAAGCGCCCCCTCGTAAACCCCACAACCCACCGGACTGTCTCAGACTTATGGCCCTGTGCAATCAGGACACCCAACACTTTGACAACACACAGCGAAACATCCATAACCACTTCTAACAAGACCGAAAGACCTGTACCACCCGCCCCAGTCCCTGAAGCTTAGCCCATCGACCTATGGTCCCGGTCAACAGATCACGAGTAACTAGGCCTCGATATATTACCTCCAGACCCCTCACAAGGTGCATTCCTCCTGTGTTGCATTAACCTATAAAAATAACCTATTGGAAGATTTACTAAAGAGAATAACACTGTAAATGGCTGAATGACTGCGGTGTGCATGGCCGAGGGCAAGTAAGTCAGAAAAGGCATTCATCTCTGCCACAGGCAGCAGTGGCACACCAACACCGCCCGGATGAACTCAAGCCGACCTGCCAGGCCCAGCCCAACCCACGAGGGTGACCAATGACGTCCTTCAGCCAAGACCAACCACGCCGCAGCAGCACCTATAGTTAGCCGTCGCCACCCAATCCCAATGAACTTGTGCCCCCTATAGTATGTAGGTTTTGATGACGTTTTTTGTAAATATATACGCCTGTCTTTGCTATTGTCAGACAGAGCGCTCTCGGAGTTTGCAGAGTTCTTTGCATGCCCAATTCTGATTGATAAACTCCCATTTACGGGAGAGTCCTTCATTGTCTCTCATTGCGGGGAGGATCGTGCTGTTTGGGGGCGCTTGCTTTCAGTGGTGACCCCGATAGCGTGATTTTTATTTCTTCCTAACTTCTTATAACCGTCCCCTTGTGGCACGAGAATCTCCGGTCGAAAAGGGATACGCACGGTGAGCCGGCTCCGGGAGGCTGCCCGCCAACGGCGACCGGTACACTAAGAAGTGCGCACTCAAAAGAGAGGGGGTACGGGATCCCGGTTGAAAAATCCCCTTTGAGTACCGCTCGCCGGAGCCAGAGCTGACTGTTGAGCTGACGGCGACACTGCCTGGACGGACCCAGTTTCGGAGACTATCGGTTCAAGACGGGCACGTGAGTACTGAGTGCGAGCGATCTTAAAGGGAGCGGGGAGTGAAGTGTAGGACAGGAAACGAAGAGGGGGTACGCAGATCTACTAAGGATCATCTTAAATTTTCCTTGCTTTTTCTTTGCATATGGCCATTAGGATTAAGAGGTGAATAAGAGATAAAAGTGACGGGAACCTAGCTCCGAAAGGGGGTGGAAGGCGGCGCCGCATAGTGCTATCTTGACTAGTACTGGGAATATATGAAGAAGTGGAGTATAAAATAAAAGTGTTCAGCAAAAGGGGACACTGAGAGTACATTAGTGACCGCTATTACTTTTTTCCTTTCTTAAGGGTAGGGGGGGAGAATAAGGAACTGTGATTAGCACAAACTTAGGGAGACAGTAAGAGAAAAAGAGTCCTATTAGAAGGGGGAAAAACAGGTTAATATCTACGTATATATATATACGCATCTAGATATTTAAATAAGACGAACAGGGACAGCCGGCTAGGGAGGAAAGGGAGGGCAGCTTGAATGGTGAATGGTGCCAAGAGGTGTGTGCACCTCGTATGTGATAGAAGAGATTTTGATGTTGTGAACGTGTGAGCGGTCATAAATGCATAATAGTTAAATGGCTATGATAAGTGTGGTCGGATAAAATTTTTTTTTTTTTTTATAGTGAAGTGAGTGAGTACCTTTTTTTTTGATTTCCAGGTTGACATTGTTACAATAAAGGATGGGTTGCCCTTGTATGTGCCCCTCAAAGAGAACAGAATAGACATTGTGTACGGCCATTTTTGTATTGTGCAGTCAGGGAGGGGAGGAACCCAAAGGGACCCAACATCGAGCGTGAAGTAAAATTTGAAGGATAATATTGATGCTACATTTACATTGCAGTTGCAAACACACTGAGACACACCAGCATTAGGAGGGCACAGAGATGGGGGCTGAAACACCCTTATCACATATTTGTAAGAATCTCCCGGGATACGTGGAGCGAATTAAAAAATATCACGACCAATGGGTGACCGAGCTAAAGGGGGAGGGTTTACCTCAGATTTGGCCCAAGGGAGGGTCGTTTGATAAAAGTGTCCTGGATACGGTGGCCACATGCATTTTTCTAAAATACAAAGGAAAGCAGCTGCAAAATAGGAGGGAAATATTGGATCTCTGGAGGTTATTTGAAGAGATACCACCGCCTAAGACACCAGCACTAAATGCTGATCTCCCGTCCACCACAGACAATCCATTACTAATACAAAGAGATGTCAAAGAAGGCTCAAGTGTAACGCCACCAGTAGAGGTAATAAGTTTGTACCCGATAATAAAGAAGCCTGTGCCCGCAGAGGGGTACAGTGACCCCACTTACATACCTCCCCCTAAAGATGATACACCCCACCGCCCCACGGCACCTCCGCCATATGAAAGCACGAGGGAGCGAGCCCAGGCAGGCGCACAAAGGGTAGATATAGAGAAACTCACAGATGATTTAGAATCAAGACTGACGATAGCAAAGAATGAGCTCTCGAGGATAAAAGACATATGCGACCGAACAGCACTAGATGCAACTAGATCAGGGCGTACGTCCGGAGCGCTAGGTGAAAATAGAAAGCCCGAAGAGGGGTGGAAAAAGGGCGAGATTCTGTTCAGAATTGAGGAAGAACCAACTCGAATAATAGAAGTAGGGCCCAGAGAGGGAGATGTTGAAAGCGAAGAAAGGCTTGGGGGAATTCGAGAGGAATTGCTGTGTGATATAAGGGATGAAGTAGAAGAAAGCGACAGGTTGAGTATGGCGATGGGAAGGGGAAGCGAAGGAGAGGAAGGTACGTGTTCACTGAGAACCCTGGATGATGAGTGGACGGGGCGACTAAGGAATAGAGTGGGAAAAATGGCATCACTGGGAACATCAGCAGCCAAAACGGGTCCGGACGGCACGACAAAGGGAAGGCTACAGCTCCCGTTGATACACAGGGGAGGAGGGAGGCCTAACTATATCCCATGGGCGCAGATGGATAAAGCCAATTTATTAAAGCTATTGCCCCCGTTGTCAGGGGGGGCAAGTAAGTGGATATATGCCTTTGAGAAACATACTGCCGGGGTACCCCTAGCCATAGGAGATGTAAAAAGTCTACTCGTATCAGCAGTGGGCGATCAGGCTGAAAGGGTATGGGTTAAGGCCGGTTTCCCGGGGGTAACGTTAGACTGTGACCGCCATGATGGGGCATCCTTTAACACAGTGCGTGCCAGGGTGTGGGATGCCTTACGCGAAACATTCCCAGACACACCGGACTTGCAGTCAGTGATGCAGTGTACAATGAATGACGGGGAGGAGGCTATGGATTACATTTTTCGGATCCAAGAGATGTGGAGAGCAGAAACGGGCACGCCCTGGTATCAATCGACATCGTTGTTTTATTTTATTATAAAGAGAGGGCTCCCAAAGGAAGTGCAGAAGGCGCTTGACAAGATAGCAGGTATTGAAGCAAAGGGATGGCCAGAAATTCAGAGCATAATAGTACACCATTGTAAACGAATAAAAGAGAGGGAGAAGGAGGTGGCGCAGAAAAGATTGGCAGACGAGGCGAAGTTAGTACAGTCAAAGCTAGTGAAGGTTGCAGCAGCAGTAGCCGCGCTCCCACACAGTAGAGAGGGAGATGATGAGGAGGAGGGGCTGATGGCACTCCAAGGAAGGGTGGCAACTAATTGGGCAGGAACAGCACAGCGGCAGTGGACTGAGCACGAGCAAGGGGGAAGTCCGCAGTGGCAAGAGTGGACCCCTCGAGGGGGACGAGGTGGGTACAGGGGCCGGAGAGGAGGCGGACAAGGGTATGGAGGAATGGGAGGAAATGGATGGCAGGGTCCCAGAGGCCCCCAGGGGAGTTGCTGGAACTGTGGACGATGGGGACATTACTCCAGGGAGTGCAGAAGTAGACAAAACAGTGGGTTCCAAGAGGAGGAGAATTATGGTCATCCACACCCGGGAAGCCCATATGGTCTCCCAATGGGACAGCAGCAACTAAGAAACCCCGGCCAGGGTACCACGGGCCAACAACAGGGACACCAGTATAGGACACAGAACCACCCCCAAAACAATGATAGTATGCAATACACGCCAGGTAACCCTTTCGCGACAACAGCAAACGGGGCCCCCGCGCCAGCACCTTACAGCGGCATGTCAGTAGTTTCAGGGAACGTCTTTAGTGAGGGAGGGGCGACGAGATACCCCGCATAGGACAGCCCACAGAGAACACTTGCGTGTCCAGTTCTATCCACCACCTACAATGCAGCTGAGGAACCATTGGTAGGGGCGCAGATAGGAGACAAGCAGTTTATATTCATGGTTGATTCGGGAGCGGAGAAATCATGTATCAGGGAGGGCCGATTCCCGTTATCTAACAGGAAGTTAGAGACGCAGGGGTTCTCTGCGGCTGTAGTTGAAGTTCCTTACACAGAAGCTTTGGATGTAACAGTGGGGGGTAAGACTGTGAAGGCACCCTTATTGTATTACGAACATTCCCCAATTAACTTGCTAGGGAGGGATCTCCTGAGCAAACTCAACATGACCATATCATTTACCGAAAGAGGGATAGTGTGTTCCACACCCGGGATATGCCCCTTGCGTGCGATGTTGGTAGTGCAAGCCTACACAACCACGCAGGAAATACGAGGGCTGCCACAAAATGAGGAAATGTTTATCAAAGGGCTGAAGACTCTGGCCCTCATAATTCCCGAGCTGAGGAGCATGGACTGGAGGATTCCGGCGGAGTTCCTCTTCCGCCCCATAGTATGCCCCGACACAGCACCAGGATCAGTGGTATCATTAGACTTGCACGCTGTGCAAGTGTCAGCAAAGAGAATCGCTGTTATTGGAGTGGACGAGGAAGGGTGTGAGTGGCGCACAGTGTTGTGCACAAACGCCAACCTCGCCCTACGAGAGGTAACAGATGAGGATCTCTTTTCAGACATGGAATTGGATGGGGAGATAGTAATGTAAATAGCGATGCCCTGTGACATTTTAATACAAGCAAGGGAGACCCCCGTCCGATTGATGACAGTGGTAGGAGCACCACCGCCCTTTTCTGATGATGACATGGGGCTCGTACCAAACAACTTATGGACAACAGGCCCCCATGATGTGGGACTGTTGCATGGAGTACAGCCTGTGGTAATAAAGCTAAAGCAAGGAGCAATTTTACCACGAGTTAAACAGTATCCTTTGTCTCGTGAAGCTGAAGAAGGGATAAAAGAGACAATAAATGCCCTACTAGCACAAGGGATAATAGTGCCCTCAAACTCCCCATGTAACACTTGTATTTATCCAATCAAAAAAGCAAAAGGGGGGTCTTGGAGGATGATACAGGACTTACGCCCCCTCAATGATGTAATTCAGAAGGAGTTCCCTCTAGTCCCGAACCCTGCATCAATACTATGCAGCATCCCGAAAGAGTCATCACATTTCACAGTAGTAGATTTGAAAAACGCATTTTTCTCTATACCCCTAGCTGAAGAGAGTAGATACCTTACCGCCTTCACACTGGGGGGTAAAAGATACGAACATTGCAGATTACCACAAGGTTACTGCGAGAGCCCAAGCATCTTCAACCGCGTATTACATGAAGACCTAGGAAACCTATCAGTTGAGAGCACCATTATTCAGTACATAGACGATTTACTAGTCTGCGCACGAAACGAAGAGACATGCAGAACAGATTCCATAACATTACTGACTTTGCTGGCCAACAAGGGGTACAAAGTGGACAAGGGAAAGCTACAATACTGTCTGACAGAGGTCCTGTACCTAGGACAGCTGATTTCAAGAGATGGGAAAAGAATAATACCAGACAGAGTAGAAGCCATAAGATCAGTAAGAGAACCCACAACAGTAAAAGACATGCAGAAATTTTTGGGAATGTGCAATTACTGCCGAGCATGGATATTAGATTATGCGGCATACACCAGGCCCCTATTACAAGCATTAAAGGTGGCCCAACAGGAGAACAGGAAGATGGAATGGACGGAAGAGATGAGTTCCTTTTTCCAGACATTAAAAGATTTGATTTCAAGCGCCCCAGTACTCGCAAACCCTGATTATGGACGCGAGTTTTACCTATTCTCACACTGCAAAGAAACACTGATGACAGCAGTCCTTACACAAAAAACGTCCTTAGGACACAAGCCATTGGCTTACTATAGTGGCACTTTAGATGCCGTGATGCAGGGCCATTTCGCGTGCGAGCAATCACTCGCTGCAGCCGCATTCACGATTGAAAAAAGTGCCACAATAGTAATGGGCTGCCCTGTGACATTGTTTGTGGAACATTCATTATTTGCAATACTCGAGAGATCAAAAAGCACACTGACCACACAGCGGGCGACCGCCTACGAGATCATACTGTCCAGTGCCAACATCCATATAGTGAGATGCAAAACAGTGAACCCCGCCACATTCATTACAGAAGCGTGCACGCTCGAAGACATGCAGAACCACGATTGCGCAACCTACACAGGAGAAAGAGGGGAGGAGATAGTGGTGTGTGAGAACGCTCTAAGCGAGGGGGAAGTGTACTTTGTGGATGGGTCCGCATCAATTGACGTGGACACGGGAGAAAAACATGTTGGCATGGCAGTGGTGAGGTTAGAAGACGGTGAGTATGAAACACTGGTACAGTACCGCCTCCCGTCACATTACTCCGCACAGGCAGCAGAACTGATTGCGCTCATAGAAGCACTACATGCAGCAAAGGGTTGTGCAGTGACGATATACACAGACTCAGCTTACATGACAACGACAGTACATGGAGGACTGGCAAGATGGGGGCGTAGGGGATTTAGGCGGGCAGACGGAACACCAGTACAGCATGCAGAATTGTTGAAAGAGTTAATTGAGGCCCTGCAAAACCCTACAGCAGTAGCAATAGTAAAATGCCAAGCACATACATCCAACACGGATGTTGTGTCTTTAGGGAACGCGGCAGCGGACGCTGCCGCCAAGGAGGCTTCCTATTTTCAGAAAAATGACACAGGTGAATACATGCTTAAGGACAAGACAAACGAAGAGCCCCCAGAGGGATATAATATGATGCCCATACCACAAATAATAGAATTGCAGGAAGGAGCCAGTGCAGAGGAAAAACTATTGTGGACAAAGCGAGGGTGCAGCAAGTCAGGAACAGACCTGCTGTGGCGGCAAAATAACTCGGGGAAAGTGGTAATGCCAATACAGCTATTGGAAATTGCATTTCAACAGCTACACTTCCCTGCACATAACACCAAACAACACATCGCAGCAGAAATACAGGAAGAATGGTTCGTGCCCTGTCTCCAGGAGCATGTGTCTCGATTGGCAATGGAATGTACAACATGCCAAATATACAATTCAGGGATGACATTACGCACTCTACGGGGAACAATTCCTAAACCCGTTGGCCCATTCAAGGAACTGCATATAGATTACGCAGACATGGGGGAAAGGTGTAATAGCGCACGGTACATGATCGTGGTTGTGTGCCCATTTTCAAGGTGGGTGGAAGCAGGACCTTGCGCACGACCAGATGCCAAGAGCGCCGCCAAGTTCCTAGTAAGAGAAGTATTCCCACGCTGGGGAATTTGTGACGTGATTCGCTCAGACAACGGCACTCATTTTGTGAATGAGCTTTTTAAGGAAGTCACTACACTATTGGGAATAAAACACAAATTATGTTCAATTTATCATCCTCAAAGTAATGGCGTAGTGGAAAAGATGAACGGACTGTTGAAGGGCAGGCTATCAAAACTATGCTTCTCATTAAAAAAGAATTGGATTTACTGCCTACCGCTTGCGCTATTTGAGTTACGAAATCAGCCAAGCAAAGACCACCATTTGTCCCCGCACGAGATCGTGACTGGGAGACGGATGAACACAGCACACTCGCCACTGCGCGAACACTCAGACGCTCACAGAAGCGCCGCGATATTGGGAGATGAGTTCACAGATTATTTAAAGAAATTGACAAGGGCAGCGCGCGTGATATCAAAGCAACTCTCCCCACCCTTCACTAGAGAAGAGGGAAATGTAACAGGCGCTGTTACGGAGCCGGGGCAACAGCTACAGCTGATGCCAGGCGACTGGATTTATGTCAGAAGCTTTGTACGTCGGTGGAATGCACCACGATTCCATGGCCCATACGAAGTAATATTTTGTACACCCACAGCAGTGAAGGTTAAGGGATTGAGGTACTGGGTGCACTTGACCGACGCACGGAAAGCATATAGCAACGTACAAGAGGAGGTAGATGGGGAGGCACAGACAACAGCAAACAATGCGACTGAGCAGAATGACTGAATATGAACTTATGTGTATGTGCTGGTGCTAAACTTGAATAAGTGCACAACTGATAAAGATGTTAACTTTTACCTGGTTGAGTGTATATACAAATATACATATATATGTGTGGTTAATGGAATGCCAAATTATAGCCTGTATACACCCTTGTCTGTGAATACCCCTCCCTGTCTCCCTACCCCTTTCCATTCCCCGTCACATGTATATTGGCACTGATGGTGCTAACAAAATGTTTACATGTATGCACTCAATGCACTTTTATATCTTAAAACAGGAGCTTCCATGGCATCTAACGGGCGGCCTGCAACGGATAGATTTACTAGAATTAAAGAGTGGTTAACTGTGAAATGTATATATTCGTATGAATGTGGACTATCTGCGTGCATTATATTGTTTTTTACATTATTATTTGGTCTGGTTACATACTGGTTCATAGCGTTCATCTCTATCGAGATGAACGAGGGGGGAGGGAGCAACACAACTACTGGGACCAATACAACTGCAAGTGTCAATGCAACTACAAGGGAAGGTGATTTTTTGATATGGGACGGAACTAAACTTGTGTGGGGCTACTATACTACGTCATCCAATGTTGTCATCTCACAAGATGGAGGGTCAAAGAGTAAAATGCAAAATAACACACTGTCCCCACCTGAGATGCCTAATTACAATGTTCATAGCTTAAACGACCGAAACCCCTCTGCCATATCCTGGTTGTATAATACCCCCACCAGCCAACCTGCCCCCACGGCTATAGAGAATCAAAGAATGAGAGAAACACATGAAATATTATATGATGACTGGGTGAAGGGGGGCGGGAATGAGAAAGGGGGGTCTAGTTTGTCCCTTGCCCAGGGAATCGGGAAGTATATGAGGAATAAGAACAATAGACGGAGGAGGGAAGCAGGGAGGAGGAAGTATGATGAGTACTATGGGCTAGGTCTAGATAAGATGGAAGACCCACGACACCCCCACCAAACAAATAAGTGGTATGCAGACATGAGTGCCACAGCTAAACAAACAACAAACGAGAGATGTTATGTTTGCTCCCTCATCCCGCACGCATCAGGTACACCCAAAGTACTGTTACCCAAAGAGTTGCCGATTATAGATGCCCAATGTCTCCTTCATCTCACGTTGTGCAGAATTAAGAACACCTTCCAGGCACATGAAGTGACTTTTCAAATGCTGCAGAACGAGAAAACGTGCTACCCAAAACCACCAGGGGTTGTATGTCTGAAAGAACCATTTTTTGCAATCGAAGGGACACTTTTTTCTGATAACAAGTGGAAAAACGAAGAAGTAATGTGTAAAGCTGAAGCACTGCGGGGTGTGGCACCGGAGAAATTGCAATGGATAGAAGAAACGTGCACACCCGTATGGAAGGAACACATTTCAAAACTAACCTGGGTTACGCCCATCGAAAAGCCTTTCAAGTTGCAGAATGAGATAGACTATGAACTATGTTTCAAAGGAGAGGGGAAAACGTCCATGGGGACGAACAAGAAGTGCAACAAAACCCTCACTATCCCAGACCTAAGAAAAGGGACAGCGGCCCTTATGGACACGTACTGGGTATGTGGCAACCAGGCATACCTACCCCTCCCCCCGTCGTGGAGTGGCAGCTGCTCAATGGCCACTCTGCACTCAGCTCTAATGGTAATACCAGAAAGCCACATCGATGGAAGCAAAAGGACACAGGAGCGCATGCAGCAGAGTGTGGCCCAACCAACTTCAGAGTCACAAATCTATGTCCTGTCTTCCGGAAGCAAGGGAGAGGTGTTAACCCGCCACAGACGAGCATCAAATTACATCTCACAGGCATCATCAGAACTATTGGCTCAGATCCTAGACAAATATCGATTATTCAGCTCAGCAGAAACATTTTTTGCCTCGCTCGTATCAAGTGTCCAAGCAAGGGCTAACGCAAAATGGCTCCAGATAACCCGTTGGGAATTAATTCAGCTGGAAAACGACACTGAAGAAGGTTTCAACATAATAAAGGTCGAACTAAGAGCCTTGCGACTAATGACCATGCAAAACAGGTATGTCCTGGACCTGTTGACGGCGATGGACGGCGGTGTTTGCCGAAAAATAGGAAGTGCCTGCTGCACTTTCGTACCTTCTGAAGACGCAGAGAACGGCTCCCTGTCCCATGTGATCGAAGCAGTCCACAACCTAGGAGAAAAAATGAAGATGGAAGGCGGAGCAGAAGATAGTACATGGTTCGATAACATCTTCTCCTGGGTCCCCTCATGGCTTGGAACAACGGTGAAATTTTTGATGCCAGCTGTGGTGTTCCTCCTTTTGATTTTCTGCCTGTGCCAGGTGGGTCTTCGAGTCTGTACTAACGCAGTACCAAATGGTGCAATGATGATGGTGACAATGGGCAACTCACACGGTACAATAAAAACGATGCAAGAAGCACAAGTACAAACAGGGGTAGACAACACACCCAGGTACCAACTGGTGCCCATGTACCACGACAAGGATATTGTAGATAAGCTGTGGCACACCACCATCAAAGAGCCCCGCATACTAGAATGGTACGAGGAAGTTTGGGTAGATTTGGAGGGAGATGGTGGGTGTATATATCTCACGTGTACTCCAGATGAATACGCCAGGAGAGGTGAGAGCTTAAGGGGGGTGTGCAGAGCATGGATGCCTATCAAAGGAACTCCTGCATGGGATGAGGCGGTGATGGACGAAGCAGAATGTAGGAGGATAGAGGATTTGAAGAATTCGTTACTTAAGTAACGAAAGGGGGGAAATGTAGGGGAGGACTGGTCCAGGAGACCCCTCTCGCCTGCGTTTCTTCCCCAGGTGAGGGCTATGGCCCATTGGGCATTCCCTCATGCCACCCGGGCCCAGGTGGTGGAGGGCTCACCCACTGGAGACATTGCCCACACGTATCGAATGCCCACATGTATCGATCACAACACAAATTTAGCTAGGCCCAGAAACCATTCTTTGCCCGGTAGAGATGGTGTGAGCTCAGCGCACTGTAGCGCGGCCCCCACCCTTGGAGAACATCACTGTTGCCGCAGCACCCTGGCAGATCCGCTGCGAGCACGTTCCCACGAACAAGACGGACATGAGCTAGCGCAATACGCTAACATTGTAACCGTTCCCCTCCCGCAGTGTACTATCATCATCAGCATGACCCGGCCAGCAGGCCTGAACAATGAGAAGAACGGCAAAATGGTCATCTGATGGCAGACAGTCTTTATATATATATATATGTATATATTAATGTCAAGACCTCTTGCGAAGTATGCTTTCTTCCACAAAATCTCCTCTATTACAAACGCCTGTAGAATGTATTAAAATGAGAGAGCATGCTCCCATGATATAAGCAATGGCAAGTTCGCACCCTTGCAGGTGGATACTAATAATAAAGGAACGCTCCAGGGATCTGTTTGTTGCGTATATCACTGGGCAGCCTACCTCCCATGGTTTTGCGCCATAACTAAAGTTAATGCTGCTAGAATACTCGAGAAAGCGAATGCAACTATCCTATGAACTCATGTAAAGGATGCGCGAGAAGGCACTTATAATGTGTGTATGTCTAAGCCCCTTATGTGCCACCACCGTCACGTACAGTGGCGGGTCGTTTTCTATGTACTCCACTGATCTAACTACTACCTCACTTACTGCGAATGTATATGCATGTAACTAAAACACTGTAGCTGCTAGAATATAATGTACAAATATGGTGCTCGGACTGGGTATAATCGAGACGCATCCAGCAAAGCTTAAATGCATGTTTTGAAGTGATTTTAAATAAGTATTATAGAAAGTATTCAAATGTTTGCGATGTCTTTACCTATATTCGGCAACACACGAGGGAGATACCTTTGTGAATGCGTACAAGGTCTCGATGTATCCCCCTCCCTCCCTGCGAAGGCTGCCAAGACATGAGAACAGAGCCCCGCTCTGCGTTATCACGCCACCCCCGACCCGACTGGAGCCGCTTCAAAGACTTGTAGCCCCACTGCAGCACCCAAGGCCGCGGCCAGCCACCTGCATTATTTATAGCAGAGCAGTAAACCTTTGTCTAAACTCAAGCGCCCCCTCGTAAACCCCACAACCCACCGGACTGTCTCAGACTTATGGCCCTGTGCAATCAGGACACCCAACACTTTGACAACACACAGCGAAACATCCATAACCACTTCTAACAAGACAGAAAGACCTGTACCACCCGCCCCAGTCCCTGAAGCTTAGCCCATCGACCTATGGTCCCGGTCAACAGATCACGAGTAACTAGGCCTCGATATATTACCTCCAGACCCCTCACAAGGTGCATTCCTCCTGTGTTGCATTAACCTATAAAAATAACCTATTGGAAGATTTACTAAAGAGAATAACACTGTAAATGGCTGAATGACTGCGGTGTGCATGGCCGAGGGCAAGTAAGTCAGAAAAGGCATTCATCTCTGCCACAGGCAGCAGTGGCACACCAACACCGCCCGGATGAACTCAAGCCGACCTGCCAGGCCCAGCCCAACCCACGAGGGTGACCAATGACGTCCTTCAGCCAAGACCAACCACGCCGCAGCAGCACCTATAGTTAGCCGTCGCCACCCAATCCCAATGAACTTGTGCCCCCTATAGTATGTAGGTTTTGATGACGTTTTTTGTAAATATATACGCCTGTCTTTGCTATTGTCAGACAGAGCGCTCTCGGAGTTTGCAGAGTTCTTTGCATGCCCAATTCTGATTGATAAACTCCCATTTACGCTCACCCGCACTCTGTCTTGGCCTTATTCCCATTTTGGGAGAGTCCTTCATTGTCTCTCATTGCGGGGAGGATCGTGCTGTTTGGGGGCGCTTGCTTTCAGATGCATGGTTTTAAGAATATCATGCATCTCTGCCATGGATGAGTCTTTGAACCTGAAACCAGTATGCAGATCCGGCTGGATTGAAGTATCAGGTTCCAGACATATAGGACCTTTTTGAGGGCTGACAATGTCATCTTTTTTCATACTCTGGCGGTGGTTAAGTGTGGTAACCGAGAGGGGAGAGGGTTTTAACATGGACTCATCCATGATTTCTTTTGGGGCCTTTTGCAGTTTGTCAGCAAATGCTTTCTGCACTCTATTACGTTCATCACTTGTTGGTTTGATAGAGGGGCTAGTGGCAGCAGGTTTTTCCCAGGACCTAAAAAGTCAGAAGAGCTCCATTGTTTGATCCCCGGCAAGGTTAATTTGATCATTGTAGAAGCTTTTTTAACTTCTATAATCTTAGCTTTTTAGTCTCTAGCTTTAAGTTTCCAAGCTGTCAGATTTTCCAGAGAATTATCTCTTTGCCATACATGCTCCGCCTGTCTTTTGTTGGCTTTAAGTTCTGCTAAGGCTAACGAGAACCATTTCTGATGGTTTGGCGAATCTCCAAGGGCTTTGGCTTTTAATGGGGCAAACTGATCTAAAATGCCTGTAATTCCTTCATTATAGATGTTAGAAAGGGTCTCTGGACCATCAGAATCATTAGTTTTAGTCATCAGACTCCTCATGCATTCAGCCAGAATAGGGGAGTGATGGCCTTAAAATTCCTAGTTACTATTTTACATGCAGGTTCATGCACTCTATGTGTTTGGCCTGGAAGTTTCATCACGCAAGACACAAGAGTGATCGGACCAAATACAAGGGGTGGTAATGACATTCTCAATTAGAATGTTTCCACTGCCTACCCAATCAAGGGTATGACCTTTAGTGTGCATTGGTTCTGAATTATGGACGATAATAGGATGGCTCTTTAACATTCTTTCCAGTTCCAATGCTTTTTTGTCCTCACAATCATGTTTCCAAAGGTTAAAATGTCCCAATATGCCTAGTGCTGAGTTGACTGTCAACATAGACACAACAGTGTTGACAAAATTGTTGTTAAAATTTAGGGAATCCCCCGGTGGTCGATAGAGCAGCACCAAGTTTTGCCATGTTGGTCTATGAAAACGAACATGGCAAAAATGGCCTGTTCTATGGGATGGTACCCACTCTAGAGTCCGCAGCCACATTTTAGCTCACTGTACCTTACACAGATGGGAAATATCCATTTGCATATCAGTCTTTGTCCCGCCCACATGGGCAGTCCAGCACCAAAATGCTATGGCAATTCCCTTCTGAACAAGAGTACCAACTTGTGGCAAGTAGACAGTGATGTGGCATCACAAAAAAGAATTAAATGGGGAAAAATCTTGGGTTCTGGTTTGCATTTGGAAATATTAGCTACCCAACAAACTTCCCTAATAGGGATTATGAATGAATCGAATAGCCAACTGATAGTGGTGGGCCTCTTCATGGGTGTCCTGGAGGCCCTCCCGGGGGGCTTATCTGTGGTCCCTAGACAACCGGGAAGTGAAGGAAAGCGGGCTGGTTTGATCAAAAATGCAGGTTGGCAAATTTTTTTTAGATGCCCTAAAGCTCCCTGCGATGGACAGACGCAGCATCACCCAATCACGTACTGACTATCGCAGGACGATAGAGCAAAGGAAACGGGAGCTAGAGGTCACGGCCTGGGAGGAATTTCTAGAGGCAATCAGGGTAAATGATGCAAAGGGTTTCTGGGAATTTGTATCGAGGGGGTCCAGTGACAAGAGTAATCAAGGTTCAAAGGGAACCCATGGTGGGGGCTGCAGACTGGGTTTCCTACTTTGGAACCTTGTATGAGGACGGTCGAGCTAGACAGGAAAAGCAGTGCATGGGTGTGGCTCTACACTTCTCACTGGAGGAGGTGACCAAAGCAATCTGGGCAAAGTCGCGAACCGAGCACCTGGCCCGGATGCCATACCTGCTGACCTCTTCATGAGCCAAATCGATCTATGGGCCCAGCTGTTGACTGCAGCTTTTAATGCTTGTCTAAGCTCAGGGCATTATCCACCATTTTTGAAGACAGTAACTATTTTTCCCATTTTCAAAAAGGGGGACATCACCAAACCTCCTTCGTACCGCCCCATCTCCTATTGAATACAATGTTTAAAATGTGTGGCTGGGTTGCTGTTGGGCCACAAAGTGTTTTGGCTCACTGAGAGGGAAATCTTGACTGATATACAATTTGGTTTCCACCCTGGTTTGGGCACCATGGAGCAGGTGCTCAACCTGTATATATTGGTTTTGAATTTTGTCTTCTGCAAGGGTGAAGCAGTTTACCTGGCGTTCATGGACTTAAGCACAGCTTTTGATAAAGTTGATCGTGCAAAATTGTGGGCCGTGCTTGAGTCCATGGGCTGTCCTGTGGATATTCTGGTGGTGTTGCAGGAGATCCACTTGAACACCAAAGCCAATGTTCGATTTGTAGCAGGAGGGAGGTGCACCGAGTGGTTTGACATCATACTGGGTGTACGTCAGGGGGTGTATTGTCCCCCATACTCTTAACTCTGTACATAAATGGGCTGCAGATTTTCTGCGACTGGGGAGAAAGCCATTCCCGGTTCTGGCCTACGCCGACGACGACAGTGCTTATGGCCAGAACTCCCAGGGCATTACAGGCCTTGGTGGACGCCTATACCTCCTTCAATGCCCGGTTTAGGTCTGAAAATCAACTCTATAAAATCAGCGGTCATGTGTTGTAGTGGAGGTATCCCGTCCCCCTTGCAGATTATAGGGTGCATCTTCTTCGCTATATTCTTGTCTGAACTAATAATGCTTTATGTATGGGGCTATGCTTCTTTCAACCGCCCACGCTTCTCACACTGCAATTGATCTCTGCATGCTCATTTTGCAAACTGGACCAAATAACTGAAAGTAATTTCAAACTTGGATACCATGTCACCTCACAATATAGGGCCCAATGCGCCTCACGGTAATTCACACTCACCCTGCACTACTCACTAATAAATGCAATATTTGATAATCTATGGACCCATAAAACCTTGGTAGCGTTGATAAAGACCTGTATGGTCGAAAAACGAGTTGGCACCACATGTTAAGCAATGCAAATTAAACCCTAAGAGTTTACTATATTAAAATCATCAGGAAATTGATTCAACCAAATAAAAACCAATGAGAAACAACACATTTTGTGGACTCTACTGGAATTATACAAAAATGTTGCCCTCATATGTGCTCCCCTGCAGTTACTGCGACTTTGGGGGCGCACAAAATGAGGGCGACAATTACTGCGCCCAAGCAGAGCAGGGGTTGCGGGGGTGTCCCCCGCTCTGCTTGGGCACCGTAACGTGAGTCAGGGGTTGCGGGGGTGTCCCCCGCTTACCATTTTGGTAAGCGAGGGGGCATGAAAGAAAAAAAAAGAAAAGCACCCTGCGGCGTCAACTCTAACCCACGTTAGTGGGAGGAGCTGATGCCGCAGGGATAGCAGGGTGCAGGCGGCACACACAGAAGTGTACTGCCGTGAACGATAAGTTGGAGGAGTGGGGGGTAGGAAGGGAAAATCAGGCCAAGAAGCGGGCACAGTGATCTATATGATCACTGCGCTGCACTGTAACTGGCGTCGGCATTTCGGCCGTCACAGTTATGGCCGGCGCAGTGATCACATTGATCCGACTCTACCTACCTACTCAACTGAGTGGGGACAAGAAGCTTTTGTATACTAATTACAGCACAAGCGCCATTTGAGTAGAAACTAAAACCAAGTACCAGCATCTACAGAACAGGCACCACGAGCACAGGCCTTCCAGTTTCTACCTACCGGCTGCCAGTGCATTAGAGATCTGAGACAAAGGGTGCAGCAACTCACAGTTCTGAGTGCTCAACCAACCCCCATTTGATCACACTGTCGGACAAATGCCTCCACACGAACTTAAACAGAAAGTAGGTGATGTAATTATGCTACTACGCAATCCTATGCCATCACAGGTACTCTGCAATGTAACAGGGTTGACTATTACGCATCTACAAAGTCACAATAGAGATGCATGTGTGATTGATGGAACTTAGATAGTGTTCTTATATCGCACATACCTCTCATTCCATCTGATACGTTTAGCCTTTTCAATGACTATTAATAAATCACAGGGACCTACACCCCTTTCCTGGAAGCGATTAGTGGTAATTCCAATATTTAAGAAGGGGGACAGAAGTGACCCTATAAATTACTGACTGATATTGACATTTAAAATATGCTAGAACAGTGTATGTTATGCCTTGGAAGAGCTAGTATTGTAGAAAACAGGATCATTCCATGGGCTGGGCTAATTTTGCACTACTAATCGGGTTTTATGATAGTACAACCGCAGGTGGGCTATTCTCTGCAATATACCAGGTAATCACACAGGCATCCTATGCAATAGCAATAGCTAGATTAGATTGATTCTATCGAGTTCCCTTTCCTTTTCAGTGTATTGAAGAAGATAATAGTTGGCAAATCTTCTGTAAGCTTTGTCAAATTAATCTTTTATGGCCCTATGGCGGCAGTGTGGAAAAAGAGGGTGATTTCAAAAGATTGTATGCTTAGAGATCTGAGGCAACAACAGTCCCCGTTTTCGCCTCTGTTGTTTATTCTGGCACTCAAGCTGCTAGCCTATGCAATTTGGGAGATACGCACACACTATGGTATGCAGTACTACTTTTGCAAGATAATTATACCCCTCATGCAGGCAACATGGTCTGAATGTCAAAAAGCCTGTAAATAACATCCCGGCTTTGGTGGAGAAAATCCAGTGGGTTGTGAAATACTCTGTGCTATGCATACTCAGGACACATTCAGAATACTTTCCCCTTACGAACAGCACCAATTTGAAAAATCCAATAATCATTAAATCTTGTTTGTATCTATTCAGATGTCTGAGAATGACAGTCAGTGGTTGTCAAAAAAGGCTGGTACATCTTAATTTCTGTCAACGCAATAGAGTATCTTTCAGTAGAAAATGGTAAAGGTTCCCAAGTTGCTCTATTTGTTTGAAAACCTCATAATTGTGATCACTTGCAAGGTATTTTCTTTCCTTACTTTTATATGGCGTTGACATATATAGGGGAGCGAGTCTTCAAAGAGGATGAACATGTATTCTGATGTTAAAACAGATTGTTAAATAGAAAAGGTGTCAGAGTAGTTGTCAGTAGGGTTTGCCTCCCCCAGTTTCCAAAGGGCAAGCTTGAGAGCGTTCTGTCACCACCCTCTCCTAGGGTCCTGACCTCACTTCTCAACACTGCTCTAGAACTGGTGTGGTACTACTACACCGTGCTCCCACACCACATGCTTGTTGATTCTCCCACCCTGGGGTTGACACCCTCCGATTGGAATATCCCCCTTAACCACTGACTTGGACCAAGCCTGCCCTCTCGTACATTCCTGGTCTTGTAAGCTAGGGCTTTGCTAGCCTATTTATGTTCGCCAACCTCCTCCAAATGTCTCCAAAAAACCTCCCCCAAATGTCTCCAATCAATCTCCTGATTTCTTGAACCAGCCCCCTCCTTAACCCTCAATCTAAACTCCTCCTCCTCAGGATGAAATAACCTAAACTCTTCCTTCACTCTCAATCGAACCACCTCATCTTTTTTTTTTATTTTTACCAGTTTTTATTGACATATGTTAAGGAAACAAGACATTCCACGTACATTGTCAAGCTCCATATTACAAGAAAATAACAGTCCCATTGCCCCAATTTTTACCCAGTCTTCCTCCTTCTCCCCAAACCTCCCAACCTACTCCAAGAGAAAAACATGGAAGGCAACTCCCCATACCCCTCGTGCCCCCCCCAACTCCTTCTAGATGAACTTGTCCAGGTGTGTTGATGTCGAGTAGCGCATATCTCAAGGGGTGAGCTCATATTTGAAGAAGAAAAAACAAAGCAACCCTACTGTTTTATTTCAGCTCCCTCTTTGTGCCTCCTCCCTCTGCCCTTGCTCACCTCATGTGTCTGCCGGACTCGCCAAGGCCCCCTCATCAAGACCCCATTTCAAAAGCAAAGCACCCCAGTTCGCTTGGAACCTGGGCAGCCTATCGTGCTCCACTGCTGTAAACCTCTCCATGACCATCATATTGTGTACTTTCCTTTTCCACATTTCCTTCGATGGGAGAGACACACTTTTCCAGCCCTAGGCTATGGCCAGCCTCCCCGCTCTCCTCATGGATTCCCACATCCTGGGAGTCTCTGTTCCTCCCTGCTTTTCTCTGGGATCCCCAAGAGTATCTGCAGTGGGTCCAGGCTGAGCTTGATTCCTGTGATTTCGTCCTTCCAATCCAGTACTTCGGCCAAGTACACCTGGTCCCTGGGGCAGTGCCGCCACATATGGGCTAGGGACCCCCCTCTGACCACAACCCCCGGGACACATAGGAGAAGCCCCTACAAACATCTTGGACAACTTCAAAGGATACCTGTGCCAGCCCATCAGTACTTTAAAATTGTGCTGTATTGTGGAGGTGAACAAGTTGCCGTGAAAGGTGACTTTATAAATTTGTGCCCATAAATTTGTGCCCATTCTTCCGCCGTGATTTGCTCCCATGCCAACTCCACCCAATCCCTCTGAAAAATCGGTCTCACCACTAAGCAAGACTCGTTCATGGCTTTGTACAGTCTGGACAATATGCCCTTTCACGTGATTGTGACATCAAGAACCTTTTCAACCCGCGTTAGTTCCCTTGTCACTTTTCCACCCCATGTTTGGTCAGTACTCGAAGACTGAGACCACCTCCCTCCCCAACACCTCTCTCAAGGACTCCCAAGTCTAGGAAAGCCCTGTCTTTAAACAGTTGCCCTGCCTGCTAAAATAAGTTAGCTCTTGGAGCGCAAAGTCGAATGGGGGTCACCATGCTGATGTTAGGGGAGAGGGCCATGTAGAAAATAAGCGGTTACCCTCTGTGTTGCACGATATGGACCAAAAAACTCCCATTGTGGGGTGTGACCTGAGGCGTTCAGGGATGGACCTGAGAGGGGACCACACATAGTCCCTCACCTTCAGAGGGTGGGCCATTGGGTCTTCCAGGTAGGTCCAGTAGGTTCTCAGGTCGTCCCTCATGTGTTCGAGCATCACCCTCAGTTGGGCCACCTTGTAATACAGGCATACGTCTGGGAACCTAAATCCCTCCCTTATCCCTTGGGAGTGTCAGTGTTGCCACTTTAATTATTGGGGTTTTATTTCACCCTATGAATCTGTAGAGCTCTCCTATTAATTCTAGGAAGAACTTCTCAGGGAGCTGCCTTGGGATGGCCGCAAATAGATATAATAAATGGGGGAGCACATTAATTTTTATGGAGGTCATCCTTCCGTACCAGGACAGTATCCGGGGGTCCCACCTCTTTAGGTCGGCTGTTAGTTGCACGCAGAAGGGGTCATAGTTTGCTCAGACTAGCTCATTTAATCTCTGGTCACATTGATGCCCAGATAGCGGATGCCCTTTTTCTCTACTCTCATACCCTGGAATCTCCTTCTCGAGTCTGTGGGAGGAGGGGCTGAGCTCGAGTATTATCATAATGCATGATTTCTCAACACTAATCTTCAGCCCTGAGAAGCACCCATACTCGGAGATCTGAGCCAGGAGCAGAGGGAGCGAGGATTGAATGTTGGTGATATAGCCGAATACGTCATCTGCAAATAGCAAGAGCTTAAACTGGATCCCCCCCAGTGATGCCTCGGATCCGCTTGTTTGCTCGAATTGCGATCGCTAGTGGTTCCATCGTTGGGGCATAGAGAAGTGGTGAGAGGGGACATCCCTGTCTTGTGCCCCTCGTCAACCTGAACATCTCTGAGAATCTCCCATTCACACACATCCTGGCCCTAGGTTTGGCGTAGAGTTCTGTTACCCACCTCAGGAAGTTAGTACCCAGCCCATCTTTGAAAGGATCATCATCATGAAGGGCCATTCAAATCAGTCAAATGTTTTCTCTGAGTCTAGGGATACCAAATAGGCACCCAGGTCCCCAGACTGTGCGCACTGTATGAGGTTCAGGGTCTTCTAGATGTTATCTGATCCCTGTCTTCCCCTGATGAAGCCCACCTGGTCGCTGTGCACCAACTTTGGCATTCCCCCGTTCAGTCTCGTCCCCAAGATTTTTGGCATAATTTTAACATCACTGTTCAAGAGGGAGATAGGCCTATTCGACGCTCATCTGGTCGGATCTTTTCCCTCATTGGGGATCGCCACAATCGTCACCAATAGCATAGTGTGTGGGGCAGGGCGTAAATACTCTCACCAAGTATGGGACCAGTCGTTAACAGTTTGTAAAACTTCATAGAGAAACCATCTTCCCCCAGAGCTTTCCCTGACCTCATGCTCTTAATGGCTTGAACAAACTCTTCAGGAGTGATAGGGTGCTCAACGTTCTCCACTATCTCTGGGGCTTGCCCCGGTAGAGGAAGCCCATCTAGGAATTCATCTATCTATGTCACACCTCCCTTCCATTCTGTGGTGTAGAGGTTGCTATAGTATTTCACAAACTCCTCTTCAATACCTTTTGGGTCTATGAGGGTCACACCCTCCCCGGACACTATCTCTCCAATCATTCTACGCTTCCTCTCTTCCCTCAATCTCAATGCAAGGATCTTGTCGGCCTTATCTCCCTTTTCGTGATATTTCTGTTTCAAGAACAGAGGTTTCTTTTCTGTGTCCTGAGTTAGGATGGCCTTCAGTTGGGTTTTGTATCATTGGAGCTCTTTTGCTTCCGCTGGAGATATGTACTTCCCCTGGGCGCCACCCGGTTGTAGCTGCGCTATCTTTTTACGATTGTGTTTTCTTTCTGCTACCTCTCCCGTTTCTTTTACGCACCTATCTTGATCAGCAACCTCCGCATCATTTCCTTAAAGCCCTGCTAAAGGGATTGGGTCCCCACCTCCTCCGTGTCATTGAAGAAGAAATAATCCTCAGTCCCAGTGATCAGTTCCTGTTGCACTTCACTATCTTTCAGCAGGAAGTCATTACATCTCCACCTTCCCCCCCGCACCTCCCCGCTGTCCTTCTCGTGCCCACCGCAATCTTTACCATATTGTGGCCTGACTATGGGATTGGGGAGACCTGTGAGTCCAGAACTTGTGCCTTCAGGGTTGTATCTACCATTATCGGGTCTATACGGGAGAATGAATCCAGACCGCCCGGGTGGTCTCTCCTCCTTCCCACTGCATGTTTCTTCACGTTGGGAGCTCAGCCTCTCCCTGCGGTGCCTCTGGGCTGACGTGCTCTCTACCCCTGGTTGCTCGTCTTCGGGCGGGATAATCGGCCCCCTCTTCAGGGACGTCCAGGCCGTGGAAATCTCCTGCCCTCCCTGGCGTAGCATGCGCACCCTCTGCTTTTTCAGATGGGGGTCACCATTGTGCTGTGTCGCCCCGACCGAGGGGCTTCGCTCGGCCGCAGTGCACTTTCACCAGGGTCCACTCCACAGAGGGCTGATTCAGGCTCATCTCTGCCCGCTTCTCCCATTCTTCTCGTAGGGCCTGCGAGCCGCCACCTGCGCTTGGCTCCTTACACGGCTATGTCGGCTGTTGTAGCTCAGATTTCATCCAGACTTGGGGTGGAGGTACCCAAGGTCTTCACTTCCCCTTTCTTTCTCCTGGCCCGGGAGCTGACGAGATCGTTATCCGTCCGCTATGCGCCCCCTGGTGGCCATCTCGAAAGTCCTCATCTTAATGACTTTTCTTCCCCTCTCGTCTTCAACCTCCTCCTATCTTTAAACTTCTTCCAACTCTCAATATCCTAAATTGTATGATGCTTGTTCTTGTTTTGTGTCTAAAGGGAAAACATGAACGATGGTTCATGAAGAATGAAGATGATGTATGCAGAGCAGAATTAGATCCTGAAGAGGAAGCAATATATAGTGAGATCTAGCAATAAAGGACACCTATGTGTAAATCCCGTAAGAAGAACAAATTGCCTAGGTAGATCCTTTGCCATTAAGGCTACCACCAAATGGAACGAACTACCCCTGAACTTAAGAACGAAACAAATTACTTAGCTTTTCGGAAGAAACTTAAGACACAGCTCTTCAAATAAAATCAAAACTCCTAGTATAGGCTTCAAACTCTAACCGCCATCTCTGTCGTCCTGTCACTAAGTCTTTCGTCTTACCGTAAGCGCTCTGATGCTTGTGGGTTGCAGCGCTATATAAATACATAAATAAAATAAATAAATAAGCCCTGATGGTGAAAGTCATGACCGACAGCCATAATAAGACTGGGCTTAGGCTTTTGATCTGTTGCTTGTGCCAACATGGATTATAGTTGGCGGAATGAACTTGTGGTGTCTATTAGATTTGGCCATATGTGGTGTGGCGCAGGTGTGACTTTAGTGCTGCCGGGAACTTCAGGAATTTGCCTTCCCATCCTGTGTGGTTCATTTACAAAATGTTTACATGGAAATACCACAAACCATACTTAAGGGGTGAGCTGTGGAATGGGATGCCTCATTCCGTGCCATTCGGGACCATGTATTCATGCTCCCTACTTTTAAACTTCATCAGCTACCACTGGAAACAGTACCAAATTATGCAGCTCAGACAGCAAGGAAAGGCTGTTTTTTCATTATTTTGTTTGAATTCGACCCGAAAGGGAAGCACATGCAATGATTTCAAATATTCCTAAGGATCACTTCCTTATTCTGAAATGTTCAAAGTAAAGCAATAGCCAAAATAGGTATTTTTTTCTTTATTTGTATCCAATGCTTTAACTCTCAGGCTTTTACAATAGAAGTGCTAATAATGTTCCAAATAAATTAAATTCTAAGTAATATATGCATTTCGTGAAAAGAAAGGGAGAGAATGGTAGGCAGTTAAATGGGTGTTGTAGATGGGGTACATGAAAAGGAAGAAAGATACTGCACTTCAAGTGGGGAAAGGTTAAAGCACTGATTTGGGGGTATGAGCCTAACATGAAAGCACCTATTTCTAACAGTGAGGTTGAGAGTCCACCAGGCGCAAATGAGTCCAGTGCCAAAAGGTTTACCATGTGAAGGATAGAGCCATACTTTGTCATTCGCGCATGTACCTAGTCTTCCCCGCCGGTGCCCGTGGAGGCTTGCTCTGCGTCTCTATCCTCAGTGGTGCCGGTGGCAGGTGGGAAGGCATCAACCAGACACAAGGTCATTCCCGATATGGCCACAGGACCGCTGCCGATTGTGCCATGGGCACAGCCATGAAACTTGGAATACGCATGTGCGGGAGATCGGCGCTAGACTCCTGCAGCTCTGGTGGCATTCCTCATTACCATTGCAGCGATGCCAGAGGCTGCCTGCCTCAGGTTTCCAGCGTGGGGGATTTAAACCCTGCTGACACACACATGCATCTTAATGTACTGTGTTCTGTGCTTCTCTCTCTGCTCCTAGTCTTGTTCTGTCCTGGCTTATCTTCTTGCTATGGCTCCCTTGCCTCCTGCCCTTCTGTTCTCCTATTCAGCCTTTCCTGGGTTGCTACCCTTGCCGATGCTTGCTCATCTTGGCTCTCCATCTCCTCTATTTGGGTTCCTCCAGCTGACCTGTCTTGCCTGTAACTCCTGGTCCGTTGTCCTTACTGGTTGAGATCCCCGGCTTCATCTATCCTACCAGCTATAATATCCGACACCCCAGTACAGTGCTTGTCTCTGTCCCCGCACCACGGAAATCCTGGAAGTCCTATCGTAGTGTAGAGCTGGTTCCCCGCAGTCCATTCCACATTCCCATCCGGGGGATTGCCGAGGGCTGGTTTCCACTGCTGGAATCCTGAACCATCCAGAGAAGACAAGACCCGGTTCTAGTCGCCTCGAACATCTTCCCAGATCCAAAGCTAAGCATTGATGTGAACCAGTACATGACAGATTACGGTGACTGCCTACCCTTACCAAATTGGATGCTGCACAGGAATTTCAAGAGGAACTACAAGCCCTGAGGCTTGAGGTAACCACCCTCAAACAAGAAAATGCCGTTCTCAGAGGGGCCATGGGATGGTCGCCTTATTGAGTTCTGCAACCATTGCAAGATCCACTTTCGGTTCAGGCCTCAGCACTTCCAACATGACAAAGCTAAAATAGTCTTTATCCTGGGTAACTTGACGGGTAATGCACTGGAATGGGCGGACCCATTTGTTTCCGCTAATAGCCCGATCTTGGACGACTTTAGCAAATTTTGGAAAAGCGTTCCTTGCTGTCTTTCAATCTCCCAACATGGCAGCTATGGCTCAAAACCATCTACTTGACTTGAAACAAGGGCCTTCTGATCTTGTGACCTACGTTAGTTGCTGTCACCACTTGGCTTTGAATTCCCAATGGCCAGAGGTGACCCAGCGCATGCTATTCCGAAGAATACAAGGGTGAACTGGTCCATTCGCCCGAAGCTAAAACACTACAGGGCTTGCTGGATCATGTAATCTGCATCGATCATAGTCTGATGGAACAACGGGGTGAGCGCAAGTGGACAGGTGAGGAGTATTTTGTCCAGTGCCCCCCTGTCCCACTGGTCCTGTCATCAAAGGAATCCATGGAAGAACCGATGCAGCTTGAAACCTTGCAGGGACCGATGTCAGAGGCTGAATTTAAGAGACAGCGTCTCCATTGGTTATGCCTCTAATGCGAGGGGAAGCAGCCATTATTTGGGCTCCTGTCAGTCACACCCTCCCAAACCAGCAGGATACTGGAGGCCTTGTTGTGGGAACAGAAGGGAACAACAAGCCCAATTGCAATGAAAACTTTGTTATCTTCAGTCCTTCCCATGATGCCTTCCCACCTGTTGTCCCTGGTAGTACCTCTGGCCTGGGTGGACAAGACCATGTGAGAGGCTACGAAAGCCTTGGTGGACTGCAGTACATCTGGGAACTACATTGACCAGTTCTTTGCTCCTATGGAACCAATCCTGCTCCTACCCAAAACCTTTGAATGCCAGATTTAAGTGATCAATGGAAAACTGTAAGCATCCAGTCCTGTTCGGCAACATACAGTGCCCTTGTCCATGCATATAATGGATCATATGGAGACTATTGCTTTTGATACCATTCAGGCGCCAACATATCCCATCGTGTTAGGTCTTCCCAGGCTTACTGTTCATAACCTGTGTATTGATTGGAACACCAAAACCATGCGATTCACGTCCAACCCAGATTCCATGATTTCCTTGATTGAGATCCAGAATGTGCATACCAAAGAAAAACCTGTACGAATCGATCATCTGTTCTTGGCTGCACCAAAAAGGGCACACCATCCGAGTATCAACAGTATGCAGGTGTTCGCAAAACCTGATAACATTGGTTATCACCACATTGCCCATTTGATTGCAAAATCCGGTTGGTTCCTAATAAACCTATTCCCCTTGGGTCAATGTATTCGTTCAGCATGCAAGAAAAGGAAGAATTACACAGATATCTGGATGACTGTTTACAGAAGTGTTACATCTCACCCTCCAGATCCCCTGCGAGGGACCTTTTGTTTTCCGTCTCAAAGGAGGGAACCCTTTGTCCCTGCATTGTCTACCACCTTCTCAATAAGTTCACGTGCAAGGATCGGCATCCCCTCATCTGGGACATCCTGGAATCTATGACCACTTCAGCCATATACACCAAATTGGATCTGTGCAGGGCCTATCACTTGGTTTGCATAAAAGAAGGTGACCAATGGAAGATGGCATTCAGGACCTTCTTGGGGCAATATGAATACCAGGTGATGCAGTTTGGCCTCTGCAATTCTCCTGCCATCTTACAACCATTTTTGGATTCTGTATTCTCCGATCTCCAGGGTGTGTCGGTTTTAGGTCTACTTGAACGATATTTTGGTTTTCTCTGTCCCTCAATGTTAGGGAGAATTCTCTCTTTAGGCTGAATTTCCTAACCTAGTGAGTCCCCAGCAAGCTTTGCTGGATTTCTGGAGTTGTTTTTTCTCCTGCCAAGAGTGGGACTCTTTTTTTTCCGACTCTTGGACATGATTTATGGTGTTCCTTTGACTGTTAATGTGTTTTATGGGCTATGGGGTCCTTTACACCATAGGGTTTCATGTGTTTTTACGATGTGTGTTACACAGCACCCTCCGTGCAGTAACACAGGGGTGTCATAGTGACACCCCACCATAGACTCCATACCCTGGGACTGACTACTGTCTCCCAGGGCATGTAAAGTCACCATTGGCTTTACTAGTCCCAAATTATTAACAGGAACCAGTACGAACCATCATATTGTGGACGTACTGGTCGGGGCAATTCGATTGCCCCGGGGTCTGTTAGTCGAGGGGGCACGTCTCCGTCCCCCCTGATCGAGTTTTGGCTGGTGGCAGTGGAAACTACTTTTTATATTCAACCGCAAATATTTTCCTATGGGATTTCCCATTGTTTTAGGCTACTATCTTTAATTAATTATTTACGGTAGCCTCGAACATACCGCCAGTTTATTTATTTAATATTAATTCGCCGGTTGGTATTTTTTGCCAGGACTCGATTCTAAAATGGCGTTTGTGTTCTCTTATGTGACTCCAACCCAAGTCGTGCCCTTGTTCCACTTTTTGGCGGGCTTCTCCACAGAAGCCTCCAAAAGTGGTGCCACTCTGTCTGGGTACCACAGGGGGCGCGGGAGGGGGTTTAGGCACCCTTGTTAGGCAGAATCCTGTGCAGTTCCCTTTGGGACCACTGAAAAAGATTTAGGACTACAGGTGTTAGCAGTAAACCCACTTGGTAGCAGTCTGTACCACCCAGATTTACCTGGTAGCTGTGGCTGAGCAGTCAGACTTCCTTCAAGAAGAGTTAGGCAGTATGCAAAGTATACACAATAGGCACTCAGACACAATAATACAAGCAAACACTGACCAGAGCTTTGGTATCAAAGTATATAATTATTTATTTAAAAACACACTATTTGAAACACTCCAGCACTCTTATTGTAAAACACTCTAAACACAGTTACTATTATAATATATACAACCCTTATTCCTTATCAGAGAAGTCTTAGTTAACACCACTTATTTCCATACAGAGGTGAGCGCTTAACTATAGATGGCACTCCAATAAGTTTATGAAAAAGGGAGGGAAAAAGACAGAATATGGAAAGGTACACCACTCTAAGATTTAGGAACACTACTAGCAAGGCAGAAGAGCAAAAGTCACTTGTGAGCCAAAGTCCATAGGCTGGGCCCACTCTTAGAGAGAGAGCAGAGCACAAATGCGCCCAAGATCACACAGTTACACTAGGCTTAGAAAGTCTTGCAGAGAGTTCGAAAAGAGTTTAGAGAGGCTGAGAAAAATTTAGCCAGGGTGTCCCAGGCTAACCCAGGTTCGAAAGCCGGGGGCTAAATCTACCCCGTACAGTCGGTGGCAAGGGAAGCCAGGCGGGACACAGTAGCTTAAGTGGGAAGGATCCTCCAGCTGAGGCAGTTGTTCCTGGCAGCGGGTGCAAGTCTCGTCGTCGTCCAGGGGAAGAGAAGATCTCGACTTGGAGGAAAGATGAAGGTCGTTGCACTGCCAGGGAAGAAACCAGCCGCAGAGTTTTCCGGTTAAAGGTATTACCCTTTATTTCGCGGTCGTGGTAAAACATGGTATTCCGGTTGCCGGGGTGCTTGGAACAGGCAAGGCGGCCACGAGATGCGTCGGGAAGGCGAAAAGATGGTGAAACTGGTTATCCCCACTAGTCAAAGGAAGAAGACTCTCCGGCGGGAGATCTCCTCTGTCGTTGGGAAAAGTGGTGAGACGGTCCAGCAGGGCTCCACCAGTGGTGTCGTCGTTGCAGGTCGGCTCTGCTTCTCCCTCGTCGGATTCTTAGGTCCTGTGGTGACTTCTGAAGTTCCAGTGCCCAAAGCCCTGCTTTTATGCAGAAAACCCCCATTCACTCAGCCTAGCTGTCACTCAAACATGCTAAGTGGTGAGCCGGCCGGCTCACCACTTGGGCCATTCAGGACGGAGTGCGACTTGAGTTGCCTAGGCAACTCAGTCCAGGGTGCCTAAATCCCCCTCCACCCCTCCTAAGTACCCCAGACAGAGTGGCACCACTTTGGAGGGCTTCTGTGGAGAAGCCCGCCAAAAAGTGGAACAAAGGGCTCGACTTGGGTTGGAGTCACAGAAGAGAACACAAACGCCATTTAGTTTTGGCAAAAAATACCAACCGGAGAATTAATAATAATTAAATAAACCGGGGGTATGTTCGAGGCTATCGTAATTAAATAAAGATAGTAGCCTCGAACAATGGGAAAATCCCATAGAGAAATATTCACGGTTGAATATAAAAAGTAGTATCCACTGCCACCAGCCAAAACTCGATCAGGGGGGACGGAGACGTGCCCCCTCGACTAACAGACCCCAGGGCAATCGAATTGCCCCAGCCAGTACGTCCACAATATGATGGTTTGTACTGGTTCTGTTCAGAATTCAAGACTAGTAAAGTCAATGGTGACTTTACATGCCCTGGGAGACATTAGTCAGTCCCAGGGTATGGAGTCTATACTGGGGGGGTCACTATGACACCCCTGTGTTACTGCACTAAGGGTGCTGTGTAACACACATCACAAAAACACATGAAGCCCTATGGAGTAAAAGACCCCATAGCCCATTAAACACATCTAGAGTCAAAGAAACACACTCAAATCATGCCCAAGAGTGAGGGTAAAAGAGTCTCACTCTTGGCAGGAGAAAAAAATAAACCCCAAAAATCCAGCAAAGCTGCTGGGGGACTCACTAGGTTAGGAAATTCAGCCTAAACAGAGAATTCTTCCTAACAACCCTGGACTGAGTTACCTTGGTAACTCAACTCGCACTCTTGTGTGATTGGCCCAAGTGGTGAGCCGGCCTGCTCACCACTTAGCATGTTTGATTGACAGCTAGGCTGAGTGAATGGGGGTGTGCTGCATAAAAGCAGGGCTTTGGGGACTGGAACTTCATAAGTCGCCACAGGACCTGAGAATCCGACGAGGGAGAAGCTGAGCTGACCTACCACGACGACACCACCGGTGGAGCCCTGCGGAACCGACTCACCACTTCCCGACGACAGAGAAGATCTCCCGGCTGGAGAGGCTTCTTCCCCTGACTGGTGGGCACAACCAGTTTACCTTCTTTCTTCGCACCCCAGACCGGATTGTGGTCGAACTGCCCATGCCAAGCACCCCGGCGGCCAGATAGCCACTTACCACTGAACCGCGAATCAACGGACCGCTCCTTGTACCTGAGAAACTCCGCGGCTGGTTTCTTCCCTGGCAGTGCAACGGACTCCTGTCTTCCTCCCCGACGAAATCTTCTCTTCCCCCGGTCGAAGCACCGACTTGCATCCGCTGCCAGGAACAACTGCCCCCGCTGGAGTATTCTCACCACTTTTAAGGTACCGTGTCCGCCAGGCCTCCCTTTCTAAAGATTGGTACAAGGTAATAATAACCCCTTAACCTTCTGGACTGGGCTGGCCGCCTTGACCCTCTAACTGGTCTCTTTCTTTGGTCCAACTCTTTTTGAACCTTTTCAAGACTTTTGTGCACTGCAACCATCTGACTTTGGACACATTTCGTTTTAATCCTCTTAAAGCGGATCCGGCCTACTGACTCTAAAACTCACGGTGTTACTTTGCCTTCCTCTCTTGTTTTGTTTGTGAAAAAGTGTTGGGTTCTGTTTCAATTTATTCTCTGCTTTTCTCTCCCTTTTTAAAACGAATTATTAGAGTGCCTTCTACGTTAAGCGCTTACCGCTGTCTGAAAATAAGTGGGGGCTTTACTTAAGACTTGTCTAATATTCTTTTAAGGGAGTTTATATCTTTTAGTAACCATGTTTTTGAATTGCTTACTATTAGTGCCTGTGTGTTTTTCTAGATGTGGTTTTAAATAAATAATTATATCTCTTTTACACCAAGCCCTGGTCAGTGTTTACTTGTTCTATTGTGTTCTCTTGACCTATTGTGAATACTCTGTATACTGCCTAACTCTTCTTGAGGGAAGTCTGGCTGCTCAGCCACAGCTACCAAGTGAATCTGTGTGGTGCAGACTGCTACCAAGTGGGTTTACTGCCAAACACCTGTAGTCCTAAATCTTTTGCAGTGGTCCCAGAGGGAACTGCACAGGTTTCTGCCTAACACTCAAGATCCACCAGAACCATATTGCAGAGGTCCTTGGCCACCAACCACTTGTTTGCTAAGCCCAAAAAATGCACTTTCCATCAGGATTGGATCAAATTCCTAGGTTATGTAATCAGTCCTAACGGAATACATATGGATCCATGCAAGATAAAAGCCATTTTGGAATGGCCCGGCCCTCGAGACATGAAAGCAGCACAAAGGTTTCTGGGCTTCGCTAACTTTTATCAGTGTTTTATCAAAGGGTACTCTCACCTAATGGCTGATTTTATTTTCAAATTCCTTTATTAGCATTTATAATTGTTACAACATTAGCATGGTATGGTTGACATGCTACAACACACAGGTTTGCAAGCAATTAAAAAACGAATCAACAACATAAAAATAAAAGAACAACATCAACTGTCTCCATGTGCATGACGAAGTGGTATAGTTGGAACTGTCTGATTATGGGGGAAGGTCAGAGAGGGAGGGGCAAGTGGGGTAGTGGAGGAGGCGGCCAGCCGGGACCCAGGGAGCCCTCGGCCACCAGTGTCTCTGCAGATGGTGATCTCCAGTAGCAGTGGAGTGGCTCTGCTCAAGGGGGTTTATCATCAGAGGGATGAAACATGCTCCACGTTAGCGCTTTCCAGGCGTCTAGCGACACATTTGAGTCATCGGGAGATCTGGCAACACTGTCCTCCCAGGCTTTAGTTTCGGCGCCCACCCAGCGCTCAATTTCGCCGTACCATGTATTGTATCGCGGACCACTTGGCCATTTCCAAGCCATTACTATTGTTCTTTTGGTTAGCACACACGCAGTGTCTGAGTTTCACTGTGTGCTTAATTTTGGCTAGTCTAGGGTAGGTTCCTAGAAGGCATTCACTGGGGGACCATTCGTATCGGGACATGCCCGCCCTCTTACAGGTCTGTTCTACCTCAGCCCAAAGATGCTGCACCCTGGTGAATTCCCAGAACATATGTAGCATGTCTGCCTTGTCGGCGTTATACCAGGTGCAATTGGGAATAATTTGTTTGTTGAAATTCACCATTCTGTGTGGAGTGAGGTATGTACGATACAGGACATTCAGCTGGATCAGTCGGAACCTGGAGTTCCTGGACACTTCTTTAGGAAACACGAGAGCCCTGTCCCATTCTTTGTCAGTCAGTTCTTGGCCGAAATCTTCTTCCCACCTGGATTTTATTTCGATAATGCGGGGGTTCGGTTTATCTATCAGGTGGCTGTATATTTGGGACTCTGGTTTCCCACCCTCCCTAAGGTTATATAGTAGTGTTACAAAGGGGTCTGCTTTAGGCTCTTCGGACCAGTCTTCCCATTTGGTCCTTGCCACCATGCAGATCTTTTGGTACCATATGAATTGGCCACTGGGTATGTCATCTTCAGATTGCAGTGAGGCAAATTCTCGAAAAGTACCATCTGTGTATAGGTCCCCCCACATGCAGACTCCATTTCTTTCTCATAGTCTGATGATTGCCAGGTCAGCGCTGGTTTTGCACAGGTCTGATATCATTGGGATTTTAGGGAAGTATGAATGTTCTAGGTGTAAGAGTGTTTTGGTTCTGTGCTATATTCTTCTTCCCAGGTTAGTTAGTAGGGGTGCTCCGCTCAGGGGGTGTTGCGGTCTCCAGATGAGTTCTTATAGTCTTATCGGGGTGATCAGATGTTGGAGTAAAGCAATTTCAGATGTGACTTTGTCTGCCAACCACCTAGCCACGAAGCCAAGCTGGGCTGCCAGGTAATATTTCTCTTGATCTGGGAGTTGTATTCCACCTTGTCTGTATGGGAGGGTTAGTGTGGATAGCGCCATCTTGTGTCTGCCGTTCCCCCATAAGAACTCCCGAAACAGTGTTTCGAGCAAGCGAAAAAAGGAGGTGTTGATGTAATAATGTATGTTCTGAAACCCATAAAGAAATCTCGGAAGGACTATCATTTTGACGATTGAAGCCCTACCCATCATGGACAAGGGGAGCTTGGACAAGAAGCCCATCGATTTACGTAGGGTAGGAAGCGCTGTCATAATATTGCGTTCATGCATTAGTTCCGGAGTGTGCATTATGTGCACCCTGAGGTATCGGAATGAGGTCAGCTGTCACTTCATGCCCACTGAGGGAAGATCCTCTATGGTCTTGTCCCTCAAGTCCGCTAACGGGAACAAGCAGGACTTTTGCTTGCTAAACTGTATACCGGAGACCCTAGCGTAGTTGTCCAGGACATCCAGCATGGTCGGTACATTTAGGTGTGGATCCTTAATGTACAGGAGGACGTTGTCCGCTTAAAGCGAGATTATGTGGTTCATCCCTCCCAACCGTATGCCCGCGTCGAAGAACTGCTTCCTCAAGTAAATAGCAATAGGCTCTAATCCTAATATGTAAAGCATGGGGGATAGTGGGCAAACCTGCCTGGTGCCCCTGCAAATATCCCATGCTTCAGAAACGTGTCTCCCAGATTTCACCCGTACTCTCGGTTTGCTATAGAGTATTTCCACCCACCTGATAAACCTCCTCCCAAAGCCAAAGCGTTTAAGGACCGCAAGAAGCCATTCCTAATAGATGGAATCGAATGCCCTTATGGCATCTAATGATAGCAGTGCGTAAGAGCCTCCGTTCAGAATAGTCTGGCTATGATATGTTGGAGCCTGCGCAGGTTCGCAGTGGTGTTACGGCCCCGCAAGAAGCCGCTCCTGTCTGTGTGTTTTATCCTACCTATTATTCTGCATAGTCTTCTGGCTAGGACCGTGGTTAGTATTTTTACATCATAATTGAGCATTGCGAGTGGGCGGTAGGAGTCGCACTCTTCAGCAGGTTTGTTAGGTTTGAGCATCGGGACCACTAGAGTCTCTCGCATGCCATCTGGCAGGACCCCTTGATCGTATGCTTCCTGAAAACCTTTGTGTAGTAGTGGTGTCAGGGTTGGTTCATAGGCTTTGTAGAACTCTGGGGGTAGTCCGTCAGTGCCTGGGGCCTTACAGGTAGCTAGGGATTTAATTGGCTCAGTTATGTCTTCCGTGGTGATGTCCGCATCTAGGGCATCGCTTTGTGTGGGATCCAATCTGGGTAACCCTATTTCGTCTAGTGTGTCTGTGATCGTATCTGGTGGGACCGGGGTTTTGTGTGAGTACAACTAGGCATAAAAGGTATTAAAGGTTTCATTAATGCTTTATTGGGTCTGGTGCAGGGTGTTAGTGTCATCATTTAGGGCGGTAGTGAAGTGTCTTGGATGTTCTCTCTTGCAGAGCCAGGCCAGCAGACGGCTGGGCTTATCTGCTTCTTTGTGTGCTCTAGTGGTTCTGGTAGTGTAATCAAACCTAGCGAGCCTGCCCATGCCCCCTTGCATTCATCCCTAAGCAGTCTTAGTTTGTCTTCCTCTTGCTGAGTACCTTGGGTGTCGGATTCTAGCCTCTCAATTTCTTTTTCCCGTTGTTCTAGTTCTCGGCCCACAATATTCTCCTAATGCCCCCAGCTTTTGCTATGACTTCTCCTCGCATCACTACTTTCAGGGCATCCCATAATGTGCTTGTGCGGTCTACACTTCCCATATTTGCCTTAATGTAACTCACTAGAGAGTCCTCAAAATCATTTCTGAACGCTAGGTCTTTCAGAGCTTCAGTGGGCATTCTCCGCATCGGGATGGGGGTTCTGGGGCTGGAAATGCTTTACTCCACCTCCAGGGGTGAATGGTCTGAAATGGATCTCCCCAAATATTGTGCCCTTTCCATCTGGGGTAGGTATTCTCTGCATGTGAAAACATAATCTAGACTAGTTTAGAGGCCGTGTGGGGATGAGAAGTAGGAATAGCCTCTTTCATCCGGGGTGTAATTCTTGCCAGACATCTACGAGATCTAGGCGTTCTATCATGGTGTTCAGCGCAGAAGTGGCCACCGCCGGGCCATTTGGGAGAGGTGAGGACCTGTCTATCGCTGGGTTGCTTACACAGTTAAATTCTCCTCCCCAAACAAAAAGGCTGCTCCTATATTGTGCAAGTTTGACGTACATTAGGTTCAGGTGAGCTGGGATTTTGCTATTGGGGAGATATGAGTTCACAATGCACACCTCCGTTTGTTCAATAAAACCCTGTATTATCACAAACCTGCCCTCCGGGTCCAACTCTTTCTCGGTTAATTGAAAGGGGAGTTGAGGACTGATCCAAGTGAACACCCCTCTAGCATATTTGGAGTAGGCGGCCCCGACCCCTGGCCACTCCAGTGCTCTTGCAACTTGGCCATGGATTCCCACGTAAGGTGGGTTTCCTGCAACAAGTCTATATCAGCCTTCTTCCTGTGCAGGTAGGATTTAATTCTGCTCCTGCGGAGGTAAGTGCTTAACCCCTGCACATTCCATGTTATCACCTTAATGTGTACTGCCATAGCGTTTCAGGGAGGAGTGTCGAGGTCTCCTGCTCTCCGCCGTCGGCGTCACTAGTGGCGGTCAAGCAGCGAGGATGTCCCACGGGCCCCCCACCCGCTCCGACCAACTTGTCTCTCCCCCCCCGCCACCCCTGATTCGTAGCTTCGACACACAGAGACTTCGTAACTTCTTTAACCTTCACTCTGGCGAGTGAGAAAATTAAACATAATAACAAAGAACTGCCCCCAGCAGTTGCTTCCAACCAGCATCGCTCAGGGGCTCTCGCGCCATCTAGGCCCATCCAGGTCATTTGACGCGGCCGTTTTGCCGGCAACTGGCCTGCACGGGTTCCAGTAGGGTGGGTTGTAGCGAGCCGCATGTGTGATTCCATGGGCTCCTGTCCGTAATTGTAGCTAATAGTGATGCAGCCGTGGGTAGTCTTGGTAGTTTCGCCTCTTGTGCCCACTTAGTGTGGCGGTAGTTCCTGTGGAGCCTATTGGACTCTCATCTTACTTTAGTTCCTGTAGCATGCTCTTCATCTCCGGCCAGGTTGTTGTGCTCTAGCCACATGTTGGCTGCAGCTGGGGTCTCGAAGAATATTCCCTTTCCTTTGTAGAGCACCTTGAGACGTGATGGGTAGAGCAGAATGTATTTGAGGTTGAGTTTCCAGAGTGTCGCCTTAACTGGTACAAAAGAATTCCTTGCTCGCTGCACTGTAGGGGTATAGTCTGGGTACATGACTATCCTGGAATCGTTTTGCTTAATCTCCCCTCCTTCCCTTGAGAATGTGAGTATTGTCTCCCTGTCGCAGAAGTTTAAGATTTTTGCGATTATCGGGCGCGGGTATGATGCTGGTGTGGGTCGTTTTTGTAGAGATCTGTGGGCCCGCTCCACTGAGAATCCTTGAGAGAGCTTCCCGGCTCCGATTTCTTTCTGTAGCATGGTCTCCACGAATTCAGTCGGATTTGATCCTTCCATATCTTCCGGAATTCCCAGTATTCGAATGTTGTTGTGGCGGGCGCGTCCCTCGGCATCTTCGATCATGCCTCGAGTCGTGCCACCTTCATTTCCAGCTCTTAGAACCTAGCCTTCAGATCTGAGCTAGTCTCAATGTTGTCCTGCAGGCCTGCTTCCGTCGTGGCCACTCTTTCGGCCAAATTGTGGGCGTCTTGGCGCATTAACTGCATGTCAGACTTGACCTCATCTATTTTGATAATAATGAACGATCTGAGTGCTGCGATAGGGTGCAGTACTTGTGCGTCCTTAGGATTGACATCGGGGAGGACGGTTCCTTATATGTGGTGGCCTCGAGCTGTGGTTGCTTTTTGGGTTTGGCCACTGTAAAGGAGTCCATTATCGAAGGTTTAGGTTTGTTCTTGGAGGGGGACATTGTTGTTTGGGCCTCACCAGGTAGTGCAATGGCGTCGGCCTGACGCAGTGCAGCCGTGTTCTGCTGTTCAGTACAAAAGGAGTCCTTGTGATGTAATGGATAGAGAAATCCATGGCGAATGGCCAGTCGTGTAGGAGAATAGGATCCACTAATCGGGCAACTAGTGGGTGAGCTCTGTGCCCTCAATGCACAGATCTGGGTGTGAGCGGGGCAACTGGGCTCCTTCTGTGTTACAGGCAGTGATTGCGGTTGTTGGTGATCAGGGCCTTGTTGCGATGATTACGCTGCCTGATTGTTCCTTGCAGTTATTTAGGCGGCCAGGGCAGTCACCTTCCTCTCAGGAAGAATGCCTTGGTGTGCTGGGGCACACTAGGCGTAGTGGGTTCCCAGTGACAGCATTCGCCATTGTGGGTGCCCTCAGCTTGATGTGGTGTCCACTGGGGCCCTCCGTGTCGGTACAGCAGTAATTTGGTGAGCCGTTGGAAGCGCTACACTTGCGGCATCTGCCAAGTGAAGCGCCATGGTGGGGTGTGTAAGAAGGCTGGTGGGGTTGGGGGCACTAGGTCCCCATGAAGTGTGCCCTCCTGGATTGCCCAGGCGTATCTGGCTGCCCGGTATTCGTGCAGGGAGGGTCTGCAGAGTTGAGCACTTGGCTTCCCCGCCCAAGGATCGGCCCGTAGTACCCGTAGTACACGGGTTGATTATGTGCTGCGGTAGGGAGGTGGAGTTGAGGTGCCACGTACCTTGTTGGGGGTCCCGCAGCCTATCTGGACCCCTGCAGGATTCAGCTTGCGGCCGTCGGCACTAGTTCAGCATTCCTGAGTCCGTTCTCTTCACGGCAGGATCGCGGGAGCCAGCAGTGCCTCCACCTTCTCCTCGAAGCCACTGAACCGGGGCTCTGTAGGCAGCTCTGCGCCTTCCGCTGCCACGCACTCCCGGGTAAGGGGTCCCGAGCATGTCAGAGCTGAGAAACAGCCTAAGCCGCAGTTCCAGCGCGAACCAGCAGCCAGCTGTGGAACCCGGTTCAGGTCAATGTTCAGTTCTCAACCACTGGTCTCGTTGGAGTGATAATGCACTGCTGTGGGTTGCCTCGGGCCCATTTACCCAGACGCCCTGCACCAGTCTCCGGCTAACCGCGCCTGGTTATTTTTACTCATCCACAGCTCCTTTTATTCAGAATTTTTTTTGCCCTTTTTGGCTTTAACTTTCTCTCTAAGAAATCTAGGTAGAATCTCTAAAAGAGATTATCCCTTTCACATCATTTATCTTGTTTGTGTCTGCTTCCCCACAGGGTCCAGTTGTTGTGTGTTATTCCGCCCTGAGGAAGGCAACTCCAATTATGTCCTGGAATCATTTGCCAGACAGGTGGCTCCTTTGCCGAAACGTGTTTAAGATGTCTACTTAATTTGTTGTTTTTCTATTTTGTTTGACACACACACGTAGGCAGACCTGTCAACAAACCTTTGCCAATCCTGTAATAAATTTGTATATTGGCCTAATACAAGCCAAATCCAAGAGTGTTGGCTCAGTTTAGGTCATCACTCAGAATTGGCAGTTTCTGTTTATCTTTGAAAATAAGATTACTATTTCTATTCATGTGTTTTTGAAATACGACTACTATTTCTGTTTATGTGTTTTCAATGATCACCTGTTTAACCAACAGACAAATGTATCTATTTGTTCACTACATTATTTTTCTTTAGTTACCAATGCATTTTTATTTTTTTGCTTGTCTTATTGTGAAATAAATATGTTCACTATTCTTAATATGAGACTACCCTGATTGCTTTCTGAGTTTGTATTAGCCTAAATTCATTGGTTTAGCAATACCTCTTTGGTACACTTGTCAAATAACTTATTATTTAAGCAATTCTTCAATTGATTTCATAGCCGTATGGACCCCATTGGTTTAGTTTAGCAGTTTTCTAGAGCAGAGTTTTTTTTGCTATATCTGCCTTTTCCCACTGGACCTTTTCCGTCAAAACTATCCTTAGGGGAGTAGTCTGTTTTATTACTACACCCTGCGGTGGTTGTGGCTGCATTGTCCCCTATGACAGATCTGTGGTTTTCAGTCTTCTAGACAGTAAGAGGCTGCTGACCCAAGACACTTTGGGAGGTTGTACTGATTTATCTTGCGAAAAAGCACAACATCCTGGTATCTATGAGAGCCACACAAAGCAACTTCAACAGCCAAGAAAGTAGTGCCAGGCACTCCCCAAAGACTGAGAGCCCGATTCTCATGTGGGTGTTAAGTACTGAAAAGGTCGTGAAAATGAATGCGCCACTTTCTGAATATATGTGGCGGTTGCTAGGATGGGTGGGACACTGCTTTCATTGAACCCTGTCTCTCACCTGCATACTAGCACTACCTTTGTGCTGTATTTTAGCTTGACATTTTCAGTGTATAAGGTAGTGCTAGTATGCAGGTGAGAAACCGGGTTCAATGCGCTTGTAAATGTCACCAATATCCTTATGGAGACATACGCATTTGCAAACATTAACTGCTACTTTGCATGTTGAATATGAAGGGTTCTCAGCAGCACTTTCATAAAATAACGATTCTTGTTATTTAAGGATAGTGCTGCTGAGATTTTTCCCAACACAGGCTCAATGAAGGCAGTGCACTACGAGGACGCCCAGGCCCACTTGAGAGTAGTGGTGGAACCTGGGCGTCCAGATTTGGCACAGTGTTTCGTGCTCTTTAGCACGCTCACTGCGCCAACTTCAGAATCGGACCCAAGAGTTACTTTTGTGTTGCCCACCAGAAACGACTGAGGACCATTGTTCTGTAGAGAAACCAATTTGTTTATGCTCTGTTCCCACCAGGTGGTGTAAGGTAAAACTGATCACTTAGTTTTGTTTGTACACTAAAAACGCTTGAGCAATAAATATTGGCTTTGAGTCATCTGCTGATCCCTCTGCTCTTGACATCCCCCATCACCAAGCCCAGGGCTCAAGTCGAGGGTACACGCGGGGGACGGAGTCCCCCCACTTTATTCAGAGGGTGGACTCAGTCCCCCCCAGCTAAAATGAGAAACATTTAATGTACTCTTTGAATGTATGAATTAAAGCTGACCTCAAAGGATCAAACCACGTCGTTGGGATTGTAGGCCGGCCACTTCACCACTGCACTATGTAACCTAATGAAGAATAACAAACAACTAAAGGTGAACTGTTCCATTTCGGTACTGCAAGTCCTACGGAAAACATTTGTATTGGTTCTTGGAGTTTAAAACATGCACACCTTTTAACGTTTTCAAAAACACTATTAAAAGAAAATATCCTCTCTTGGTTTTGTGTGTGTGTTGATTTTATGAAAGGCAAATGCCATTCGTCCTGTGCAATTCAGGTGGTTATGCAAAGCCAATTTAATGAAATGTGCATATTTCACCCGTCGCATGTTTATTTGAGTTTTGTGGGTTGGATAGCTGAGCAATGAGGTTGTGTTGAATTTATTGAGAAGATATTCTGACAAGCTTCTCAGCAAGGATTCTATAGTGGATAATCTGGACGCTGCTTTACAGGGATAACGGTAACGCAATTGGCTTCCAAACAAGCTCCGCCCACTTTCCCAGAATCCCTTATCAAGATGCCCCCGCGTGCATCTGTGCGGGCGCATCAAGTCGTGAGCCAAGTCAGAGCTGTTTGCTGGGACAACTCTCTGCTCAACACTCCTCTGTGGACCTCTGTTCCAAGGATTACATTGGTATTTTACTGAATGGGCACTCTGTTACTCTAAATGTATTCTTGAATACTTAAATATATTGTATTTTGTCCCTAAAATGTTATTTTATTTATTTTTGCCAGAAGCCCCACCCACTTTCCCAGAATCCCTTATCAAGAGGCCCCCGCGCTTATCTGTGCGCGCGCATCAAGTCGTGAGCCAAGTCAGAGCTGTTTGCTGGGACAACTCTTTGCGCAACACTCCTCTGTGGACCTCTGTTCCAAGGATTACATTGGTATTTTGCTGAATGGACACTCTCTTACTCTAAATGTATTCTTGAATATCTATATATATTGTATTTTGTCCCTAAAACGTTATTTTTTTTATTTTTGGCAGAAGCTCCGCCCACTTTCCCAGAATCCCTTATCAGAAGGCTCCCGCGCGCATTAAGTCGTGAGCCAAGTCGTGAGCCAAGTCGTGAGCCAAGTCAGAGCTGTTTGCTGTTTGCTGGCTCGTCTGGCCGAAAATTGTACCAGGCTGCCCTGTTAGCTCCTCCCTTAATGTCTTCCCTCTTCCTTGCTCTTTTACCAACACCGCGCTCGAGCGGATTGGAGTTACTTGGCCTTTCAAGTCTCGCATTTTTCCCAACGTACAGCGGACTCAGACAACTGCCCGTGACAACAACCGGCGCCCACGCCTGGCTCCGCAGGTATTTAGTTTTCCCGGGTCAGTAGACTCTGTTCTACTCGCTGATGCAAATGGTTGCGCTCAAATCAGTGCCTAAATTAGTTACATCATAGTACATTTTCCTTCTGTTCTTTTGCTTCGTTTATACATAAAAAAAATTTAGATTTTTTTAGTATTTTCTGATGACCAGTACCTGGTTTTCCTCTCCCAACACGCCCATTTATTCTGGTTAACAAAAGACTCACGCTTAATTGGAATTGTCTCTGTGTGAACATTACAGGCAGCGGTCACGCGGAATCGGTCTGTTTAGTTCACCTAATTCCATTCTCTGCGCGAACACCTGTCAGTCACAGACCCGCTGATCCTGGATCCTCCCACTTTGTCTTGCCTCTGTATCTATCAGCCCTGACTTCTAAGTCTGTAGCTGCCAGTTTGTGAACAACCTTACAGGAACAAGAACAAAAACTGTCTCCTTGCGAGACATTCCCTAAACATGGCTGGCCCCTTGCGGAGTGGCAAAGTGAGATCCATGGTATTGGACAATAAAGCCGCAATGATAAACATCGATGAGGCCGCCTACACAGAAAACAATCAAGGCAGTTTTCTGGATAACAGCGCGGACTCAGACCAGGTTATGTCCATTCCTGTAACTTCCCATCAAGCCGATGATCAATTGTCAGGGGAGTAGGGAGTTGGAGAATTCGGGAACGTGAATATTCTGCCCAACGTATTTCCTCTTAAGGCTGTACTCGACCCTGAACTCTCCATTCAACAAAGTTTTCTAAGCATTAAAGAATACCTGCATGCATTTACTCGGTCCCCCCTGGAAACAGCTGACCCATTTCCCATTTTGATACTTCTGTAATGGGATCTGTGGTGAGCACTGAATTAGATAAACATATTTGTTTATCTCTTGGTCCTTCAACCCCCATTCAGCCAGGGAGAGTGGGGGGGAATTGACCAAGTCCATTTCCACAAACTCTTTTCAGATAAGTCATTAAACTCTGAAGTAAAGTCTTCCCAGTCTTGTCGACCAGTTCCACACGTGGAAAACCCCCCAGCCCTTTTTCCAAAGAGCTCTAGTTCTATACAATATGAAGCAGATAAACCTGACTTTAGGCAAAAAATTAGAACATGTTCAATCGCATGCCCCTCCTGTCACGATGCCCGCTCCCGGGGAGCCGGCTCAGGCCCTGTGTCCCCGAAAGCAGACATCAAGTCCCCGGGGAAGGTCCCTTTGGACAGCGTCCTGGCGCCTATGGCGCCAGGCTCATAGAAAACGTCAGTCCTGGCGCCATATGCGCCAGGCTCATTATGAAAGTGTTTGGGTGCACTTACCTGATGCAGACCATGCTGCAGAACCCCGGCCTCCTTGAGGCCTGAAAGGAACTACTTTACCTGTGGGACTCATTTACCACCCGGGCGTGGTCGGGGAAGGATACATACCTGATTGGAGGAAGGACACATTCTAGGAACTTCTTCCAAGGCTATTTAAACCACACCCGATCAGCCACACGTGCTTCGCGTTGATCTGCATCTAGCAGCTGGACGCTCACCGTGTCTGCTCCTGCATCTTGACTTCTGCCACACCTGCCAGCATCCTGAATCACCTGCAAAGGAAGGGAACAAGAGAACAGAAGAAGGAAAAGGCCTCACCTGCTAAATCTGCATCCCAGAGACATTTCGCCGACAATCCTGAAAAGGAAGACATTTATTTTTAAAAGCACATCGCATCGATCGCTGCAGCGCCGCATTCTACTCACCTTTACAGGGCGCTTCCATGTTCAGCAGTGACCATCCGGATTCGCAGTCGCGCCCCCGCGCCTAGGGAGAAAAAGACAAGAACAAAGGTGAGAGAAAGAAGGGAAAAGGGAAGCTAAAACTCCATGTCAAGACTTACCTGTTTGGTCATTCCCTTTTCATTTCGGGTCCGCGCCGCATCCAGGCATTTTCGGACCCCGGCCCCTAAGGGGAAAAAGACATCAGCGTTAATGAGTGAATGAGAAGACATTACCAAAACACTCATTAAAGACTTACCTGATTTCCTCAAGGATTTCACCGCTCACCTCGGGTCAGTGCCTGTTCCCCGGCATTCCGTACCCCGGCCCCTATGGGGAAAAAGACACTAGCATTAGAACATTAATGCATGGACACAAGGGGAACCACTTATAGAAAAACTTACCTGGAAGCCAAGCAAGTTTGGTTCCCACCCATCCGAAAATCCAGTGACGTAACTGGATACCAACGCGCCCCTGCATCAGAAGCAGGATGGAGAGCTCGTCCTTCCAGACCCTAAGAAGGATACTTCTGCGAGTCAGACAAGCCAGATCTGGGGCCCGGTCCAGTCTGTCTTCCGAACCCTGCGCATCGCCTTAGACGAGGTCACAGCAGCGCGAACCAGGACAGCGCCCCCGTGGGAGTCAGGTGAGCGTTACACCTCCCCTCTGTCTAGAAACTTTAACTTTCCCCCCATGACAGCCCCCCCTTTGGACTCATCAATTCTTCTAGAACATCAGGAAGCAGCAGCTTCCTTCCCAGTCTTAACACAGATTCTAAACCTTCTGGATAAAGGGCATGAGCGCACCCACCAGGACATAATGATTCTTAATAATAGGTTAATAGATGTGCTTACCATTGTAAATCAAATTGAAGCCCATAACTTTTCTAAGGACTTACTGAATATTAATAAAGCTGATCTTTCTTCTGATCATCGCCAAACATTCAAACCATCAAAAGGGTCTCAAACCACCAAAAGTTTCTCACACGAAACCTCTACCCAAACAGAGCCCACTTTGGACTTAACTAATAAATCGCGACAATCAGAGGTCATACACTTGACCTAGCCATACCTCTGAAGATCTTGCCTTAATGGAAAAATTGGGCAATCAAAATTTTGCTCAATCAGCAATATTGGAAGCGATTACACTCAATTAGAGGCTTTTGACAGTAAATCATCTTCCATTGAACTGTCAGGGCTGTTGACCGCTGGCGGTTGTGGACGAGGTGGAGGTTGGGCCGACATTAGAACGTGCCGGCACATATTCGCTACGTACAGGCAGCGGTCTAGTGTTTTTTCCAAGATGGCCGCCGCCGGATAGTATTTACTAGATGGCGTTATGGCGGCTCGGAGCGTTGCAACAAATTGTTTCCTCCCCGTTTCATGCGCTCCATAGTGTTTTTCTCTGGGCGTTTGTTTCGCCTGTTGTTGTTGTAGTTTTTCTTGGCTCTTGTCCTCCCCTTTTGCTAGTTCATTCTTTTCCATTTTTTCCCGCTAGCCCTTTCCTTTGATTTTTTTGGGTATTGTTTTTCTGCCCTCATTTTACGCCTCCCTGCTCCTCTTACCATTCTGTTCTTTCACTTTAGCCCTCTTAGGGTTTTTTTTCTCGTTTGTCCTGCCTGGGTTTACCCTTTGCTTACTCTCTGCTGCTCACAGAGTATCCTGTAGTCTTTCTACGCTATACCATCGGGTCCTGACCAGCCTGCATCCTATTCTTCGAGTCATCGTTCTGCCGCAGAGTCTTCAGCGACTAACTCCATTCCAACCAGGGTTTTTTTCTGCCAAAAGCTTTTTCCCCTGCTGGCTGTCACAGAGGGAGGTCACAGTGAGTCCCAGACTCTGGGTCACAGTGGCTTCTTTCCGAGGCAGACCTTATCTGCATGAAAAGAAAAAGCCTCTCTCCCAAAAACTTCGAAGAAGGAAGTCGGATTTACCCTTGTCACCAGGTGAAGAGGAGGAGTTAGAAGAAAAGTCGGGGGAATTGCTGCATTCTAGCACTGAAGGTCAGCTACCTAGCATTGATATGACCACCCACCAAAGACCGGATCAGGAAGTCGAGAAAAGCCTGATAGCCCTTCCATACTGATGGACATCATTGAAGAAGATGCTTGTGAAGTGGCCAGAATTGATGAATTAAACTCAAAAACACAGGACTCAAACGGAGACAGTAATCCCAAATACGAAAAGAAGAAAGACTTTATATGAAGGCATTAAAATGAAAACCCAAAAAATACTGCACATCTGAGAAATAAATTATGCGTGGATCCAAGAATAAGAAAAAAGTGCAACCTGTGAACCCCTCAGAAGATACAAATTCCCGTGAAGAGGGCACCTTGGATCTATCCCAACTAAACAATGCAAGTAAAAAAGCTTTGGGGTTGGCCAACGATATAAATAAGTCTATATCCCCCAAAGCTACAACTTAGAACAAAATAAAGGAAGAGGCTGAAAGCTCTGCCCTGTGACCGAGGGAGGGTGGACAGTTGTCCTCTGACACCCTTTCTTCAGTTTAAAGTCAAATACTTATTCCAAAAATTCAAAGGGTAAACACAAATCTTCTCAGGTTGAACAGTTGTCCGACATCTCTCAAAAAAACTTCCTTAACTTTTTCTTGAAAAAAGTAAAAAGCAATCCCCTTGAAAAAGAACAATCTCATGTTCAAACATCTCTGAGAAAGGGACCTTCTGAAGACAGGCAGGTCACACATCCCCTCATGGACCATTCTCTAGATAGTCCCCTGCCTCCTAATCTTGTTTCTCTTCCTGCAAAAATGTTGAAATTAGACAGGTTAAAAAGTTCTTGTTATTATCTGGAGGACAGCAGTTGCCACCAGATAACTTCTTCTAATTTCTCTAACACTTCACACTCTAACCAATACTTTAGTCCTTCCTTGGACACATGCAAAGAGCTAATCCCATCCTTAAATGCAAATGAAGAAAGAGAAAACTACAAGAAAATCCTATGCATTACATTTTGTGCACAAAAAGAACATCCAGAGGTTGGACAGCCTGGTGAGTTGCCAATTGAACGTGTAATGAATGGATCAGGAGTCTCAAGAGCCCTGATGGATCCGCCAGTAAAAAAACAGAAATAATGATAAATACTACTTTGCAATCTGTATCCAATGAACAAGATATAGCAAGAACCACTAAGGAAGCATCATCCTATATGGAAAACCCATTTGGACTTGAGCTGATAGACATATTCGATGAAAAGCCCCTAGTCCACTTGGGACCTTGCAAAAACTTGTTTGAAAAAGACACTGAAATCATGATAAAAACAATACTTCATTTGATACTCCAATAAAAAGAGACAGCCAGTAACCCTAAAGATGGGTCAATGCACTTGAAGAGTGCACTTAATCACAGGCCGTCAGTGAACCCAGAAATAAAGACTTCAAGCAATTTAATGAGCAATCTTCAACCAACTGATAACCTACTGGGGTCAGAAGGTAGAGTTTAAAGACACCTTAGCAAATCGGCCTCTTTCCACAGTCCATAGGCACGAGACAGAAGGCGAGTTCCATCACACCGCTCTAATAGTCAACAACCAATCCAAAGTTAACATGAATCAGACACAATGGAGAAAACCCATTCATCTGGAGTATCCAAGTGTCATTTTATACTACTTATTCAATTATGATGGCCCACCTTCCTTAACACGAGGTAGAATACTTTCATTGTGTAACGAAATAGAATTATTGAGAATGATCTCTTCGGCCGATATCAGACTGGTGGATTGCATACACCCGGAGCGACTTGACTGTGTGCGGTTGGCTCTATATACAAGAACCATGTATGAAACTTTCTTGGCAGCTACGGATGAATTTAACAGGATGGGATATGACCTGATATCTTTTCGCATAGACTCTAGATCTATAGATCAAAATGAAAAGTCCAGCAACATGATGGATAGAGCTAGTGATAAAACCAACCAGCACAACCTTAGTGAACCAAGTACCGAGGAAACAAGTTGGAGAAGGTTAGCTCTATCTCTAAGAGACTCCATTGCCCTACTAAGGGACATGAAGGCTCCCCATTTTTAAAGTAAAGAACCTCTCAGTGCTTTCATGGAATTCCAGGGGGCACTTGAATCTTTTAAATTCACTTGAAATTTGCAGAAGGCTTACTCAACATTCCATAATCTGTTTACAGGAAACCTGGATAACAGGACTGTTAGGGAGAATTCTGTTTAGGCTGAATTTCATAACCTAGTGAGTCCCCCAGCAGCTTTGCTGGACTTTTTGGGTTTATTTTTTTCTTCTGCCAAGAGTGAGACTCTTTTACCCTCACTCTTGGATAATGATTTGAGTGTGTTTCTTTGAATCTAGATGTGTTTAATGGGCTATGGAGCCTTTCACTCCATAGGGTTTCATGTGTTTTTGTGATGTGTGTTACACAGCAGTAACAGAGGGGTGTCATAGTGACCCCCAGTATAGACTCCATACCCTGGGACTGACTACTGTCTCCCAGGGCATGTAAAGCCACCATTGACTTTACTAGTCTTACATTCTGAACAGAACCAGTACAAACTATCATATTGTGGACGTACTGGCTGGGGCAATTCGATTGCCCCAGGCTCTGTTAGTTGAGGGGGCACGTCTCCGTCCCCCCTGATCAAGTTTTGGCTGGTGGCAGTGGATACTACTTTTTATATTCAACCGCAAATATTTTCCTATGGGATTTCCCATTGTTTTAGGCTACTATCTTTATTTAATTATTTACGGTAGCCTCGAACATACCGCCAGTTTATTTAATTAATATTAATTCTCCGGTTGGTATTTTTTGCCAAAACTTGATTCTAAAATGGCGTTTGTGTTCTCTTCTGTGACTCCAACCCAAGTCGAGCCCTTTGTTCCACTTTTTGGCGGGCTTCTCCACAGAAGCCCTCCAAAGTGGTGCCACTATGTCTGGGGTACTTAGGAGGGGAATTTAGGCACCCTGGCCTAGGCAACTCAAGTCGCACTCCGTCCTGATTGGCCCAAGTGGTGAGCCGGCCGGCTCACCACATAGCATGTTTGAGTGACAGCTAGGCTGAGTGAATGGGGGTTTGCTGCATAAAAGCAGGGCTTTGGGGACTGGAACTTCAGAAGTCGCCACAGGACCTAAGAATCCGACGAGGGAGAAGCTGAGCCGACCTGCCACGACACCACGACCGGTGGAGCCCTGCTGGCTTCCCTTGCAACCGACTGTACGGGATAGATTTAGTCCCCGGCTTTCGAACCTGGGTTAGCCTGGGGCACCCTGGCTAAACTTTTCTAAACCTCTCTAACCCTTTTCTGAACCCTCTGCAAGACTTTCTAAGCCTAGTGGAACTGTGTGATCTTGGGCACATTTGTGCTCTGCTCTCTCTAAGAGTGGGCCCAGCCTTTGGACTTTGGCTCACCAGTGACTTTTTTGCTCTCTGCCTTGCTAGCCGTGTTCTGGAATCCTAGGGTGGTGTACCTCTTAATATTCTGTCTTTTTCCCTCCCTTTTTCACAAACTTATTAGAGTGCAATCTAGTTAAGCGCTCACCTCTGTATGAAAATAAGTGGTGTCTTACTGTGATTTCCTAATAGGGAAAAAGGGGTGTATATATCATAATAGTAACTGTGTTTAGAATATTTTTCAATAAGAGTGCTGGAGTGTTTCAACTGTGTGTTTTTAAATAAATAATTATATACCTTGATACCAAAGCTCTGGTCTGTGTTTGTTTGTATTAATGTGTCTAAGTGCCTATTGAGTATACTTTGCATACTGCCTAACTCTTCTTGAGGGAAGTCTGACTGCTCAGCCACAGCTACCAGGTAAATCTGGGTGGTACAGACTGCTACCAAGTGGGTTTACTGCCAACACCTGTAGTCTTAAATCTTTTGCAGTGGTCCCTAAGGGAACTGCACAGGTTTCTGCCTAACAAGGACCTTTCATATTAGATGGCTATCAGTGCCACCAGGATATTGCCTCAAAGGGCCCAATGGGCCGTCAATATGGGGGTTTACTCACTGCTACACAGATCAAAGGCAACTTAAAATTCTGCAAAAGCAAACTAATAGCGACAGGTTTCTTATCAGTACTCTTGGACATTGTGACTCTCAAAGACACAGGCTCCTTACTAATTATCAACATTTATTGGCCTGCTAAAGGCAATCTAGAAGATGCTTTACTACTTCCTCAGGAACACATTTCAGATGAAATGTCCAATCGAGTTGGTCTACAATTAATTATCGTTGGTGACCTAAACGCGGACCTCACTCCCTTCATTCACACAAATAAGGAATCAGATTCTTTCCATCATTTGTACTTTATTGATGCAGGCAGTGACACCAGAAAAATAAAACAAGGCAAGCAATGGTTCAAATTCTTCATGGACTGGGGACTTTCCTCACCCTGTTTGATTGCACATATTCATCTCTCAATACTTAGTGGACTCAACTACAAATTATGCGACGCTTCAAACAAAGGTTAGTGATCACTGTATGCTTGCGTTATCAGTACTGTTAAGGAGTCAGCTCCCGGGAAGAGCAAATAATTTTTACCAATTTTGAAATTACTCTGTCAAGCACAAGAGTGAAATGGCACGAGAGCAACATCAAGTTAGCCAACAGGCTCTTTCAAAAAATCTTAGATGAAACCACAATTGAACAAAAACGGACATTCTTAGACCACAAAAACTTTCAGACCTTTCTAGGTTCTACTTTAAAATCCATTCTAACTAAAAACTCAAAATAAATTTCAGCAACGATTGGCAAACACCATCACACTTACGATGAGGCTGTCAGACAAAAAAAATCCAGTCTTCAGAAAGATATTAGACAACTTAAGAGATCATTCCCTGACCTAAATCTCTGCAAAGTCAAAATCAAAAAATTGTACAGAAATTTAAAAATTGGGTAAGAGGACAGAAATACTCTCTTTATCAAGCTGACAATGAAGGGATGAACTCTGCCCTAAAAGACAGTTCCTCCTGACAATTTTGGCTAACCATCAATGACTTGGAAATGTCACAATCTTTTGTGCAATCTACTTCCATTTCTGAACAAGACTGGAAGGGCCACTTTGGTCTAATTTATAATAAACCTGACTCAAGTAATAATTGGTCTAAGACATTATCAGCTCCATGGCAACTACGTTTCGGCGTCAGACATTGAGTCCCGCATAAAGTCATCAAGCTCCTCTAGAGCCGCAGGAATAAATGGTTTCTCAAATGCGGTCTTTAAATCTAACGTGACGAACTTGGCAAAGGCCCTTTATTTCTTATTCAATGATATTTCTGCCACAAGAATCATTTCAATCACTTGGCATTTATCGTATATTATTCCGATTTTCAAAAAAGGAGACAGGACCCTCCCCAAAAATTATCGTCCAATCGCCATACTTGATGCGGACTCAAAGATTTTCGCGGGCTTGGTACTAACTGAAATCAATCAATGGATGAAAATCAACTCCATCCTAAGTCCTTTTCAATATGGCTTTAGAAAAGAAATTGGGACAGGAGTGGGTGGCCTTATCTTAACAACTCTCCAACATCGAACCCAGAAAAAAGATGCCACCCCCGTATATCTAGCGGCCATGGATTTAAGTATGGCGTTTGACAGCGTTGATGGAAATATTCTCTGGGGCAAATTGAAATCTTGCAATATCCCAGAAAACCTGTTATCGATCTTAATCCATCTTCATCTCCACTCCAGAGTTCAAATAAGATTAAACTTGGATGGACTTCTTTCGAGTCCAATAGAAATCCAGAATGGCCTAAGGCAGGGTTGCCTTTTTGTCTCAACTTTATTTAATCTTTATGTATCCGATGTGGGGAACACTCTGGATCACAGTGCCTTCATTCCACCAAAAATAGGCCACATAAAAGTGCCATGGATAGCCTATGCTGACGATTTCCTTTTATTAGATCAGTCCCCTAAAGGCCTACAGCACCTGATCACATCATTCCACACTTATATATGCGCCAGCAACCTTACCATCAATGGAAGTAAAACTATCATCATGACCTTGTCGAATAAAAAAGGAATACAACTTGGAAAAAAATATTCTTGGTTCCTAAACAACGAAAAATTTTCCATGCAGTCAGCAATGATATATCTAGGCTTTCCAATTTTTGATAAACTCTGCCAATACGTGTATCGAGAACATCTCATGAAGAAAGCAGGGCCACTCCTAGCACAACTAAAAAAAGTAGACAACAAATTTGGTACATTTTCAATCTATCCCTTGTTGCGCTACTTTAAATGAAAAGTGACCCCAAAAATGGTCTATGGAACTGACATTTTCTCTTTGGAAGCTACAAAAGAACTATTCAAAGCTGAGTCGAAAATATTCAAAGGAATCATGTACTGGCTACCTAAATCAGTTCCTGTAGAAGTCATACTTTACGAGCTAGGCTTACTGACTTGATCTTTTTGAGTGTCATGGCGTAAATGATCCTTATATAGAAGACTAATCACCAATTCAGGTGATAATCTTTACACAATTGTAGGCGACAGCCTAAAGAGTGGCCAACCAGGCTTAGACCACTTATTAAGTCTGAAAGCAACGTGTGAGAAACTCTTTAAGAAATTAGGAGTGGAAAGAGACCCTTTCCGACACATGTAAAGAAATTGCTAGAAAATTCTAATTGGGCTACCACCTCCACAAAGGTGACTGGCTTTAAACTCTATGGTCATTTAGTTACTCACCAGAAAGCACACGACCATGTGGAACCATACCTAAGGAAGTATCCGTCTTGCGCTATGCACAATGACACAATGCGTTTCCGCTTTAATGTGTGTCCCACTGGTGAGATTTTAGAAATCCGTTCTGATAGAAATGACACGAGAATAACAGACTTTGCTTGTAGATTCTGCCACCATTTAACAACCAAAGAAACATTGCATCACCTACTTATAGATTGTGAGTCACTAATGACAGAAAGAATCAAATATTTTTCAAAGTTTGTTGACTCGACTGAGGTGGTTCTGTCTGATATACTATGGTGGGAGATGCTCCAAGGAGCTGGGATTTCACTTAAGATAGCTGTCTGCCGATTTAAAAAAAAATGTCTAACATCTTATAATTCTTCATTGGATTTGAATGTATACATTTTCCCAAATTATGTACCTCGGCGGAGATCGTTTGCTTAGCACTGTTTTGTTAACAACTAATTGAGTATGCCTATTTTTCCTTAAATGACGTGATCCGACAGTGGTTTGGAAGAAAGGTGGCATGACTCAATGTGTATTGTAATGATGAGTGTATTTTTGATGTCACTTTATTTTACAAATGTGATGTTTTATTTATCTTAAACTTTTGTAAAGGTTTGTTCACAAGCCAAAACAATAAAAACAAAATAAAATAAAAATATTTCACCCTGATTTGGTAATTTCTGGCGATGTCACATCTCATTTGGTTGTTGATGAGTCCCCCCACTTTAATTTTTAGGACTTGACCCCTGACCAAACCTTTTGATTGCAATTCATGGGTTAGGAAGAATCCTGGAATAAGTTGCGCCCTATACAATTGCTTTTTGGAGCCAACAACCCATTGCTTTCCACCTTGGAGTTCTGAGTTTTTAGGCAAGTCAAGCTGTACTCATCTTTCAGGGGGAGATCTCTTTCGTTGCCAACATCTGTGTTGGAGTCTGTCCGTCTCCTGCAATGAGCCAGACACCTGAAATCTCTTTCATTGTAGTATGTGTTTGTGATTAACAGTGGCACGTGTGTAGTGATGCAACAATTCTGAATGTCTTAAAATGTTTTATTTACACCATAGACTGCTTTAACGCACATAAATAACCAAAATATGTAATTTCCACTGATATCTTTTTTGAAGCATTTGCAATCAAAACATTCATACAACATTTTTTTTAAAGAAACCTGGTTCTTAAATGATTCTCTGGTCTGTTGAATGTGTAATTACTTATTGTGTGCTACTGTTCTTGATGCTTTGAGTAGTAATATAGTTCTGGTTTTGTTGTAGAACACGGATGAAAAGAGAACTTCAATTTACCATCAGAATATTGTACAAAATATAAAGAGGTGGGTAAAATAGGTAATTGTGCACCAAAGTTGTTGGTAATTATGATTGTTCTAAGAACTGAGTGGCTATGCATTTTGGCGGGACTGCATCATATTTTTAAAAGCATTTTACACCAGGCAGTTATTCAATATTCCATAACGCAGCAACAATTATACTTTCCAAAAATTGTTAGCAAAATATATGAAAATATAAAAATACAGAAAAAATAACCTCCCAAAACAATGGCGTAAAACATTCATCTGTCATTAAGGAAAGAACATCAGAATTCAAATGGTCCAAAGTCTGAAGTATTTTCTTGCGATTGGAGGCTCGATCCTAGTGCTCTTGCATCTTCGTCTCACATTATAAAGGCTCCTGCAGAGTGAATTACAGAAGACAGTACTTGATATCTTGCATTTGATGCCTACCTATAGGAGGGTCTCTAGGTGTGTGGCCAGCCATGTGGTGCTCGCACGTTTGAGTTGCTTGATCCTATCACGAAAGCCTCTCTCATGTTCCTCCATTTGGAGCTGCCACTCATTTATGCCTGACTGTTTTTCTAGTTCTTAGCTCTGACCCATTGGCTATCTGTATAACCTCCTCAGCATTTTGCCCCAAGTGTGTTCCTCCTCCCACTTCTCTGAGATGAATTGGTCGACTGGCTCTCTGTTTGACTCTCACTTGCCCTATACTTAAAAGAAACTTTCCAACATCTCCTTGTCTGTCTCTAACTCGTCTTCCATGCCATATCATATCTTCCCCATCTCCAAGTAGAACCCCTCTTCCTTGACGGGTCTTTTCTTTTCGCTCTTTGGGTGTACTGATTCTTTCTCTCACTCTTTCTACTCCTCCTCCAACTCCTTCTTGTGGTTCCTCTACTCCAAAATCATCTGTGCAATCCTCTGCACTTTCTCCAACTTTCTCTGTTTTCCTCTCATCCTTGTTCTGTTCTCCTCCAACCTCATCTGTATTCTCCCCCATTGCACGTACACAGGAATCCTTTCTGCATGTCTACCGCATACACGTCCAACACCACCACCTCTTCCTGCATCTTCAGCCCTCACCACCCCTCTATCTCCTCCTGCACCTCCAACTCTTCTGGACCTTAAGCTCTCTCTGCACCTTAAGCTCTCTCTGTACCTCCACCTCTCCATGCCTTGCTGTTAAACAATGTCAAATAACCATCCCTCTGTAGATCAGTGCAGGCTTTTATAGGGCCTCATTCTAATGGATTGAGTCCTCTGTGATACATTTGGAGTATTCGTCCCTTCTCCCGAAAGGGGAGCCACCACCTTTGAGGTTAGGGAGGTAAGCCCGCTCCGCAAGACCCTCCCTAGGAGGCTTGGGCAAGTGGGTCCGCACTGGGAGTGACTTCGCCCTAAGGGGACAAGGACTCCAGTTCCCATGGGAAACTCCCTAGGCCAACCCCCATATCTGCATATATGGGACTGCCTTCCTTGCGGAACACTGTGCCATCCTTCTATGTTGCTTCAGGCAACGGTGGATCAAACAAAGGTAAAGAGAATATCTCTTTAAGAAAAAACTTGTATTTAACTGAGAGAAGTGGACCCTAAGGCAGGAGAGAATATGGTGCACAGGGGAAGCCCCCTGGCATAAGCAACATTGGAGAGGCTGAACTGGAGGAAGTTGCGGAGCCTGCAGCATTTCGAAAGCGGCAGAAAGCCAGTAAAATGCGCTGCAGATCCGGCAACAAAGACAGCTGGGAAATGTTGTAGAGGCAGAGAGAGAGAACCTGTCCAACCTGGTGGTGTGACCACAGTCCTACCGTGGTGGGCCAGGCACCCGGTGAACAACGCAGAGACCAGTATCGCAGGGAGTGCTGACAGCTCCCAGCTGCCAATGTCCGTGGAACGCAACCTCTCGCTGAGATGCTGATAACAAGACGTGAGCCGAGACAGAGAAGTTAGAAAGGCTAACCGATTAGCCCAGCGAGTGCCAAGCCAGAAAAGAGGAAAAGAGCCAGAGGCCTCTGGGGCAACCATATATAAGAAGTGGAACGTATGAAAGCCAGAAAGGTGACATTTCCCCAATAAACCAGCATAACTGGAGATACGCAGCAATCATAAAGAAAGTAACGAAAAGCACTGGTTGGGAAACAGGAGGAAAGGTGGAAAAGAGAACCATAGGAAGGGGGAGAAGACCACCAGAATTTGAAGTTAAAGAGTGGGACGAACACTTCCTGATACAGTGTCCCATATGTTGCGAATTAAGACTGTCAGGTGAACATAATAAGGAGGGACATAAGCCAATAGGAAGAACCCAGGAGAAGGGAACTCCTAATTCAATTAAAAGTATACAAAATCTAAGAAAGGTGAACTCTCAAGAAACTGAAAAGCATTCATTTAAAGAAAAGAGTGTGAGAGAATATATCCAGGAGAGACATTCTAAACAAGCCAGAGAAAAGAATATAAAACCCATGAACAGTTGGGAGGAGCTACAAACGCTCCTGAAGGAAACGCCAACAGGTTCTCGGAGAAGAATCCTAAAAGGAACATACTTTTAAATCAGAGACATTGGTATCTTGAGCATAAAAGGAAACACGATTAAAACCTTGAGAAGCCACAAGAAAGAAGGAAGGCATAAAGGGAACGGACTAGGAGATGAGATACATTCTTTTGGCCTACTTATTCGCTTTAGTGGCAGGTTCAGATAGAGTTAGGTTTGGACTGGGGACATGTATTTTGGACTTCCTGACAACAAACAAGCACCTCGAGTTTATTTAGTTAGGCAGGGAAAACCCCATAGCAATAGGGATGTATAGGCCTTTTCTTTATCATTTCATTAAAAGAGAGTTAACATGTCCAAAATGTGTCCGACTCCTTCTTCCGACCCGCCAAACCTCCCACTGATTCCTCATCTAACATTTGTTGTCCTGCTTTGCAGAACTCGGACACTTTTTCTAAGAGCAGGGGTCACTGCGTGGCCTGGCCTTGAGGATCTTTGAGTCATTAGCTTTGGGAACGGACATGACGTTGGTACAAATGGAGCCCAGTTCCTTTTTTTCCGCATGCCCAGCACGCTAATCGGGAACACTTTGACGCCTCAGAGAATTTTGTCTGAAGAACTTTAAAACTTTTTTTTTAAACCCTTTAAAATTCTTGTTTTAATCGACCATGCTGACTCCGAAGCCTTCGGGTGTCGTGATTGCGGCACAAAAATTTCATTGACTGATCCACACAGAATGTGTCTGTGGTGCCATGGTGCTAACCATGTTGTGGCTTATGTCAAGAGAGCCTCCAAATTGACCCTAGGTTGTTCGACGTCAAAGTTGCCTAATTCGACACCGTTGAATCGAAAATCCAATGAGGGCAAAAGCTCTGAGGTCAGAGTGGAAAAAGAAACGGGCAAAAAAGCATTGTTAGAGGTCTCATTCAAGAAGCAACTCCCGACATTCGTCTTCGTCATTCAAGAAGAAGAAGAGAAGGTGGCAGCACTTGTCCACAGACTGGTCAAAGAATACGCAGGTATGTTTTCATTCAAACTGCTTCAGCGGAAAAGTGGAAAGTGTTTTGTGTAAAGATTATGCAGGTCTTTGAGAAAACAAGTATGCCTTTTTCCTCCTTCTCCGGGAAGAAGACAGTCAACACCACTGTGCCTGAAAAAGCCAGCAGTGTCTCGGATCACTAACCTCCTCGTGCACCTAAGAACCTGGGAACGGTGAAAGCCTTGACTAAAATTTGAGAGCTGTCAACACCACAGATGTCCTAGTCAGCTGCCGTATTCTTAGATGCCCCGTTGGCTCTGATGTAGATGGTTGAGAAACCATCGACTTCGAGGTTTGCTCCGAAGTCAAGAAGGGACTTTGTCTTCATTCCAGGGCATATTTGATGAAGATGATGACCCAGTTCCTTTCGGGTTCGAGCCCATGGATTTCCAAGAGAAAATAGGATGGCTAATTTGGCTTCCACTTGAAAGGATGCAAGTGGTCTGGATACCTCCCCTGAAGTGGAGTTTCCTCAAGCTGATCCTCAAGCCCACCCTAGTGTGGCATATAGGAGGATGATGGCCAAAGTGACTGATGTCTTGGGCTGGGGCTCCCCTGCAAGGGAAATTGTAGCATGTGACCTTGCACATGTTGAGCCTGTCCTTCCTTTCCACATTACCATTCAAAATCCTTTATTGGTCGAAAACTCTGTGCTTGGGGCTAGCAGTTCACCAGGAAGTTCCGGGGTTCCTCACAAGACAGCCCACAAATGACAGCCTGGTGGTGCAAGCATCTACTGTTAGTGCTAAGGCAAGCTCCTACACCTCTTTGCCGCCGGATAGGGATGAAAAGAGGTATGATGTTCTGGCCAAAAATGCCTTTGCCTCGGGCACTGTTGCCCTTAAGGTAGTAAACAACTCTTGTGCACTTGCCAAGTTCATGCTTAATTTATGGTCTGTTGTTTCTGAGGCAGCAGAGCACATCCATAAGGGGCAAATGAGGGTGGGGTTTTTAAATATCAGGACTGTGCACTGCAAGTGCTGTTGTGCTGCCCTACCCTTTCCGACCTGTGTTGCGTTGGAGAAGCTTCGTGGGACCTGTATGCCCAAGAGGAAGCCTTGCCACCCGTGATTTCTGCGAAACGCCTTGGAGGACTTCGACTCTCAACGTATTTATAATAGCACGACTTGGAAATTGCTGCAAGTTACTGTGACTCTTTATGCTGGGGTTTCCTTGTCTCCTATAACAACGCACCGGGACCTATAGCAACACTCTGTGACTCTCTCATTGGGGATTCCTTGTCTTCTTCTCTCACGTTGCTTTTTTTTTTTTAATTCTAGATTCACTGAACACACTGTGGCCCCACCCCCTGACTCCCGGCAAGCCCTTATAGTGCATGGTGCACACGCACCGCGCGCGCGCTGCAAGTGCTGTTGTGCTGTTGTGCTATTGTGCTGTTAGGGTGTGCGGGCATGGGGGCGTGGAGGCAAGTATACTTGTTTTCATTTTATTATTTTTGGACTGAGCCTACCTCACGCTTATATTGCGCACTGTACTCTTGTTTTATCATTAATAAGCGCACGGGAGAAAACATTGATGCAAACATCCTATGATTGCACACATACAGTTACTCTCACTCCTCGTGTGCAAGCTCCATCTAACATCAGTTAAAACATTATTGAACGGAATCACACACTTTTTGTATAAAGGATGTGCAGTGACTCACTTAAGAGTGGGAGTCTTTCTACACGCTGCGCCTCTGTTAAGTTGTTGACTTTTGGTCTGTCGTTTATCACCACTTATATTAAGGAAGGTTTCAGTTTATCTCTGTTTCTCTTCCCTCTTTATGCAGGTGGGGTAAAGTTCTCGCATTACTGTTTGCTTGCCAGTAAATTTAGTGGCCATATGTGTACTCACGATACCGTGTTTTTTCCAGGGAAAGATATAGTCTATTTTTCCTTCTTTTCTTTCCTCTCCATAATGGAGGTGTTTGACTTCTGAACCTCTGTTAGTTTCTCTTCATAAACCATGGCAAGCAGCTTGCGAAGTGGAAAGATTTGTAAGGTAATAAACAAACCCAACAATTCAATGCACATGGGCTCTTCCCAAATTGCCAGTTTGCTGCATTGTCCAAGATGTGGCTCTTTCCTTCATGCATGCGTCTCTTAATAAAACAAGAGAAAAGTTATCTTTCCCTTTAAAAGAAATGTACAACTGTGAACTTTCTGTACAAAATAGTTTCCTCAGCATGCGCAAGCCCACTTCTACAATCTGCACTCCCCCAGTTGCACCAGAGACCCAAAGTCGTTGTGTCTCCGACGTCTCTATGATGTCCCTGGTCGTGATGAGGGTATTGGGGAAACGCACGCAACTTTCTCCTGGGCCCTCTACGCCCGCCACTGGGGTAGGTAGAGGGATTGTTAAAGTCCACCTTCACAATATGAAGTCCACCAACTGTAAGAAGCCACACAGTAATCCACACATTAGCACCTCTCCCATGCAAGAACCATTGGGTACCTTCACTCTTTCCAATGCACCACAAGTGAGCAATCCCAATTTTTATTCTGAACAAGCCTCACGAATCTGCTCTAGTCCTGTGGATCCCAATCAACCTCCTGTGGCAACCCATGAAACATCCCGTATTACCTCATCTTCTCTCCACGAACCCGCTGAACAATCATACCCAGTATCAACACGCATAATCAACCTGCTAGACAAAGGGCATGAGTTAACCCACTTTGAGATCAGGGACTTGAAACAAATATCACAGGAACTATTTGTAAAGGTTACTGAAATGGAAGGCTTCTTATGTGGACAAAGGTCAATGAAGGTTGACCTAAACGCAGATATCCTTGTGGAAAAAATTGGCAGGAAGACACAAACACAGAGCTCCAAAACCGATGGTGCTCTTGTATGCTCAAAACGATCTCAGACACATTTCTCTTTGGGGGCAGCTCTATCCTTTAGACGTTCCTACGCTCATGCTTTGACTTCCCCTGTGCAAAAGGATTTAGAGCATATTACCAATGGGGCCATTGATTCTGCCCCAAACAACGACCCGCTATGCAAAAAAATGGATAGACTTGAAAATATGGTTTCCCATCTCTCCATTGAACTCACACAACTGGCCAACCATATTGGTTTACATCTTAATGATACGGACGACACTTCCTCTAACGACACTCCTGACAGCCCTTCTGCTCGAACAAATTTGATTGAACAAGAAGAAGTGGCCCTGAGGGTTCACGAAACAGATAACATTCCTAAAGTGGTGTTGAAAGTGTAGTCACTTGTACTGACAAGGCTGCGTCTGGCGGTTTCCTATCACGCAGACAAAAACATCTGCATCTTAGGGCAATCAAAAGAAGAGCATTGAGGAAACCCCAATTGAAGGCAGATGCCAAAACAATCACCAATTCTCTCTCTTTAAAACCTATGGGTGACAACATTTGCAACCTTTCAAACACGGAGGGGATACTAGATTTAGAGCAGCTCCTTGAGGAAAGTAGAAATGCCCCTCAAATGCATGATTTTTCTTCTAAATCGAATACAGATGCTATTAAAACAAATTTATCGTGGAATAAAAACAGAAAAAAGAAAAAAATGACCTTCCCAATGGGAACAAGAGGGCACCAATTGATGTCCAATCACTTGATGGCACTGCCCAAAAATCTACCCTGGCAGAGCAACTTAAGCAGATGACCCAATCATGGAAGCCAAAGATAGTAAACAATCCCAACTCTCTTCCTTTTATCCCCTTTTAAAAAAACAATAAGAAATCTGCAAACAATGAGGCCCCAACTGTACTCATCACGAATGTTGCTGTACTCCATCCACGTCAATAATTACTATTGACAGCAAATTACAAATTCCTCCTCTCCCTACTACTGCAGGGATGGCTGTTGATAATAAGGAACCACAGAGATCTATGGCACCAAATCTCTTTGGGCCACATAAACCCCACATAATTAGGAATACTGAAAAAACAATCTACAGAAATGACTAGCAATGATGATGAGCGGGAGGCATCTAATATATTGTAATGGTTGAGCGATGCCGCCCGCAATGGCAGAAATAGACTTAACCGCTCTTACATCTTGCAAACTTTCAATCTTATTCCTCCACTTAGACTTCTTCGATCAGAGGATATTGACTGGGTCTGGCTAAACGCTACTAACAACAACCGTATGGCTTGCCAATTGCACTCAGCGATAATAACCATGATATGGGAACATTGTGCTGATTTTGAACCCCTGGGGTTAAGTCTTCGGCGCTTTCAGTAGCTGGAGGCAGTAAACAGTTTTATCAAATTTGAAGAGCCTCCACAAAATGCTACAGTAGCACCTTTGGGACAAAATCTAACCTAAAATGATACCGATGCTACTGTCCTTTCTCAATTGGCCTTGTTGGCTGCGGTTATTAAGGATTGGTTTTGGCTAATAACCTTAATTAACAGCGTCAACACATCAAAGACCCCTAACCCTCCTACGTAGTAACCAGATTATTTCCTGCGTGTCCTGGAATTCATGTGGATTCAAAAATGTACACACTTGGATTAACACCTCATCTGACATTTGTCAGATATCTATTCTCATGGTGCAAGAAGCCATGAAATCGAATTAACTTGAAATTAATGGATTCACATCATACTCCGTCGGGGCAATAAGTGGCTGTCAGGGAAGACACACAGCCTATTGATTGCGTCAGAAGAGCTATGGCAGCAAGTTCTGTTACAAGGAGATTCGCCTGGTTAGGGCGTAAATCGGGTTTTGCACAGGATGTGCAGGCAAAACTTCTTGAGATGCCTTTTGGTTGGTCCCATTTGTTTGAACCAAAGGCAGATGATAGCTTAGAGATGTTTCAGGACTCCAAGGCTGCAGAAAAGTCCTTATGGGTAGCGGTTAGGCAGCCTACCCAGACTTCCTCACAGTGGAAGTGCAAACCCTTTCGTTATTACAACTATGGCCAAAATGGAAAACAAAGGGAGGCCACCAGCGGGCACGCAGATGCAGGGAGCCTCAGTGTGATCCTCACGTGCCAAGGTCCTTTAAAAGTGGTCTGAGCCCCCACTTTTAATCCATCCACCCCCCAACAGACCAAACAGTGAGGCGTGTGAACCTCGGCTGCAGCTACAGCGCCAAAGGTGGAGAGAATCGCCCCCAAATTTGTTGAGAACCAGCCTTCGTCCCTTGTCCCTTGTGGGGAAAGTGAAAGTGGCAGTTCCCGCTTTCAGCGGCAACGCCTAGGACAGGGGTAATGGAGCCGCAACCACCCCCGGTGATTGAGGGATAAGAGCAGCCACGGAATAAAGAGACACTGCGGATGCAGGAGACCGGTCCGGGGCTCTTTAAATCATTCCCACGATACCGAAACTCGGGCACACTGAAAGGGCAGGGCATGGCCCAGGAAGGGATAACTGATTCCGCACTTGCATATCCCAAGGAGTTGAAGGGGCTGAAGCGCATGGCGGCAGGTCGGCTGAGGAAGCACTGTCATCCCCGTTGGCGTCCCTGCAAGAATTCACAGACTGTGCGACATACCGACTGACAGACGGAGCGGAAGGTGCACTGGTGGACCGGTCTAACTTTGCTCCGGCTCACGTCTGACACACTCAGGTCCAGGGACGGCCATCCGGAGTACAGCCTGACGTGCTAACAGTGAGCACAACCCACGACCCTGCGAACAGGATAGAACTCTAGGTTCCCAGCGGCGGTGCAGCATCATGCGCAGCCCCCCTCACCCCCACTGGGTAGGTGGAATATCAGTCCTGCAAGTATTGTGCACCGAGGTAACCCATCCAGGGCCCTCGGCGCGCTGGAGAGTGCTCGGTACCACAGTGAGCACTACAGCTGCAGCCCAACCTGCTCCCCCAACCGGAGAGATAGCGGTCTACACACTAACCTTGCCAGGCATACGGTAGTGCAGAGGCCGCTAAGTGAACAAGGGCAGCATATCAGCACATTTAGACATAGAGGGAGGGAACTCCAACCACCCCCTCACCCCCCCTGAACGCCCACGGGGGAACCAGTGAGGTTAAGTGGAACCAGTTAGGGTGAGGGCCCCCGGGACTCATTCCTGTGGCATGTGCCTGCCCTGCTGAGACACCAACTACCGGATGTCCTGGACCTAGGAGGAAACACAGGAATTGGCGATAACTGGCCTCATTTAAAATTGAGGAAGGAAAGAGGGGACAGTAGTACACAATCCCCTGCATGTGCTACAAACTCCCAGTGGTCCCGGGTGGTAACCCTGAAAGACAGCAAAGGAGGCGAGTGACAGCGTTTGGGCCCTCGGAACGGGGGATTTGGGCCCCAACAATAACAAGTGAGATAAATTGAGAGGGAGCAGTCACTGTGGCCCGACCCACCCCGTCACTCCCCCTCATACAACACAGACCCCCGACCTGCTCACGGGTGGCGTGGCAAAGGTGGGGACCCTACCCACAATCCCCATTAAGTGAGGGCACCGTCCTCATGGTGCAGGAAAGAAAAAAAGGACAATATGGAGAAGAGTCGGAGAGGTGACCGACTGGCCCCAACGGGGCCCTAACAGCGTCAAGTGAACCCGGCTATGGTGAGGGCTACCAGGAATCACATCTGGGGCGTGTGCCCGCCTTAAGAGGGGCCAAGCAATGTGGTGCTTCACACTCGGAGGGGAGAGCGGAGAGGGATAAGAGCTTTCCCGTCCGAGAGAGGGGTGGGAACAATCGCACCGAACAGCCGGCCTTTACACAAGAAAGGCACCAACAACCAGGGGGACCAAGTTGGATGAACTGGTGGGAGACGCTCAGGAATTCCACTACCAGGAGTGCACAGAGGGCCGAGGCAGACCAGACTCAGGCAGAGTGACGGATCGAACAGTGCAACAGGTGGAAGACTATGTCCACGAAAAGAGACATCGCAGCTATCCTGCAGGAAATAAGAGACATGCGAGCAGACATTGGGCATAGGCTTGAGAAAATGGACCAGAGAGTGGATAAAGTAGAAGATCGGCTACAGAAATTGTAGGCCAACCAAACATCGGTCGACATCTTGGAAACACAGATCGATAACAGATTGTCCGCCCTGGAAAAGGACAATGAAGAGAGGGCCCTGCAAATGAACAATTTTGGGAACAGGGAAAGGAGAAATAACCTGCGGTTCTTCGGCCTTCCGGAGGCGGAGGGGGAAAAGGAGAGGGACATATGGCGAGCTGTCAAAGATGTGATCCGCCTCCTGTTCGGGAATGATGCAACCACTGACCCCACTGTTGATAGGATACATAGGGCGGGGTGTCGGGGGGGTGGGGGGGGGTGAGCTGTGCGCTCCATACTTGTCTGCTTACACTATTATGTTGAAAAGGTGAACATTTTGGAGGAAGCCAGGAAAGCCAATACCATCACATAAAACAATGCGATAATAACGATCTTTCAAGACCTTTCTACATTCACCCTGGCCAGACGACGGATGTGCGGCCTACTGACACAATGCCTACGGGAGAAGGGAATCCGATAACGATGCATTATCACTTCTCGCTTTCATTTGAATACATGGCCCAACAATCACGACTGGTCACCGAAGACATCATAGGGGCGATCCGAGAGTATGTGGGCACCGCAGAGGATCAGAGACAGCCCACTAGGGAAGCAGCGAAAGGGAAAAGCGGGAGAGGGAGGACGAAGGACAGGAGAAGGATTCCGGGATTGAGAAACTTTAAGAAAATGAACACACCCTCACCTCCCCACAACGGCGGCCCAGGAAGTTCCAACGGATGAAGGACACAGGCTGGGTATAGGAAAATATGCCCGCATATGAGCCAAGATCTGGTTCACACACCCTGCTACCAGCAAGTATGGGGGGGTGAACTGCAGAGTGATATGTTAACAATGTGACAATCAACATGGGGGAACGGAGGTGGTGGGGGCGGAAGGAATATAAGACAGGTTGGGGGAGAACATTGGGGGGCTCTACTCATGTGGTGTTTATAAGGAAGGGCCCAGAGGCAGCGGGCAAACTGGTGGTCCGGTCAAGTACCAGGAATGGTCGAACATTTTGGCTGGGTGCCGGGGGAGGGGGGCTGATGGGGGGGAAAGGACTAGGGGTTTGGTAGTTGGGAATGGGGGCAATTGGCGTTAGGCTCCACCAAGGGGGGGGTGGTTCAGGGTTTGGGGGGAGAGAGTGGTGTTGGTGGTTTCGAGCACACAGCAAGCCCCGGTAACAGGGCAATGGCAGGGTGAAATTAGATACGGGACATCCCAGGGATACATAATGAAGTCGGGGAAAAGGAGACATGAAAGCATTTGAATGGCTGATCAATTGCCTGTTTTGGAGATTGGCTCTCTAAACGTCAGGGGAATGAACTCACATACAAAGAGATGCCTCCTAGGTAGAGAATTCAGGCGAGCAAAACTAGGCCTGCTCTTTCTCCAGGAAACTGTCTATGCGAGGGTAAAAGAACCGTGCATTCGGGGTGGAGGGATAGGGGAAATGTACCATGCCTCTTACAAGACCAAAAAGAGGGCAGTGGCGATTCGTTTGGCTAATGACCTGGGTTTTAAGATGGAGGCTTCAATGAAGGACCCGGAGGGCCGATATCTGTTCATAAGAGTTGAATTACAGGGGACCCCCGTCCCACTGGGAGTGATCTATGCCCCGAATGAGGGTCAAGTGCCTTTTTGGGAAGGGGTTAGGGACAAATTGAGACTATTTGTTGAGAGTACTCTCATAGTGGGAAGGGTATTTCAATATGGTACTTGACCCTGCTAGAAACAGGAACAGAATGTCATTACTGACCACCACAGCAGCAGACGACTCCACGTCACAGAATTTCCGCAAAATTAACCTCAACTTGGGCCTAGTGGACACACTCCCTAGCTCGGCCATGGTGGATCCCCCTTACACATATTACTCAAAAATCGATTAAACATTCTCAAGGATCGACTATATCCTGGTGGAATGTGCCCTACACGCCCATACACAAAACCTAAGGGTGGATCCGGTTCCTTGGTCTGACCATGACTTAGTCCGGGTCGCGCTGAGGGGGTGTTGGGGACTCCGGCGAATAGGGAGATGGAAGTGTAACATTGCCCTTTTGAAGGAAACAGTAACAGCTCAAACGGTGTTGCAAAACATAGTAGAAGACTTCGAGTTGAACGATAACGGGGAGGTCAGCCCACATATCCTATGGGACGCATTTAAAGCCATCATTCGCGGTGTCCTAATAATAAAAATAGGGGTGCAAATAAAAGGCAAAGGGAAAGATAGGAAAAGACCCTACGAGTAAAAATAGCGCAAATACAACCGGGATGGGTATCCAGCAGTTCTATCACCCCAGGGCAGGTTTCGGCCCTAGACCAGTACAAGACCCTACTAAGGGATCTATTGTTGAGCAAGACGAAAATAACCTACTATTCCTACAACAAAAATATTATGGAAAAAAAAGGGATAGGGCGGATAGGATACTGGCGTGGAAACTGAGGGAGGCCCAGAAAAGTAAAATGTTAAAGCCATGAAAACCGATGAGGGGACACTGAGTAATGACACCCCGGGTATAAGGGAGGCCTTTAAACAATACTATGAACAACTGTAAAAATCAGAATTGAGTGGAGATGAGGCCCTTATAGAGGACTTTCTAACAAAGCTACCCATACCAGCTCTAACACCTGTAGTAACTCTCAGGAATGGGTAACCAGAAACAACAATCGAAAATGGAACAGTTCATCAGAACAGACCGAGAAGCATCCTAGCAAGAGGACACTCTAGGTCCATCCCACCTCGACATTTCAGTCTTAAACCAAACACTGATAGCATTAAAAAGTAGCACGGATAACCTCAGAGCTAAGATTGATGATTTAACCTGCAAAGTCGACGTCTCTGCGGTTCAAATCGATAAATTGTGCGGCAGAATGACGGAAGCAGAACAGCGAATCGGAGATGGAGAGGATAAAATTGCAGAGCTCCAACGTGAGGTCACCAACCTACAACTAACAGTCAAAAAAGTTGTGGCAAAGAATGATGATCTCGAAGGGAGATCCAGAAGAAATAATATCAGAATTACAGGGGTCGCGGAGAGAACTCCTATAGATAACATGGAACTGTTTGTTGAAAAACTGCTCAGGGAAATCCTGGACGACCCACCAGTCACTAACCTTTTCATGGTGGAACAGGCACACCGTTCATTGGCTGCAAGACCCCTCACCAGGTGCTCCGGAAAGGGCCATTATAGCATGCATTTTTAATTACAGGGACCGCGACATTCTGCTAAGGGCGGCGAGAGAAAAAAAGACCCTTCAGTGGGGCTCCGCAACAATACGCCTGTTCCCAGACTTAAGCCAACAGATGCAGGACCAGAGAAAGCCCTTCCAAAATGCAAAAAACATTCAAAGGAAAAAAGACATTCAATAATCAATAATGCTCCCAGCAAAACTCAGGGTAGTGCACGACGGCAACGTCTTGTTCTTTCCATCGCCCGAAGCGGCAGAGAGATTTGCCACAGAAATTCCAGAACCCAGGAGCTCCCCTCGAGGATCCCCCTGATCTAAACTTGACGACCTCAGGGATTGAACATGTTTAATTTATCCCTAACATGTCTCTTCTAGACCAGGGCACTATCCCCCAACTGGCGTAGTCGCCTATGAAACAAAATGTAACAACAAGTAATATCTATGGTAACAAGCCTCTGACATCTGGAGGCACAGCAGCTGCTGGCACCCCCATGCCCAGCGGCAAAGCAGATTGTTTGGGGTTGATGTTTAATTATGTTCGAGTGAGGGGCGGGACAAAACAGCCGGTAGATTGGTGTTTCTGGCATGGGTTGGGTAGGTCGGGGCTGTTCATTGTTTAATACAAGTTGGACTACAGGGACGGGGGGCAGGGTTTGCGGGGAAGTTTTCTTCCAAAACCACAGAGCACTATAGAAGACCGGTACTGACCAAGCACTTCTTACACTACTAGGAACACAGGACACTGACACAGCGTCCTTCTGGCTTGATCCATCGTTCAAACATAAAGTGACAAACACTCAAATGGAGGAGAAGCTCTCCAGTACGTACATAACCCTGCGATCATGGAATATTCAGGGGTTCACCAATGGTAAAAAGGCACAACTTACTACGAATTACGCCAGGAACCACCACGTAAACGTCCTTTGCCTCCAAGAGACCCACTTGGTAAAAGAACAGAAACTACCTAATCTGACAGGTTGGAGCATCCATAGATATGGCTCACCTTACACCACCCACTCCGGGGGGTAGCATTCTACATCCATTGGTCACTGGAGTTTAAACTCCATGACCTGATAACGCACACGGATGACTGCTTTATGTTGCCGGGGAGATAGCGGGTTGCCACATCCTTTTTATTAACATATATGGTCCCAACTAGGACAGCCCAGACTTCTTCCAAATGTGCGCTGATCATCTAGGCACATTTCCGAACTACGAAGTGGTGTGGCCAGCGACTTCAACATTGCCCTCTCATTGGTCCAGGATAGGTCTTCCTCCGCTCAGACTACTCTTCTGCGGGCAGCTCAAAAGTGGAAGGCCATTGCTACATACCACTCCCTTATCGACATATGGCATCTCCACCCTAGGGGTCGGAAATGTACCTTTCTTTCTGGGGTCCATGGAAGCTCCTCTAGAATTGACTACATCCAGATGTCCCCAGAACTGACCCGCGTAACCCCTAGAGCACAGATCCTACCCCAAAACCTGTCTGACCACTCCCCGGTCCTGGTGCAATTCACAGGCCTGTCCACTCCACCTATACAACTCCAGTGGAGATTCAGGGCCCGGGCACTTGAAGATAATGAATTATGTGAGGAAATCCGCCAAAACATTGTTGAGTTTTTCCAATTAAACACAGATTCCGTCTCAGACCCCAGGGTGGTCTGGGAAACCGTCAAAAGTATATATTAGGGGCTGATGCATCTCTAAGGAAGGTGGGGGTCCTGAAGTTTATTCGCAGGTCCATTATGACAAAGGAAAATTAAATTAAGAAATTAGAGACCCTTCAGACATAGCAGGATTGCCCGGAATTGCAAGCTCAGCTGGCAGAAAAGAGGGAAGAAATCCACGATCTGATGGCTAGTGAGGAACGCTTCTTGGGTGACCCAATAGCCACTGCTAGGTATGTAGACAGGGACTGCCCTAGTAGGACCCTAGCATGGGAAATCGGGCAGGAACGGCATCTTTACCCCATAGTTGAAATAGAGATGGCCAACGGGGAACTCACTAGAGATAACGCAAGAATAAATGAGACATTCCGGGAATTCTATAGGAAATGATACTCCACTCAGAATACAGCCGGCCACGGTAGAATCTCACAATACCTAGATAAAATTGCCCTGGGGTAGTTGGAACCAGAGGATGGAGAGTCTTTAAATGATGCCCGTGACGAAGAATTCCTTAAAGTAATCTGCTCTCTCTCCAATGGCAAAACCCCCGGTACTGATGAGATTTCAGCCGAACTATATAAGGCCTTTCCTGACTTACTTATCCCTCACCTTCGTAGTATGTTTGAGGCAGCCAGTGCAGCGGGTACACTCCCAGAAGCTACTAGAAAGGCCCTAGTGACCGTACTCGTTAAACCTGATAAAGACCCCACCAAGTGCTCATCCTAAAGACCCCTCTCCTTGGTGAACACTGATAATAAAATCCTAGCTAAACTACTAGCGGACAGGCTTCTCCCGTTTATGCCCACTGGTCCTCCCGGATCAGGCAGGGTTTATACCTGGCCGCTCCACACAAAATAACTTATGGAGACTATTCACACTGATGGACAACGTGAACCCAGATGTTCCCATAGCAGTGGCGGCCCTCGCCGCTCAAAAAACGTTTCTCTTTTTGCAATGGGTATGGTTATTATATACGACTCCAAGAGCCCTGGTGTATACCAATCGAACACAATCAGAAGTAATACTCCCCACTCGTGGCACTAGGCAGGGCTGCCCCTTTTCCCCTCTATTATTTGCCTCAGCTATTGAACCTGTGGCATGCGCTTTATGCGAATTTAACGCCTATAGAGGGGTAAAAATCCGATCCCACACCTCCATCATCTCCTTATACGCGCATGATATGTTAATATATAATTAATTTGAACCCCATAGTAGAGGAGATCACCAAATTCGGGGCATTATCAGGTTTGCAGATCAATTGGTTCAAGTCAGAGGTGCTCCCGCTCACCGCGTGTATCTCAGCAGGACATTGGCAATGCCTTAGCCTGGTGCCCACTAGGAATCCGCTATCTGGGGGTTCATGTCTCCACGTCCCCCGCAAGATTGTATGTGGAGAACTATGTGGCAACACTGGAGGGCCTAGAACATAGAGTAGACACCTGGATATGCCTTTCCATAACCCAAGCGGCCAGAATCTCGCTTTCCAAGATGGTATTCCTCCCAAAATTGTTATGTATCTTTAACAACATCCCGATATGGCTCCCCACAAGCTTTCGGGTTCAAATCAAAAGTATGATGACTAAGCTGATCTGGGCTTGGGGGCAACCCCGGGTCTCGATAGACACAATGTGACGCCCTTGCCCATGGAGCGACCTTGATGTTCCCAACCTCCTCCTGTATTACCTGATGGCACAGACTCAATGCGCCATCTGATGGTGGTCCCCCGTGGGTGACTTACCTCATTCACTCCTGGAGAAAGCAATCATACTACCAAATGACGTGAGGGGACTGATATGGGGCAAGCGAGAACGTCCTATTAAGACAGAAGTGCAGCCCTAGAGGTCACACTTAAGGCATGGGCGCGCCTGTCAAAACGGTCTGTCCTGGATCAATGGTTCTCCCCCTCCATAGCCATATATCATGGTCCTGGCATCCCGCTCACACACAAGGCAATACTCCAACAACACTTCACAAACTTACACATTAACATGATCAGGGATGTAGCTCCTGATGGCTGCCTTATCCCATGGGACGAACTCAAGGCTAGAGGAGAGTGGAACTCCATTACAATGCTCCTGTACTATCGGTTGCAGGCGGTGCTATGGGCTAAATGGCCAGACTTTCCAAATGCGCCCTTCACCTCTCCTATAATGTCCTATGTTACCGCTCCACTGTCCACCAGGAAGCTGGTATCCACTTTATATGGTATGATTCAGTCACACAAACCCTCCCGTCCAAACCCCATCAGAGGCAAATGGGAGGACAACATGGGGAATACATGGACGGACGACCAGTGGGACACAGTATGCACACAAACCAAAGCTATATCCGTGAACTATAGGTATCGTTTGATACACTTTAAATTCCTACACCAAATATATTACTCCCCACCCCAGCTGCATAAGCTCTACCCGGACAGGCCCCCAAGTTTTAAAAGATGTGGTCAGACCCCGGCGGACTTCTATCATGTGGCTTGGCTGTGCCCCCAGATACAGTCACTTTGGTCTAAAATAGCCGAGGCAGCTGTGGCAATGCTGAACACTACGGTATCGCTGTCACCAACGACATGGTTACTCACCTTGGTGGAGTCGGGCACTCGATCCGAGAAACGTCTAATGGGAATGGCTTCCATAGTGGCAAGATCGCTCATAGCTAGAGCTTGGGGAGCAGCTAGAGCCCCCAGCGTTCAAAACTGGCTCAACACCATGTCAAGGTGCGAGATGAGAGAGACACAATACAACCAAACGCTTCCATACAACAGCAAGCCCAAGGACTACTGGTCACCATTCCAAGCTTATTTAACTGAGAGAGCTGAGGACATGGTGGACCCTGCATCGCAGGAGTAGCACCAGCAGTTTGTGATAAATGCACCCCCCGCTCCGTACTCTAGTATTCTCTGGTCCCCGGGGCTTTGCACGATACAGTAACCAAAGGTCAAATGTACACTGTGCTCACCAGTTACTATTCATATTACTATGTTGGAGGGCGTTGTCCAACTAGAGGTACGAAGGAAGTGCTTGATACATGTGGTCTTCTAATGTAACCAGATGTTTTTACGATTACTGTGTAAGGGTTGGAAGACAAGGGGGGCAGGAGGGGGAGCGGCGGCTTATAGCCCCTTGTTTGGTTTTATTTCTTCCTGTGTTGTAAGCAGAAAATGTTAATAAAAAACCTTTAAAAAAAACACTGTGAGATGGTGGTTTTCGTAACTCGCAAGACTGGTCGGAGAAAAGGCTGAAAAGGGCGGGACAGCTGTTCCAAGAGGGAGAATTGCAACCATATGAGGCAGTAGTAGAGGTTCTGGGAGATGGTAAAATCATGGTATTTGAGTACCTCAGGTTGAAAGGACTCCTGAATGATCAAAAGTGAGGAGTGAAATTGAAGAGAGCGCTAACCCCGTTTGAGAAAGTATTAGACTTTACCAGCATCCGGAAAGGGATTGTGTCCAAACTGTACAAGGTTATGAACATTAATGACAAGAAAGATAGACAAGGGTTTCAACAATACTGGAATGAGCTAGCGGGGGAAGAATTTACAGAGGTGGTGTGGTGAAAAGTATACAAGAGAGCATTTCATGGGAACCTCTTCACGGCCGATATGGAACATCATTTCAAGGTACTCCAGGGATGGCATAGGGACCCTCTAAAGATATCTAAGATGTTTGCTAGGGCATCCCCACTGTGCCCGAAGGGATGCGGCCAGATTGGTTTGAGAGAACACATGTAGTGGTACTGCCCACGTGTACAGGCCTATTTGGAGAACCTACGGGAGTGGATGGCGGAGGTCATAGGGGAATCACTCCCGCAAGATCCTCTGCAAATATTACTTGGGATACCTCCAAGAGACTCAAAAACGTACAGGTACCCCAGAATGTGGGAGACAATGTTGCAGGAGGGGATGGTGGCTCTCGCCCAGAAGTGGAAAAGTGCAACAATCCCAAACGAGAATGATTGGTTGAACAAATTGAAAAATATGTTTCTGATGGACAAGCTAACGGCAATGGTGAATGATGAGATGGGCGTGTTCGGGACAGCCTGCGACGGGGTCAGACAGAAATGGGGATGGGATGTGCATTGGGGGTGGGATGACTCCGACCCTCCAAGGAAGGGGGGTGGGATGGCGCAAAAAAAGGTGGCAAGAAGGAGGAAGGAGACTTCCCCCGGGAGCGTGAAGGGGCAGGATTGGGCGGTTGAATAGGGGTAGGTGTCCTCTGACTGGACCAATGCAATGACAGACCATGGCTTTGAAGGGCGATATGCCAACTATGAATCCAAGGACATGAGAAATGTATTGTTTGTGTGGACTGGCAAAGCTTCAAAGTGATATGTAAACGTGGTCCTTGTTTTGAATGTCAAAATGGCAATACAAATGTAAGTTTTTTTTTAAAAAAAAGAAATGGAAAACAAGTCACTGATTGTCGAAGTCAGAGAAGATTCTCTAGACCTTCAAGGAGTAGAGGTGGTAAAACAACCCATAGCACCTCCATGCTGTGACCTCCAGTGCGGCCCCTGCCTCAAAACCTATTTGAAGACGTGTGCCATGCCACTCCGTTAGGGGGGCATCTGTCACATCATTTTCCAGAATGGTGCAGTACTAGCACAGATGAATGGGCACGGCAGGTCATTTGCCAGGGATACTGCCTCCCCTTTTTAAAGCATACACCAGATCACCCCCTTCTTCCAGACCCCCTCCTGTTCCAGATCAAATGCTCCCGAAATAAGTTTGCTCTCTTCTGGAGAAGGGTGCCATAGAACTGGTACCAGTACAGGAGAGGAAAAGCGGTTGGTACGCCTTTATGTTTTGTTCCTAAAAATGGACCGAGTCCTGCCCCCCCATCTTGGACCCAAGATGCTTAAACAAGTTCCCCAGGAAGGACAAGTTCAAGATGGTAACACTCTCGCAGATCCCCCAGGCCCTGGAAATTCAGGATTGGTTGGTGTCACCCAGCCTACAGGATGCTTACTTTCATGTGCGGATTCACCCAAAGCACATGAAGTACCCGAGGTTCGTTATAAGCAATGCTCATTACTAGTTTCAAGTCTGCCTTTTGGGCTTACCTCCGCCCTGAGGGTTTTCACTAAGCTGTTGGCAGTAGTGGCAGACAGTCTCAGAAAAGAGGGGTCGGGATTCACGTCTTTCCCTAACTGAATGATAGGTTAATCAGGGCACTGTTTCCGTATCAAGTCCTGGTTCACCTGAATTTCGCCTGCCACTTTCTCCACAGACTGGACTTTTCCCTCAATTTAAAGAAGTCTCAATTGACACCTTCTCAAATGCTCTAATTCATCTGAGCAGTTCTGGATTCTCACTCAGGCAAGGCTTTCCCTCCCATGTACAGGGTTTTACACATCCAACAGATGGTCACCGGATTTCAAAATGCCAATAGATGCTAGCCCTAGACATCCTACGGTTTCCTCCTGCATTTTCCTGGTGCCTGAGGCCTGATTGAGAGTGAGATTCCTCCAGTGGGCCCTCAGATCTCAATAGTCACAGTTCTCAGGCAGCATGACATACTACAAGTCCCGAGCAGAGTCGCACAGCTTCTCCTTTGGTGGATTCATAGGGAAAACATGATGGCAGGGTAAACTTTTTGGCAACCGTGGCTGGAAGCGAAAGTGGTTACAGATGCGTTGCTGAAAGGTTGGGGTGTGTTAGGGAGAATTCTCTGTGAAGGCTAATTTGCCAAACCTAGTGAGTCCCCCGGCAGCTTTGCTGGATTGTTGGGGTTTATTTTTTTCTCCTGCTAAGAGTGAGACTCTTTTCCTCCCACTCTTAGACATGATTTGAGGTGTTCCTTTGACTTTGTATGTGTTTTATGGGCTATGTGGTCCTTTACCCCATAGGGCTTCATGTGTTTTTGGTATGTGGGTTACACAGCACCCTCCGTGCCGTAACCCAGGGGTGTTGTAGCGACCCCCCAACATAGACTCCATACCCTGGGACTGACTACTGTCTCCCCGGGCATGTAAAGTCACCATTGGCTTTACTAGTCTCAAATTGTGAACAGAACCAGTACAAACCATCCTATTGTGGACGTACTGGTCGGGGCAATTCGATTGCCTCGGGGTCTGTTGTTCGAGGGGGCACTGTCCAGTCCCCCCCGACCGAGTTTTGGCTGGTGGCAGTGGATATTCCTTTTAAATTCGACCGCAAATATATTCCTATGGGATTTTCCCATTGTTCGAGGCTACCACTTTTTAATATAGCCTCGAACATACCGCTGGTTTATTAAATTAATATAGATTTACCGGTTGGTATTTTTTGCCGAAACTTCGTTCCAAAATGGCATTTGTGTTCGCTTCTGTGACTCCAACCCAAGTCGCGCCCTTTGTTCCACTTTTTGGCGGGCTTCTCCACAGAAGCCTCCAAAAGTGGTGCCACTCTGTCTGGGTACCACAGGGGGTGAGGGAGGGGGTTTAGGCACCCTGGACTGAGTTGCCTCGGCAACTCAAGTCGCACTCTTGTGTGATTGGCCAAAGTGGTGAGCCGCCCAGCTCACCACTTAGCATGTTTGAGTGACAGCTAGGCTGAATGAATGGGGGTTTTCTGCATAAAAGCAGGGCTTTGGGGACTGGAACTTCAGAAGTCGCCACAGGACCTAAAGAATCCGAGGAGGGAGAAGCTGAGCTGACCTGCAACGATGACACCACTGGTGGAGCCCTGCTGAACCGTCTCACCACTTTTCCCGACGACAGAGGAGATCTCCAGTCCGGAGAGGCTTCTTCCTTTGACTGGTGGGGATAACCAGTTTGCCCGTCTTTTCGCCTTCCTGCACCATCTCGTGGCCGCCATGCCCGTGCTTAGCACCCCGGCAACTGGAATACCACGGTTTACCACTACCGCAAAGAAAAGGGTGGTAGCTTGTAACCAGGAAACTCTGCGGCTGGTTTCTTCCCTGGCAGTGCACCGACCTTCAGCTTTTCTCCACGTCGAGACCTCCTCTTCCTCTGGACGAAACACCGACTTGCACCCGCTGCCAGGAACAACAGCCCCCGCTGAAGAGTTCTTCCCACTTTCAGGTACTGTGTCCCGCCTGGCTTCCCTTGCGACAGATCGTTCGGGGTGACAGTAAATCCTCGACTTTCTAACCTGGGTTAGCCTGGGACCTGTTAACTAACTTTTCCTGACTTGATCTTAATCTTTTGTGAACTTTCTACAAAGACTCTTTGGGCATAACCCCACTGTGTGATCCTGGACACATTTCGCTTGCTCTCTCTAAGAGTGGGCCTGGCATTTGAACTTCCTTGCTCTCCAGTAGACTTGGCCTAACCTGCCTCACTGTGGTTCTTCGAAAAGTATTGAAATTTGTGTGCTTTCATAACTCTGTCTTTTTCCCTCCCTTTTTAATAACGTATTAGAGTGCCATCTTATGCTAAGTGCTCACCTCTGTCTGAAAATAAGTGGTGTTTCTCATTAAGACTTGTCTAATAAGTAATTAGGGTTGTAAATATATATAATAGTGACTGTGTGTTGAATTTACTTACCTTGTGTGTGCTAGTGTAATTTACAAGTGTGTCTTTAAATAAATAGTTATATACTTTTACACCAAAGCTCTGGTCAGTGTTTGCTTGTGCTACTGTATCTCTGTACCTATTGTGTATACTCTATATACTGCCTAACTCATCTTGAGAGAAGTCTGACTGCTCAGCCACAGCTACCAGGTAAATCTGGGTGGTACAGACTGCTACCAATTGGGTTTACTGCCAACCACCTGTAGTCCTAAATCTTTTGCAGTGGTCCCTAAGGGAACTGCACAGGTTTCTGCCTAACAAGGTGCTCACCTGATCGAGCTGACAGTGAGCGGGCTGTGATCTCTGGCAGAGACAGAGACAAAATTACACATAAAACCTATTAGAGCGCCATGCACTACATCAGAGGTGGTGTAGGGGCTCTCCACCTGTGTAGAGAGGCGATGCAGTTCTGTATCTGGTCGTTACAGAACAAAATTTCCCTAACAGCAATTCACCTTCCCGGGAAGGAGAATGCTATGGCGGACACCCTGAGCAGATATGGCTTAGTCTCCCACAAGTGAAAGCTGTGCCAGGAAATCCTTTTGTTGACCTTCGCTCTCTGGGGAACCACACAGATGTATCTGTCCCATCCAGTGTGAACAGGAAATGCAAACCTTTCTGCTTCACACAATTTTCCCGGAGAAGGGCACTGGGGTGGTACATTCGTGGTGGACTGGATCTTCCAACTCGTATATGCGTTCACACCGATTCCTGTCATTCCTCAAGTGATTGGGAGGTTTAAGAGGTATAGAGCAACCATGATCCTGATTGCCCCAGTGTGGGCCAGGAGGGTGTGGTACCCAGAACCTCTGGATATGGCCATCTGTCCTCCACGTCATCTTCCCCCAAGGCCAGACCTTGTTTCTCAGGAGAGATGTTTGGTTCTTCACTCGAGCGTATACACACTCAACCTGCATGCCTGGTTTTTGAAAGGCTATGGTACAGGGATTGCGATCTTCCAGAAGACGCGGTAAGCCAGTATGCCAGGAACAAAAGCTTTTTACCGCTGTGGTTGGAAAAGGTTCTGCAGCTGGTGCAGAGCACAGGAGCGCAGAACACTTCTAGTGGATCCCTTTCAATGCAACATCTCAAACGTGTTGTTTTTTCTGCTTTATCTGCCAAGACAAGGTATTCAGGTTGCACTGTCAAGGGCTATTTAGCCGCTCTGTCTAATTTAAAGCGCATCTTCAAGCAAGGGTCGTATTTCACAATCCCCTTGGTGGTCCAATTTTTAAAAGTCCTAACAAACACCTTCGCTCCGACTCCTTTCGTGGTGCCGTCATGGGACTTGAACCTTGTATTAACATTCCTTATGTCTTCTCCATTTGAGCCGATTCATCTGTGCCCTTTGAGACGTCTTACACGGAAGACATCCTTCTTGGTCGCCAGATCGTCAGCTTGGTGAGCAAATTGCAGGCCTTGTTTTGCAAGCCACCTTTTAGGATTTTTACTTAAGACAAGGTGACTCTTAGGGTACGTCTTTTGTTCCTTCCCAAAGTTGTATTCGATTTTCATTTGTCGCAAACAAGTTGTTTGCCAGCTTCTTACCCACCTCCTCACCCATCTGAAGAGGATGAAAGACTGCATAGACTCGACCCTAAAAGAGTCTTGAGCTTCTATCTTGCTAGGACAAACTTATTCAGACTGAGGATCAACTCTTCATTGGTTATACTGACCCGAAAACAGGCAAAGGAGTGACAAAGCAAACAGTTTCCAGATGGATTGTGCTTTGTGTCCCTGAGTGTTACACTAGAGCGGGTAAGCTGTTAGGGAGAATTCTCTGTTTAGGCTGAATTTCCTAACCTAGTGAGTCCCCCAGCAGCTTTGCTGGATTTTTGGGGTTTATTTTTTTCTCCTGCCAGGAGTGAGACTCTTTTACCCTCACTCTTGGACATGATTTGAGTGTGTTTCTTTGAATCTAGATGTGTTTAATGGCCTATGGGGTCTTTTACTCCATAGGGTTTCATGTGTTTTTGTGATGTGTGTTACACAGCACCCTCCGTGCAGTAACACAAGGGTGTCATAGTGACCCCCCATTATAGACTCCATACCCTGGGACTGACTACTGTCTCCCAGGGCATGTAAAGTCACCATTGACTTTACTAGTCTTAAATTCTGAACAGAACCAGTACAAACCATCATATTGTGGACGTACTGGCTGGGGCAATTCGATTGCCCCAGGGTCTGTTAGTCGAGGGGGCACGTCTCCGCCCCCCCTGATCGAGTTTTGGCTGGTGGCAGTGGATACTACTTTTTATATTCAACCGCAAATATTTTCCTATGGGATTTCCCATTGTTTTAGGCTACTATCTTTATTTAATTATTTACGGTAGCCTCGAACATACCGCCGGTTTATTTAATTAATATTAATTCTCCGGTTGGTATTTTTTGCCAAAACTTGATTCTAAAATGGCGTTTGTGTTCTCTTCTGTGACTCCAACCCAAGTCGAGCCCTTTGTTCCACTTTTTGGCGGGCTTCTCCACAGAAGCCCTCCAAAGTGGTGCCACTATGTCTGGGGTACTTAGGAGGGGTGGAGGGGAATTTAGGCACCCTGGACTGAGCTGCATAGGCAAATCAAGTCGCACTCCGTCCTTAGCATGTTTGAGTGACAGCTAGGCTGAGTGAATGGGGGTTTGCTGCATAAAAGCAGGGCTTTGGGGACTGGAACTTCAGAAGTCACCACAGGACCTAAGAATCCGACGAGGGAGAAGCTGAGCCGACCTGCCACAACACCACCACCGGTGGAGCCCTGCTGGACTGCCTCACCACTTTTCCCAACGACAGAGGAGCTCTCCCGCCGGAGAGTCTTCTTCCTTTGACTGGTGGGGATAACCAGTTTCACCGTATTTTCGCTTTCCCGACGTATCCCGTGGCCGCCTTGCCCGTGCCAAGCACCCCGGCAACCGGGATACCACGTTTTACCACTACCGCGAGACAAAGGTACCACCTTTAAGCAGAAAACTCTGCGGCTGGTTTCTTCCCTGGTAGTGCAGCGACCTTCATCTTTCCTCCAAGTCGAGATCTTCTCTTCCCCTGGACGACGACGCAACTTGCACCCACTACCAGGAACAACTGCCACCGCTGGAGGATCCTTCCCACTTAAGGTACAGTGTCCCACCTGGCTTCCCTTGGAACCGACTGTACGGGGTAGATTTAGCCCCCGGCTTTCGAACCTGGGTTAGCCTGGCACACCCTGGCTAAACTTTTCTAAGCCTCTCTAAACTCTTTTCTGAACCCTCTGCAAGACTTTCTAAGCCTAGTGTAATTGTGTGATCTTGGGCGCATTTGTGCTCTGCTCTCTCTAAGAGTGGGCCCAGCCTTTGGACTTTGGCTCACCAGTGACTTTTTGCTCTCTGCCTTGCTAACAGTGTTCTGGAATCATAGAGTGGTGTACCTCTTCATATTCTGTCTTTTTCCCTCCCCTTTTTCACAAACTTATTAGAGTGCAATCTAGTTAAGCGCTCACCTCTGTATGAAAATAAGTGGTGTTTTACTGTGATTTTCTAATAGGGGAAAAAGGGGTGTATATATCATAATAGTAACTGTGTTTATAATATTTTGCAATAGGAGTGCTGGAGTGTTTCAACTGTGTGTTTTTAAATAAATAATTATATACTTTGATACCAAAGCTCTGGTCAGTGTTTGCTTGTATTATTGTATCTAAGTGCCTATTGAGTATACTTTGCATACTGCCTAACTCTTCTTGAGGGAAGTCTGACTGCTCATCCACAGCTACCAGGTACATCTGGGTGGTACAGACTGCTACCAAGTGGGTTTACTGCCAACACCTGTAGTCTTAAATCTTTTGCAGTGGTCCCTAAGGGAACTGCACAGGTTTCTGCCTAACATAAGCGAATCCCTGTGGGTTTCACGGCACACTCGACTACGGTGTGGCAGCCACCCCGGCTCTTCGAAGAGGGGTAGCTGGGAAAGATATTTGCAGGCTGCGATGTGGGCTTCCATCCATACATTCGCAAAACACTATTTGGGGGAACATCCATCAGAAAGAACATTACCAGGTGTAAGTCATTTGTTCTTCTCTCTCACTTGGGTGGGTAACAGTCAATGACTTGCATGTGTGTGTGATAATCGTTCCCAGTTCGTGATTGGTTATGCTGTACAAGTTCAAGTGTATTTAATATTTTTCTCGTTGGGCACTCGGTTCCACAGATTGAGCCTTTAATGAGCTGGACCGCCATCTTGGAACTCTAAAACATGTGCTGTGAAACGCACATGCAGACTTCACAGAGGAGGGGCAGTGGTGCCACTAACTGTTCTATCTCCTGTTTGTGGGCTGCAGTGTTTGCGGAAAAGAAGTTGGGTTGGCAACTCAAGTTGGTAATCCAAGCTTTTCCACTATCCATAGATATTTGCTGCTGATCCGTATGCAACTGGTCCTTTGCAGTTGACTGTGCCTCCCGGAGGGAAATCACATATGATAATGATACTAATTGCACGCAGTTTGGTACCGTCCTCCGACAGAATCCTCATCTTCTGCTATATCTCTGCCAGCACAGCTGGCATCAGAAACCTTTTCATTCAACAGAGGGTGTTGTGTGCTGTGAGAAACCAGAGGATATTCTCACTCCTACTTCCCATGGGTCCTCTGCGCCGGTGGCCAGGGAAAGGCCATCGCTCTTGGATCCAGACCCTGGGGGTGGATAAGCGATCCTGACACCTGGGTGGAGGGTCCTTGAGGGCTGGGAGTAGGGTACCGTTGGGCGTGTCTTGGCCTTTTCCTGTTGATGACCAACCTAAACCTGCCTGAACCTTTATGGGCTATTATAAGCCAGTTCCCCTCAATCCTCCACATATAATACTTGACAGTACTGAGACGAAGAAGAGACTACTAAGAGCAGTGAAGATTATACCTTTTGACTACTTTGGTAATGGGACGAAGAAGATGCCTGCCAGGAGTTGTGAGGGACAGGCATGTCCCTTAAATTATGGTCAGGCAGGGTTAAGTGGGCATTCACACCTGCAGCCTGTCAAGGGGCTGCAGTTGTTTAAAAGGAAATCTTCCAGACAGGAGATGGAGTAAAAGAGGAAGCAGCAGGCAACCGTTATGAGCAGGCAGCCATAGTGGGACCAGAGAGAGAGCCAGGACTCTGGCATTCATTCCAAAGGACTTGTGGGACCCTAAGCGAGTGGGCTGTATGTTTTCCCCAGGTCTGGTAGCCTCCCTTCCAAGTGCCAGCAGTATGAGCTGCATAGGAGGAGCCCGGTGTTGCAAGGACGCCGCCCATGTTAAGAAAACTGCCTTTGAGCCAGTGTCCCGAGAGAGAAAAACACAGCAGGAAAGCGGGGCACGCGCCGACTTGTTTCCCACTTTCAGGAAGACCGAGGAAGTCACGGGAACCGCTGAGTGGACTTGTGAAAGGTCGGTGAGTGTTGGGTAGGCGTTTAGGCACCATGGCTCGCCTGAAAGACCGCAAGTGAATAGCAGTCCGTGTGTTGAATACCGGACTAAATGAAAGCTTAACCTTGAAGCAAATAAGTGCATATTAAATACTGAACTGAATGAGATCTTACAAATTAAGCGACACCAATGTATATTGAAAACTCAACTGAAAATAAACAATACTAAATGTACGTTACACAGGGATTTAACCTAAAAAAATGAAGTTAAATACATCAAGGCTAAAGGGAGCCACACTGAACTGTGATGACTAATTGCAGTGTGACAGGGCCACAGCTTGGCAGGAGGTGTGCGACACGTGGTGATAGGGCCACAAGGCTAATAAGTAGGAGCCAACAGAGGGCAGGACTATACATGCAGCCAAGAGCCTGACCTAAGGAACTAAGTTAAGGTGACTTTGTGCACAGGAGCAGTGCCCTGGTTGCGTGACCTATAATGGGTGGACCGTGTGGTCAAATAACTGCACCTATACCAGAGAGCCCTCAATGGTGAAATATAAGGACACTGAGCAACAACCTAATGAAACCACTGCATTTGAACTGGCGAAGCGAACCAGAAGAAGGGTCAAGTTGACCTAGTGTTTTGTTGAGTCTTTTTTAAAAGACTGCAACAAGTATAAGTGGTGGAGTTGAATGCTTGGGCAAGGGAACCCTGTGACTTAAAAAGGGCCACACTTGTCTCGAGAACAGAGTCTCAAGATCCCTTTTGTTTTGAACTGTTACTTTGAGCTGTGTTGCTTGAAGCTTGGGGAAGGGAACTCCAAGAAGGGACCTTTGAACCACAACACTTTGAACCAGAGAAAGGTAATTGTGAGCCTTTTTCATGGAACTTTCTTGTGCTTGCGGTAGGGGGAGTAGAAAGTAAGCTGTGAGCTGGAAGAAACTCAGAACTTTGAGTTGAACACTATTTCTTTTGACTTTGACATCCCTACACATTTGTTAGTTGTAGTTGTGAGAGCAAGGATAGGTTTTGGACACATACAGAAATTTCAGTTGAACTCTTTGACTCAGACTTCCCTTAGTTTTCTTCAGCTAAGGAAAACCCCCCTTAGTATAGGGCAAGTTAGGCCTTCAACCATTCTGACATTTAACTTAATAAATATATTTTGTTTGAAATTTGTCTGTTGTCTGTGTTTTACTTTGTGATACCTTCACAATGCCCCATTGCCGAACTGATCCTGTGGTCCATTCTACGACAGCGTAAGTGATAGTGTTGACAGTACAAATAGGGCACACCATGCCTCTTGATCTCAGTTCCTTTTTTCCATGTGCTCTGCACGCTGCCACGCGAACGTTTTCTCTCCCTCAGATAATGTTTTCTCTATGACATTAAATTCATTTTTCCCCGTGTCTACCTAGGCATCTGGATTCAAGAGCGGCAAGGACTGGACATAGAAAATGTTAATTACCTACCCTCCCCTACGATATGCGTATGGTGTTTGGAGACGAAACACGAGGACTCATTCTGCGGTTCTTGTGTGGCGATGAATCCCAAAAAGACCTTGAGTCAGGCCCATGACAAGGGTGATGCAGTCATGAAACAACTGTACTTGACATGGGCTCCTTTGAATGTAGACCCGGACGTCATCTCCTTGAAGCCGATCTCAGGGATACCAGTGTACTTGACGCATCCCCACATACATAACCAAAGCCTCTCCTTATGACCACCCGAACACCTTCAGACAGACAATACAAAAGGTGGTTTGTGCTTTGGGTCTCACAGCTCCATTGAGACAGGTACAGGAATATGTATACAAGACGCATTGCTGACATTTTTGACAGCGGCCCCCAGAAGTAAATGGTGCTCTCATTTAACCAGATGGTAACTGATCTGGTAACCCTGCTGTGGCAAACCCCTTTTTCAATGCCCGCAGTGAATTTTAAAAAGTACAAGTCGGCCATGACAGCTCAAAGGGATCAGTTTTCCCATCTTTGCCCTCCGATAGAGCAATGCATTGGAGTCCCTTGGAAAGCAAATCTTTGATGAGGGCAGTGTGGCTCTTAATGCGCTTAACAAGGCATACGCGTTGGTAAAATTCTCCCATTGTCTGTGGAAGATGGTGTCAGAGGAGACAGACCATCTCCCGAGGGTGAAATAAGGGACGGCTTCGGGTATCTGGCTGAGGACAGGAAGGAGACCACATGCCATGCTCTTCTATCATGGCTGGACATGGCTGACTTGGATCGGCCAATGTGCTCCTGAAAGTAAACTTCAGGGTTTTCAACGGATAGACAAGCAAAGTTGCTGGGCATGCCCTTCAGTGAGGTCCAGGTATTCTGGGCAAAAGCAGACAAATTGTTGGAGAAATATATGGAATCACATGCAATGGCGAAATCTCCGCAGTTGGTGGTGAAGCAGACAAATTGTTGGAGAAATATATGTAATCACATGCAATGGCGAAATCTCCGCAGTTGGTGGTGTAGCAAAAACAAATCAACACTTCACCTCTACTGCAACAGCTTTTGCTATGGGGCCTCATTTTCAGATAGTTCCATCAGACTTGCAGCAATGTAAATCTTGCTTCATGTCAGCCAAAGGGGTCCAGAGATGTTTTACATTGACGGAGCTCTCAGAAGTCTCCATTTTAAGCAATTTCCTCAGACGCCTGGATCCTTAGGCTGTTTCTACTGGATCCTGCCTCTTTCATTCGTACAGAGACCCACGGATCACCCTCTCAAGGAGGGTGCTGTCGCCAGACCAATTTCTGATGGAGGAAATTTGGGCGCTGCTACTAAAGGCAGCAAAACAACTCATGCCAAATACGCGATGGGAAAAGGGATGGTACTTACCCTATTTCCTGATTCCAAAATCAGATAGGGGTTTACGTCCCATCTTGGACTTAAGACGTATCAAAACATTCCTGGGGAAGAACAAGTAGAACATGGTGACCTTATTCTGAATTGAATAAACCATGGAAATTCGGTGTCCTTAGACCTCCAGGACCCTTATTGTCATGTGTCAATCCATCGAAAGCACCGAAGATTCATGTGGTTTGTGATCGGCAAGGTGCATTTTCAGTTTCGTATGCTCCCTTTTGGGCTGTCCTCCGCCCCGTGGACTTTCACCAAACAAATATCTGTGATGATGGCGAGGCTCAAGATGGAGATCAATCATGTCTTCCTCCCTACCTCGGCAACTAGTTCATCAAGGCCAGGCTCCCAGAGTAAGGGGTCTCCCACCTACACCACACATACCACCTCCACACTTTAAGCTTCTCTCACAACTCCCAGAAGACCCAAATGATGCCCTCACAGACTCTCCTTTTCATCAGAGTTTGGGTGGATTCTTGCTCAGGGAAGGCTCCCCGCCATAGGACAGGGAACATTTTGCAGATGGTCAAATCATTCCAGAACTCTGAATATCTGCCAGTTCTACCCTTTCTATGCCTTCTGGGCCTGCTGGCTTACTGCATTTTCTGGTGCCTCAGGCTCATCTGCGAAAAAAGGTGTCTGCTGTGGACATTCAAATCACAATGGTCTCTGTTCTCAGGAAACTTGTGGGACTGGCTCAGTGTTTGAGCTCAAGTGGCCCAGGACCTATCATGGTGGGCCTTGATGGACAACTTGAAGGTTGGGGAACCTTTCTGCAGCCGTGGCCAGATTAAATGATTCTGACGGATGCTTCCCCAAAAAGCTAGGGTGCCCACCTGAGTGATCTGAGTGTGCAGGATTTAGTCCTTTGCAGAAACCAGGTTGCAGTTGCATAACACCCTGTTGGAGATGTGGGCGATAAGACTGGTTGTGAAGGACTCCCTGTCCTTTAATCAAAGGGGAAAGTGTTTTAATAGTGACTGACAACTAAGTGGCCAAACACCAGCTCAACAAGAGAGGGCTATAGGGTCGGTGCTCCTTTGCAGGGAAACGAAACAGCTATGGTTCTGGAGAATCATATCCCCTTGTCAGCAGCTTATCTGGCCAGGCCGGAAAACGTGGAGGCGGACACTGCGCGCTGGCAGAACTCAGTCTCACACAAGTAGGAGTTGGTCCAGGAGATCATTGCAGAGATCTTCGATCTTTGGAGAATGCCTAAGTGAACCTGTTTCCCGTCAGTGCAACAGGAAGTGTGATCAGTTCTGCTCAAGGCAATTTCCCTTGGGAGAGGCACTGGGGATTGCGTTCCTGGTACTTTAATATACTATATGCATACTGTGATGAACCCTTCAGAGTCCTTACAAAGACCCTACCTAAAGTCTCCTCCCAGATGGCCAGGGAAAGGCAGAGACACTTCCTGACCCTGGGGGTGGTATTAGCCGGGCAGATGGGATAACCTGGGAGTGTTAGGCAGAAACCTGTGCAGTTCCCTTGGGGAACACTGCAAAAGATTTAAGACTACAGGTAGAGCAGTAAACCCCTTTGGTAGCAGTCTGTACCACCCAGATTTACCTGGTAGCTGTGGCTGAGCAGTCAGACTTCTCTCAAGAAGAGTTAGGCAGTATGTAAAGTATACACAATATGTACCAAAACACAATAGCACAAGCAAACACTGACCAGAGCTTGGTTTCAAAAGTATATAGTTATTTATTTAAAATACACATAAGTTAAAAACACTCTAGCAAAAATATAGTAAAAGCACTTCAACACAGTTATAATGAAAGTAGATTCAATCCTTTCTCCTATCTAGACAACTCTAAGTAAACACCACTTAATTAAAACAGAGGTGAGTGCTTAACGTTAGATGACACTCTAGTAGTTTCCAAGAAAGGGAGAGAAAAAGCAGAAATGGGTTAGACACACCACTCTAAGGTCCAGAGCACTTGCAATAGGCTTAAAGAAGAATAAAGTCCCAGGTGAGCAAAAGTCACTAGGCAGGGCCCACTCTTAGAGTAGCCGGAGCGAAAATGTGCCCAAGATCACACTGTTAGTTAGAGATTCAAAGTCTTGCAAAGAGTCAAAAAGAGGTTAGAGTGGCTCAGAAAGTTTAGCCAAAGTGTCCCAGGCACTCCCAGGTTCGAAAGCCGGGGACTAAATCTACCCCGTACAGTCGGTAGCAAGGGAAGCCAGGCAGAACACAGTACCTTAAGCGGAAAGGATCCTCCAGCGGTGGCAGTTGTTCCAGGCAGTGGCAGCAGGGCTCGACGTCGGTCAGGGGAGAAGAAGTTCTCGCTGAAGAGCCGAAGAAGAGGGTCGTTGCACTGCCCGGGAAGAAACCAGCCGCGGAGTCCTCCGGTTAAAGGGTTGGTACCGACTTTCGCGGTATGGGGGTAAAGTGTGGTATTCCGGTTGCCGGGGTGCTTGGCACAGGCAAGGCGGCCACGAGATACCTCAAAGAACGGAAAGAAGGCGAAAACTGGTTGTCCCCACCAGTCAAGGGAAGGAGCCACTCCGTTAAGAGTTCTCCTCGGTCGTCGGGAAAAAGTGGTGAGACGGTTCAGCAGGGCTCCACCGGGTGGTGTCGTCGAAGCAGGTCGGCTCAGCTCTTCCCTCGTCGGATTCTTGGTCCTGTGGCGACTTCTGAAGTCCCAGTCCCCAAAGCCCTGCTTTTATGCAGCAAACCCCCATTCACCCAGCCTAGCTGTCACTCAAACATGCTAAGTGGTGAGCCGGGCGGCTCACCACTTGGGCCAATCAGGACGGAGTGCGACTTGAGTTACCAAGGTAACTCAGTCCAGGGTGCCTAAATCCCCCTCCCCCCCTCCTAAGTACCCCAGACAGAGTGGCACCACTTTGGAGGGCTTCTGTGGAGAAGCCCGCCAAAAGTGGAACAAAGGGCTCCACTTTGGGTCAGAGTTACAGAGGCGAACACCAACGCCATTTTAGAATCAAGTTTTGGCAAAAAGTCCCAACCGGAGTTATAAAAATAAATATATAAACCGGCGGTATGTTTAAGGCTACCGTAAATAAATAATTAAATGTGTTAGCCTAAAACAATGGGAAATCCCATAGGGAAATATTCGCGGTCGAATATAAAAAGTAGTTTCCACTGCCACCAGCCAAAACTCGATCAGGGGGGACGGAGACGTGCCCCCTCGACTAACAGACCCTGGGGCAATCGAATTGCCCCAGCCAGTACGTCCACAATATGATGGTTTGTACTGGTTCTGTTCAGGATTCAAGACTAGCAAAGTCTTTGGTGACTTTACATGCCCTGGGAGACAGTAGTCAGTCCCAGGGTATGGAGTCTATGTTGGGGAGTCCCTAGGACACCCCTGGGTCACGGCACAGAGGGTGCTGTGTGACCCACATCACAAAAATACATGAGGCCCTATGGAGTAAGAGACCCCATAGCCCATTCAACACAAGGTTTAACCAAGAAAACACACTTCAACATGTCCAAGAGTGAGGGTAAAAGAGTCTCACTCTTGGCAGGAGAAAAAAATTAAACCCCAGAAATCCAGCAAAGCCGCTGGGGGACTCACTAGGTAGGGAAATTCAGCCTAAACAGAGAATTCTCCCTAACACTCGCCCCCCCCAGACTAAGGGACAGGAGGATTTAATCCACTCCTGGATGAACCTCATACCTCTAGTCGATGATATACATCCTAGAGAGTCCATCAGCATTTTGATGGTGACACCCTGACCTGTGCTCAATGGTGAAATCAAACCCTTGCAGGCAGATTGACCATCTCAATAGTTTTGGATTTTCCCCTTTCATTTGCATTAACCATCTCAAGGGTTGGTGGTCAGTCTGAATAACAAAAGTAGAACCATACAAGTATGGCCTAAACTTCTTCAGTGCCCACACAATAGCAAAGCATTCTCTTTCGATAGTTGCCCACCTTGTCTCAGGATCCTTCAGTTTCCTACTGATGAAGCAAATGGGGTGCTCCCTACCCTTCTCATCCAGTTGGCTTAGAACTGCACCTATACCTACATTGGAAGCATCAGTTTGTACAATGAAAGGTTGGTGGTAGTCAGGAGCTCTCAATACTGGAGCCTGGCAAAGAGCTCTCTTCAGTTTTTCAAAGGCCTGATTGCACTCCTCATTCCATTTTACCTTTTTAGGGAATTTGGGAGAGGAGATTACATTCAGTGGAGAAGCTATGGTCCCATAGTTCTCAATGAAATTCCTGTAATACCCAGTGAGGCCTAGAAAAGCTCTCACTTGGGTTTGAGTAGTTGGTGTTGTCCAATTTTGCACAGCTTCAATCTTGCTGGGCAAAGGCCTTATTTCTCCACCTCCTACCTCATGTCCAAGGTAGACCACTTTACTTTGACCAATCTGGCACTTACTGGCTTTGATTGTCAAATGGGCCTGTTTCAGAGCCTGCAACACATGTCCTAGGTGGTTCACATGTTCTTCCCAGGAGTGGCTGAAGACTGCAATGTCATCCAAGTATGCCATGCAGAAATCTTCCATCCCAGCCAGAACTTGGTTTACCATCCTTTGGAATGTGGCAGGTGCATTTTTCAGTCCAAAAGGCATGACCTTAAACTGGTACAAGCCAACTGGGGTTGAAAATGCAGTTTTCTCCTTGGCATGGTCTGTCAGGGCTATTTGCCAATAGCCTGACGTCAGGTCAAATGTGCTGAGGTACTTGGCTGCACCAAGTTTATCCACCAACTCATCTGTCCTGGGCAAAGGGTGGGCATCAGTCTTGGTGACTGCATTTAGAGCTCTATAGTCCACACAGAATCTCAAGTCTTTGGATCCTGCCTTTGGTACTAACACAACTGGGCTAGACCATGGACTAGTAGAGGGTTCTATTACCCCGAGATCAAGCATCTTCTTGACCTCTCCTTTGATGTGGGCTCTGATATGTTCTGACATTCTGTATCCTCTGCTTTTGACTGGCAGACAGTCACCAGTGAGTATCTCATGCTGGCCCCAAGGGGTCAAGCCTGGTGACAGTGAGAACAGGGAGGCAAACTGATTTAACATAGATTTGCACTCCTCTTGTTGCTCAGGTGTCAGGTCTGAAGAGAGATTGACTCCTTCAACTTTTTCATCTAAAGGTACACCTCTGAGGAGATCAGGGAGAGATTCACTCTCTTCCTCCTCTGCAGCTGAAGCTAGGAGCAAGGCTCCTACATCAGGTCTGGAGATGTAGGCTTTTAGTCGGTTGGTGTGGAAGACTCTAGGAGCTTCCCTGGGTCTGCCCAGATCCACCAGATAGTTGACCTCTCCAAGTTTTCCCACAACCTTGAAGGGTCCCATCCATTTGTCTTGCAAGGCCCTCTGCCTTGTTGGGAGCATAACTAGAACAAGCTGGTCTTGAGTAAACTCAACCATGTTAGCCTTCTGGTCGTGCCAATGTTTGACCAGGGCTTGACCAGCTTTCAAGTTGTCACTTGCTTCTGCCATCATGTGTGACATTCTCCTCCGGAGACCTATCACATAGTCAGTCACTCTGACTGGCTTGAGGGGAGGAGCACCTTCCAACCCCTCCTTAATCAGGGCCAATGGACCTCTGACTGGATGGCCATAGAGAAGCTCAAAGGGAGAATAACCTACTCCCTCCTGAGGGACTTCTCTATAAGCAAAGAGAAGGCATGGCAGTAGAAGGTCCCACTTTTTCTTAAGGGGTTCTTCCAAAGCACCTATCATGCTCTTCATGGTTCTGTTAAACCTTTCAACCAACCCGTTTGTCTGAGGGTGGTAGGCGGTTGAGAACTTGTAGGTAACTCCACAGGTTTTCCACATGGCCTTCATGTAGTGGGACATAAAGTTTGACCCCCTGTCAGAGATTACCTCCTTAGGAAACCCAACCCTGGTAAAAATACCAAGGAGGGCCTTAGCCACAGCCGGAGCTGTAACAGTCCTCATAGGAATGGCCTCCGGGTACCTAGTAGCATGGTCTACTACAACAAGGATAAACCTGTTGCCTGAGGAGGTTGGAGGATCAAGGGGACCAACAATGTCAATCCCTACCCTCTCAAATGGGACTCCCACAACTGGGAGAGGCACTAAAGGTGCCACATTCTTGGAACCAACCTTACCAGAAGTCTGGCAGGTATGGCAGCTCTTACAATATCTATCTACTTCGGCCCCCATCTTTGGCCAATAAAAGTAGAGTGAGAGCCTTTCCTTGGTCTTCTTGAAACTCAAGTGGCCAGCCAAAGGTATCTCATGGGCTAGTTGTAAGAACTGTTGTCTGTTTTCCTGTGGGACTACAAGGCGTTTGTAGTCTCCAGGTTCAGACTCAGTGGGTTCACTGTAGAAGAGGCCATCTTCCCAGTGCAACCTATACTTCCCAGGCTCTTGCCCATCAGCTTGAGAAGCTGCCTGGTGGCGGAGACCCTCCAGAGTTGGACATTCTCTTTGCCCCTTACGAAAAGCTGCCCTGCTAGGCCCACCTTCTGCCAGTAAAGACTGCAGCTCAGGATGGTCCTCAGGGTCCAAATCTCCAATAAGGTTGGGGCCTCCTTCTAGCTCTTCCTCAGAGTCTAGCTCAACCACACAGGGTTGTACCTCCCTCTCAGCCTCAGCTGGAGGTGGAGTTACAGGTGTAACTTTGGACAACCTAGGGGAAGTCCTTGTTGGAAGCACTGGAGTGCTTGCTGCTGGCTTTTTCCTAGGAGTCTTGGGTTGCCCCTTTGCTCCTGATCTGGTAGTTACTGCAGTAAGTTGCTCCAGTGGTAGAGGAGTGATTTCTGTCATCATCTCCTGAGATAACCCTCTCAGGGTTTTCTCCCTTGCAGGTTTTGTGAGTTCCTGAAACCTTTTGCTAGGAGGTCTGGGGGTATGAGATACAACTCCAAGAGCTTTGAGGTCATTACCCAACAGAACCCTACCTGGCACTTCACATTGTACACTGACAGGTATTTTTACAGCCATATCATTACATTGGATGAGAACTGGTAACTGGGGACACATCTGCACAGGCCCACCAGCTAACTTGGTGAGGCATTTGGGTGCCTTAGCAACATCCTCTGCCTTGAAAAATGATTCATCCACCACAGTTATGCTGGCTCCAGTGTCCCTAATGGCAGGAGTCTCCTGACCATTCACCTGGACACTGTCCTTATAATACTCTTTAGTATTATCTGGGATAGAGTTATAGACATCTAAATTCTGTTGCTCCCACAACCCCAGAGAGACTAAAGAAACACTAGCTGAGACTCCAGTGGGTTCATCAGCTAGTAATAGAAAGTTTCCACTTGCCATGGGTACTTCCTCTTCTGGAGCGAAGGCTAAGGAGGCAAGCTGGACCCCTGAAGGTTTACCCTTACATCTGGGATCTCCTTTCACATGGTCAGTAGCCTTACAAACAAAGCATGAGCCAAAGGCTCGCTGGAATGGAGGCTTGTTCTGACCTCCTTCTGGTCTGGGACCAGAAGGTACACTAGCCTGATTTGGTTTCCCTTGTGGCTTACCCTTATAGTTTTGTTTGGGGCCCTCTTTGGAATTTGTAGTATTAGAATTCTCTTTGGAGTCCTTCTTAGACTGTTTTTCCCCATCCTTCTTCTGAGTTACCCCAGAATCCTTGTGAGTGGCCCTGTTGGCAACCCACAAGTCAGCAGCCTTAGCTAGCTTCCGGGAATCCAATTCCCTGGAATCAGCCAAGTGTTGTCTGAGCTCAGGAGAGCAGGCATCATAAATAGTCTCCAACATAAACAAATTCTTCATACCTTCATAAGTGTTCACCTTGTAACCCTTAATCCATCCCTCTAAGTTTTTCAAACATTCATTCACCCAGGTAGCCCAAGGGGTACCATCATGCTTTTTGAGGCTCCTAAACCTCTTAAGATACTGGGAAGGGGTCTTCCCAAACCTAGCTATCAAAGCTAGTTTCACACATTCATAGTCCTTCCTATCCTCCTCCCCCATCTCCATTACCACATCAGTTGCAACAGGGGGAAGCCTAGAGAACAACCAGGTGAGTAAGTCATTTCCTGTGATGTTCTGGAGCCCATGATTATATTCAAACAGAGACAACCAATCCAACACATCCAACTTAGGCTCATACATACCAACCAATTCTTTAGGCATCCGGGGTCTTTTAGGACTGGAACTTCTAGAGGAGCCAGAGAGAGAAACATTCTCAACAGATAATTTCTTCATTTCTAAGTCATACTTGAGCTCCATTTCCCTTAGCCTTAGTTCTTTGTCAGTTTGAGCATTCAGTTTCTTATACTCCAATTCTAGCTTCATTTTCTCTAGTTCAAAGTACTGAGGACTAAATGTGGGACCTGGTAAAGGTCCAGTAGGCACAGCAGGTAGAGCAGGCAGAGGCCTAGGGGGGACAGTTACAACAGCCTCACCCTCCTCTTCTGACTCTTCCTCAGAAACATCAACATTTTGTTCCATGTTAACTTCAACACTGTCATCTACAGTTGCTGGAGTGGTAGGTTCCTCTGAACCATCACCCAGACTTTGGTTAGCTAACAATCTTTCAATCAGCTCCATTTTCTTGCCCTTAGTCAGGAGATCCTTATGTTTACAGAGCACTCTTAAACAATCAGCAGTTTTGGCTGCAAGGGACTCTTGACTATAGCTTTCTATAACTGACATGTTAGAGGTTTTACTTTTTCAGTGCTAAGCTTTGTGGTTAGTTGCACTAAGGTATCTAAAGCACAATAAAATGTATACTCAATACAAATCCCACCGCTGTACACCAGTGTTAGGCAGAAACCTGTGCAGTTCCCTTGGGGAACACTGCAAAAGATTTAAGACTACAGGTAGAGCAGTAAACCCCTTTGGTAGCAGTCTGTACCACCCAGATTTACCTGGTAGCTGTGGCTGAGCAGTCAGACTTCTCTCAAGAAGAGTTAGGCAGTATGTAAAGTATACACAATATGTACCAAAACACAATAGCACAAGCAAACACTGACCAGAGCTTGGTTTCAAAAGTATATAGTTATTTATTTAAAATACACATAAGTTAAAAACACTCTAGCAAAAATATAGTAAAAGCACTTCAACACAGTTATAATGAAAGTAGATTCAATCCTTTCTCCTATCTAGACAACTCTAAGTAAACACCACTTAATTAAAACAGAGGTGAGTGCTTAACGTTAGATGACACTCTAGTAGTTTCCAAGAAAGGGAGAGAAAAAGCAGAAATGGGTTAGACACACCACTCTAAGGTCCAGAGCACTTGCAATAGGCTTAAAGAAGAATAAAGTCCCAGGTGAGCAAAAGTCACTAGGCAGGGCCCACTCTTAGAGTAGCCGGAGCGAAAATGTGCCCAAGATCACACTGTTAGTTAGAGATTCAAAGTCTTGCAAAGAGTCAAAAAGAGGTTAGAGTGGCTCAGAAAGTTTAGCCAAAGTGTCCCAGGCACTCCCAGGTTCGAAAGCCGGGGACTAAATCTACCCCGTACAGTCGGTAGCAAGGGAAGCCAGGCAGAACACAGTACCTTAAGCGGAAAGGATCCTCCAGCGGTGGCAGTTGTTCCAGGCAGTGGCAGCAGGGCTCGACGTCGGTCAGGGGAGAAGAAGTTCTCGCTGAAGAGCCGAAGAAGAGGGTCGTTGCACTGCCCGGGAAGAAACCAGCCGCGGAGTCCTCCGGTTAAAGGGTTGGTACCGACTTTCGCGGTATGGGGGTAAAGTGTGGTATTCCGGTTGCCGGGGTGCTTGGCACAGGCAAGGCGGCCACGAGATACCTCAAAGAACGGAAAGAAGGCGAAAACTGGTTGTCCCCACCAGTCAAGGGAAGGAGCCACTCCGTTAAGAGTTCTCCTCGGTCGTCGGGAAAAAGTGGTGAGACGGTTCAGCAGGGCTCCACCGGGTGGTGTCGTCGAAGCAGGTCGGCTCAGCTCTTCCCTCGTCGGATTCTTGGTCCTGTGGCGACTTCTGAAGTCCCAGTCCCCAAAGCCCTGCTTTTATGCAGCAAACCCCCATTCACCCAGCCTAGCTGTCACTCAAACATGCTAAGTGGTGAGCCGGGCGGCTCACCACTTGGGCCAATCAGGACGGAGTGCGACTTGAGTTACCAAGGTAACTCAGTCCAGGGTGCCTAAATCCCCCTCCCCCCCTCCTAAGTACCCCAGACAGAGTGGCACCACTTTGGAGGGCTTCTGTGGAGAAGCCCGCCAAAAGTGGAACAAAGGGCTCCACTTTGGGTCAGAGTTACAGAGGCGAACACCAACGCCATTTTAGAATCAAGTTTTGGCAAAAAGTCCCAACCGGAGTTATAAAAATAAATATATAAACCGGCGGTATGTTTAAGGCTACCGTAAATAAATAATTAAATGTGTTAGCCTAAAACAATGGGAAATCCCATAGGGAAATATTCGCGGTCGAATATAAAAAGTAGTTTCCACTGCCACCAGCCAAAACTCGATCAGGGGGGACGGAGACGTGCCCCCTCGACTAACAGACCCTGGGGCAATCGAATTGCCCCAGCCAGTACGTCCACAATATGATGGTTTGTACTGGTTCTGTTCAGGATTCAAGACTAGCAAAGTCTTTGGTGACTTTACATGCCCTGGGAGACAGTAGTCAGTCCCAGGGTATGGAGTCTATGTTGGGGAGTCCCTAGGACACCCCTGGGTCACGGCACAGAGGGTGCTGTGTGACCCACATCACAAAAATACATGAGGCCCTATGGAGTAAGAGACCCCATAGCCCATTCAACACAAGGTTTAACCAAGAAAACACACTTCAACATGTCCAAGAGTGAGGGTAAAAGAGTCTCACTCTTGGCAGGAGAAAAAAATTAAACCCCAGAAATCCAGCAAAGCCGCTGGGGGACTCACTAGGTAGGGAAATTCAGCCTAAACAGAGAATTCTCCCTAACACCTGGGAAGAGAAGGGCCCCAGGGGAACAGGAGTCCTGTATTGGGTGAGATGCAGTATTTGTCTTCCTCAAGGCAGGAACTATCATTGATACCAGAATATGTGATGGCTTGCTGTCAGAGAGAGTTGTTTATTTCTCAAGATAACTATCTGAATGGGGATGAAAACCGCCATAATCATTTACCTGTTGGGTAAGAAAGCCCCTTTTAAAATCACTGATATTCATAGAGCTGAAATCTCCTATGAACCTCAGAGGAATAACAAAGATGGCTCTTTATCCCCAATTTTGACCCTGAAAATCCTAATTTCAAATGAATTGTGTCCTCCAACCTATTCCACATCTTTGACATGTATTGTCCACAGCTGAGTTACTTCTGAAATTTTTCGGCAGAGGGCGTCCTGTATCGGTGGCGCTGGGTCGATGTCCCTCGAAGGCCTCTGTCGAGGGCAACGTCACAGGATGTTATAAATAGGATGCACGGCATCCGTAGCCTCAGTTCCATTTTTTCCGCAAACGTGTTTGCTTCGAGAACTGGGTGCGCCTTGTGTATTCCTCGGGAATATGTCTTCTTCGACCCCTGCGACTCCACTGTCTGGCTTTAAGACTTGCTGGGACTGCAAGTCAAAGATGTCGATTACAGACCTGCAACGCATTTGTATGTGGTGTCTGGACGAGAGTCATGACACTGACGACTGTTTGAAAAGGCCAGTCACTGACTGCTAAGGCCTTGCGGGAGCGTAAGGGGAAGTTACAGGTAGGTAGGATTTCTAAACCCAGTAATTCCCGTAAAGCTGCTAAGGGGATGTCCACCGACGATTCGAGGGGCGACTCTCCTCGAAGGAAGGACTCCCGGAAATTGTGGTTCCCGCCATTCGTCCTCGTCTCGGCATTCCAGGAAGCGCTGTCACCGGTCGCCTTCCCCATCCTCCTCGGAGGATGGCGCCGCAAGGAAAGTGGCTTGTCCCACTAAATCCTCAAATGGCAGACTTCAGGGAGCAGATGCTGGTGATTTTTCAATCCCAGGGCACAGTTCCGTCCGCGCCTTCGGAAGAAGCCGGCAGGGAACGGTCTTGGTCCGAGGCTTGTGCCCCTTCGGACTCGGGTCCTCGACGCGATCGGGAACCTTCGAGGTTCCGTTCTTACAAGGTTCAGGTTGATCGTCAGAGACGTTGCGGCATCCAGATCTCGGTCTTCGTCCCCGGCGAAACCGCAGAAATCTGGTAAGGGCTCGAGGTCGGCTCCGTCGACGCCGTTTCCGTTGGATACGGATGTCGAAGCTTTGCCTTCAAACCAGCCCTCGGCGGCGTTGTCGGCACCCTTGACGCCTTCGGGGCCTTTTGGCCAGAATTTGGCGATGGAAGTCCCTGGTACTGTGGATCCTCCAAGGAAGGCTACTTCCAAGTCTGTGAGGCCTGTTACGGATTCCAGGCCCTCTTGTGTTCCGATGCAGCAGTTCTTTCTTCCTCTGGAAAATATTTACGAGGATAAGGAGAGGTCAGATTTGGAATTTGAGCCTGATGTGGCTCCTGTCTTTTCCAGGGACAGTCAGTTGGAAGAGTTACGTCAATATCTTCATGATGCCAGTAGCTTGCACACTTCTCCAGAGGTGGAATTAGCAGGCCTGAGCTTGGGGCTCATGCTGAGTCCTCTTATAGGAGACTGATGGCTAGGGTCACTGAGTATCTTGGTTGGTCTAGTCCTCCGGAAGCATTTGTTCAGGATGACTTAACAGATATTTTGGATCAAGGTCCATCCTCTGACCCAGTGTTACCTTTTTAGTTGAAGTTGCAGAAAGGGGTTGCGTCTGCTTGGCATACACCGTAATCTCTTCCGGCGGTTAACAAGTCGTTAACTAAAAAATACTGCCCTTCCAGTAGCAACCGCAGCTACCTTTCCTCTCACCCCACTCCCGAGAGTTTGGTGTTTCAGACGGCTACGGACACCTCGAGGCAGGCGGCGTACCCTACCATACCTCCTGATCGGGATTACAAACGCTTCGATGGTTGGGCACATAAGGTGTTTTCTGCGGGGAGTATGGCGCTGAAGTCAGCCAACTCCACTTGTGCCTTAGCAAGATTTTCACACACACTGTGGAATTCTTTCTCTAGCGGCTGAGCATATTCCAGAGGGGGAACAAAGGGATGGGTTCCTTGCACTCGTGCAAGATGGCAAGGATGCCATGTGTGAATCCCTTCAGTCGGGATTGGACACGGCCGACAGTGTTAGCTGGTCCATGGCTGCGCGCACCGTTATATGCAGTTTTCCGTGGTTGCGGAAGTCGGTTTTTGCTCCTGATGTACAAGCACGTCTTCTGAACATGCCCTTTGATGGCGCGCATTTGTTTGGCAGCAAGGCTGACGAGAGCCTTGAGAGGTTGCAGACCTCAAAAGCTGCGGCTAAATCTTTGAGCGCAGCTGTGCGTCAACCCCTGCCTTTTCGTCTTAGGGGACAGCAGTGGAGGGGAGGTTCCTTTCGTTACTACTCCTCTTTTGGTAGGACGCGAGGAGCCGCCAGTCAAAGGGGTCAACGTAAAAGTACCTGTGGTACTCGGGGTAATAGAGGTGCCAAGGCCGCTCAGGCAGCTGCCTCTTTGCCTTCAGGTGCTGCTGCAGCCGCTCCAAAACAACTATGAGGCCATGTTCCATTGTTCGCCAGTTGGGGGCGGACTGTCTCAGCATCTCGAAGAATGGCGAGCTATTACTTTGGATGCATGGTTTCTGGATAAAATAGCCCAAGGCTACTGCCTTCCTTTCCTAAAGGGGCCTCAGACAATCCACTGGGGACTGTCTCTTTGAGGCTTCCCAATCTGCTCCTTGTGCAGTAAATCTTCTTGACCGTACTGGAGAAAGGCGCTATAGAACTGTTGCCTGTAGCGAGAGGATCAAGAGATGGTATTCCCCATATTTTTTTATTCCAAAGAAAGACGGGGGATTGAGACCCATCTTGGACTCGCGTTGGTTGAACAAACTCCTCAGGAAGGACAAGTTCAAGATGGCAACTCTTTCTCAGGTCCCGTAGGCCTTTTGACTTCAGGATTGGTTGGTGTCTTTGGACCTACAGGATGCTTACTTTCATGTGCCGATTCATCCAAAGCACAGAAAGTACATGAGGTTTGCGGCTGGCAGCTCACACTTTCGGGTCCTGCCATTCGGATTGACCTCCGCCCGAGGATCTTCACCAAGCTAATGGTGGTGGTGGCTGCGTATCTCAGGCGAGGGGGGATTCACGTCTATCCCAACCTGGATGACTGGCTGATCCGTGCGTGTTCTCCCGAGCAAGCAATGGATCTTCTCAGTCTCACCTGCCGCTCCCTCCACAAGCTGGCTTTTCCCTCAATTTCAAGAAGTCATATCAGACACCTTCACAACAGCTCCAGTACATCAGGGCTGTGTTGGACACGTCCTTGGGGAAGTGCTCGCCTCCCAAGGTGAGGGCTCATCACATTGTGCAGATGGTAGACAAATTTCAACATGCCCAGCGTCTCCCGGCATTCGAATTCTTAAGGTTGCTCGGTATCATGGCATCCTGCATTTTTCTGGTGCCAGGCTGAGGATGAGATTCCTTCAATGGGTCCTCAAGATGTAGTGGTCACAATTCTCAGGCAAGATGTCGGATCCCGTTCAGATTCCACTCTCTGTCTCGCAGGATCTTCTGTGGTGGGCCAACGATGGGAACCTGATGAAGGGGGGAGCCGCTTTGGCAACCGTGGCCGGAGGTGACAGTAGTGACGGACGCTTCCCTCACAGGATGGGGAGCTCATGCCGACGATCTGACTGCCAGAGGTAGTTGGATCTCCATCAGAGTCCAAACTCCACATCAACCTGTTAGAGCTGAGGGCCATCAGGCTGGCCCTGAAAGCTTTTCTGCCGTCTGTGCGGGTGAAGAGTGTCCTGATCATCACGGACAACACAGTGGCCATGCGTTACCTCAACAAAAAAGGGGGGTAGGATCACTCCCATTGTGCAGAGAGGCGATGCAGCTCTGGTTCTGGGCAATCCAGCAGGGAATATCACTCTCGGCAGTACATCTGGCCGCAGAGGACAATGCAGCGGCGGACGCGCTGAGCAGGCAGAGCACAGTCTCTCACGAATGGGAGTTGACTCAGGAAGTCCTTCTGGAGATCTTCGCCCTTTGGTGAACCCCACAAGTGGATCTCTTTGCGACCAGTGCCAACCGGAAGTGCGAGAGATTCTGCTCAAGGGAATTTTCTCAGAGAGGAGCCTTAGGAGACGCATTTGTCGTGGATTGGTCATTCCCACTTCTGTGCGTGTTTCCTCCTGTCCCCGTCATTCCTCAAGTGTTAAGGAGGTTGCAGAGGTTCGGATCCCACATGATCCTCATTGCTCCGGATTGGGCCAGGAGAGCGTGTTACCTGGACCTTCTAGAAATGTCCATCTGCCCTCCACGCCGTCTTCCGTACCGAGAGGATCTGGTCTCTCGCGCGCGCGTGAAGGGAGTGGGGGGTTGGGTTCTCCATCCAGAGGTCAAGACTCTGAACCTTCACGCTTGGTATCTGAAAGTTGAGATATAAGGATTGGGACCTCCCGGATGACGTGATGGAGGTGTTGCTTTCGGCCAGGCGACCAGCAACCAAATCCCAGCACCGTTGCCGTTGGCGTAAGTTTTGCGACTGGCGCAGAGGGCACAGTGTCCTTTTCAGTGTTCCATTCCCATAATTCTGTCTTTCTTGCTTTCTTTGGCCCACAGGGGCCTTCAAGTGGGTAGCATTAAAGGTTACCTGGCGGTGCTGTCTAGCTTCAAATGCTAGTCTGAAGAATGTTTTTATTTTAAGATTCCTTTGATTTCCCAATTTCTAAAAGGGCTCAATAATGTGTTCCTGCCGTCCCCGTTTCAGGTGCCCGTTTGGGAACTGAATTTGGTCTTGAAATTCCTGATGGGTGCTCCATTTGAACCTTTGCACTCTTGTCCTTTGAGACTGTTGTCTTTCAAGATGGTTTTCTTGGTTGCGTTTACATCCACTCGCAGAGTGAGTGAATTCCAGGCATTTTCATCTAAGCCACCCTTTACTGTGTTCCACAAGGATAGGGTTGTACTGAAGGTACGTCCTTCCTTTCTACCTAAGGTTGTGAGTTTCATTTAAGCCAGAAGGTGGTACTTCCTGCTTTCTATCCTCCTCCTCATCCTGGTAAGGAAGAGGAGCGACTCCATAGGTTGGATCCTAGGAGAGCTCTGAGCTTTTATATTTCTAGGATGTCCAGTGTCAGAGTGGACGATCAGCTCTTTGTTGGGTATGCTAGACACCGATTGGGCCAGGCTGTTACAAAACAGAGCTTGTCCAGGTGGATTATCCTCACCATTACTGAATGTTACATATTGGCGGGCAAGGACCCTCCTGAAATGTTGCAAGCTCATTCCACTAGGGGCGTGGGTACCTCCACAGCCCTGCAGTGGGGAGTTCCTATTAGGAACATTTGTGACATGGGCTTCTATCCACACCTTTGTCAAACATTACTCCCTGCATACGCTCCATGGTCAAGATATGGCCTTTGGTAAAGCGGTTCTTTATTCTGCCATTCTTCTGCCATCTGATTGAGTATTCTGAATTCTTTTCCCTTCTCCATTTTCTGGTACTGCTTTGAGAGTCTGTCAAAGATGTGGAATACGTTGGAGGACACAATCCATACGAAGAACAAGTTACTTCCCAACTGGTAACGTTCTTTCGACTGGATGTTCCTCCAACGTATTTCACATCGCCCTTCCAGCCTGCCCCTCTGAAGAACTCTATGCTATTGCAGCTTACGTTCCCTCCCCAAGGTGTTCAGAGGCCAGAAACTGGACTCAGTGCACCCCGGGGGGCAGCACCCTTGGGAAACCCTCGTGGGGAAGAAAACCCAAAACCAATCCTAGAAGTTGTGATTCCAAAGTCTGATGGTTTGTGCTGTAGAATTTTGGCAGGTTCAGTAGGCTGAAGCGGATGAATGAATCCAGGAGCCGAATAGACAGAGGAAGTCCTGCTAGGTTTGGCGGAGAGACAACACACACAGGTGAGAGTGCGTACACTGGAATGAGCTCGGCAGGACTCCACGCTGGAATGAAGACAGACCGGAGTGGAAGAGAGGAAGAGGAATCAAAGGAGGAATAACTAACCAAGGTAAGGAAAGATAGAACGTCAAGAATGGAAACAGAACAGAAAGCGCACGAGGCACGGAAAAACAAGGGGTAAGAAGTACTAGAAAAGTCAGAGGCAAAACAGTGGCTGGAACGAAGGGGAAACACAGGCAAAGCGCTGTGCAGCGAACAGAAGCGACGCATCTTACCAAACCATAGAGATGAAAGATATAGAGTGGTAAGATGTAGATGCCATGCTGGAAAAAGACTAGAGCTGCAATTGTTTTGTGGAGATGACGCCGAGAAGGCGCCATCTTGAGTTCCATTGTTGGTAACGTGAATTACACTTTCTCCACTTTCGCCAAGAATGTTGAGCTGAATTCCTGACAAAAGGTTCTTTTGTCCCGCTATCGAGTACAGGATTCTTTGAGTCGATGCAATCAGTCTTCGACGTCGACCAGCCAGATGACCCAGGAGACATTGACCCAATTTATTCTGGCTCTGGCAGAGTTGATTTTTTTCGACGATGAGGCCAATTTATTAGCCTTAGCCCAAGGTTTACAAGATGCAAGTGGACTGGACACATCCCCAGATCTTGAGTTTCAACAAAGCTAACCTTACAAGCACACTCATGCTAAAATTCAGGGCATTAGTGGAAACGGTGATCGACACTCTTGGCTTGAAACTGTCTGCTGCACCCCTTTAGGGGTATGACCTAATTGATATTCTGGATGAAGGTCCAGCAGTCGAGCATAATATGCCTTTCAATCCGGCTATAGCTGACCCCCTAGCCTCCTTATGGGACCCATGAACAATGCCTCCTGTAAGTGCCAATTGCACAGTAAAATATAGGCAGGCTAGAGGAGAACCTTTTTTCCTTTCCTCGCACCCTTCACCAGAAGGGTTGGAAGTGCAAGCTGCCACTATCACCACCAGACATGCAGCCTATCTTCGTCCAGATAGAGAGGGTAAAAATCTTGATGCCATGGCCAAGAAGGTTTTTACCTCGGGCAGTATGGTCTTAAAGGCCACTGGTGTGGCATGCAACTTTTTTGGTCTGTGGAAGGCTGTGGAACAAGCCAACCAATGCATCCTGGAAGGGGAAATGCGGGATGATTTTAAACGGCTGGTGGAGGATGGGAAGGAGGTGGCCAATCAGTCATTACAAACGGGCCTGGACTAGGCGGACTGCGTTTGCTGTCAATGGGATCGGCAGTAGTAATAAGGAGATAGACCTACTTAAAAGCTTCTGGATTCTCCCCAAACGTCCAGAACAGGCTGCTAGACATGCCCTTTGAGGGAGATATGCCTTTTGGACAAAAAACTGATGACTCTTTAGAAAAACTCAAAGAATCAAAAATCGCTGCAAAGTCACTGGGCCTAGCTGCGCAGCCGGCCAAACCTGCCTTTAGCTTTGCCTCAAGAGGCAGAGGCTATAGACGTTATGTACCCTATGGCAGAAAGCAGCAGCTCCTGCAAGTCAGGCAGGAGCAGAGGCGTTTCCCGCGTCCCGGAAGGGGCAGAGGGGCTTCTAGAGGCCAACAGCTAGCGGCAGCGATGGGGGCGGCTCTGTCTTCTAAGCTGTTTTGATTCTCGACGTACCGGTTGGTGGATGGTTGGCAGGACATTGGCCCCAGTGGCAGGAGATTACCTTCCATGCCTGGACCCGGCAAACAATTTGGTGGGGCTATTGTCTGCCTTTTTTAAGAAAGCCACCGGACAGGCCCCCACCACCTCCAATCCAACCGGTACAGGAGCTCCAGGAAGAGCTGAGAGCCCTGTTGCCGAAGGGTGCTGTGGAAGAGGTAACTCCCGATCAGAGAGGGTCAGACTGGTATTACCGGTATTTCATGGTGCCCAAGAAATTAGGAGGTCTGCGTCCCATCCTGGGCCCAGAGGGCCTTAAACAAGTTCCTGGGGAAGGACAAATTCAGGATGGTGACATTGAGAGAAATTCTCCAAGCTCTCGAACGTCAGGACTGGCTGGTGTCAATAGACCTACAAGACGCTTATTTCCATGTGCTAATACGTCATAAGCACAGGAATTTCCTAAGGATCCTTATAAGGGGACAAGCACTATCAGTTCAAAGTGCAGCCCTTTGGATTGACCTCTGCTTCAAGGGTCTTCACCAAGCTCATCACGGTAGAAGCGGCTTACCTCAGGAGATCCGGGGTCCACGTATTTGCATACCTGGACAACGGGCTAATCCAGGGGAAGTCAGCGGAGCAAGTCTTCTCATCTAGAGTACACTTCTTTTATACTGCTGGGTTTAGCTCAAATTCATTAGAGCAGTCCTAGATACTCCGATAGGGAAGGCTTTCCCTCCTGAAGAGATAGCCGACAGCACAGCACAGATGGTCAATTTTTTCTGGGATCGTGCCACTTTACCAGCGGCTTCCTTCCTCTGCCTCTTAGGTCTCATGGCCTCCTGTATTTTCCTAGTGCCAGAGGACAGGCGGCATGTGAGATCCCTTCAGTGGCTCCCAATGGACCAAGGGTCTCAATACCTGGGAGCGCTCACAGATCCTCTCTGGATGTCAAACCAAGTAGTCCTTGACCTCGATTGGTGGGGCAGTTGTTCTTGGCAGCGGGTGCAAGTCGGTGTTTCGTCCAGAGGAAGAAGAGGTCCCGCCGTGGAGGAAAGATGAAGGTCGTTGCACTGCCAGGGAAGAAACCAGCCGCGGAGTTCTTTGGTTAAAAGGTACTACCCTTCTATTCGCGGTAGTGGTAAACCGTGGTGTTCCGGTTGCCGGGGTGCTTGGCACGGGCAAGGCGGCCACGAGATGCTCCAGGAAGGTGAAAAGAAGGCAAAACTGGTTATCCCCACCAGTCAAAGGAAGAAGACTCTCCGGACTGGAGATCTCCTCTGTCGTCGGGAAAAGTGGTGAGACGGTTCAGTAGGGCTCCACCGGTGGTGTTGTCGTTGCAGGTCGGCTCAGCCTTTCCCTCCTGGGATTCTTAGGTCCTGTGGCGACTTCTCAAGTTCCAGTCCCCAAAGCCATGCTTTTATGCAGCACACCCCCATTCATTCAGCCTAGCTGTCAATCAAGCATGCTAAGTGGTGAGCCGGCCGGCTCACCACTTGGGCCAATCACACAAGAGTGCGACTTGAGTTGCCAAGGCAACTCAGTCCAGGGTGCCTAAACCCCCTCCCACGCCCCCTGTGGTACCCAGACAGAGTGGCACCTCTTTTGGAGGCTTCTGTGGAGAAGCCCGCCAAAAAGTGGAACAAAGGGCTCGACTTGGGTTGGAGTCACAGAAGAGAACACAAACGCCATTTTAGAACCGAGTTCTGGCAAAAAATACCAACCGGTGAATTAATATTAATTAAATAAACCGGCGGTATGTTCGAGGCTATAAGAATTAAATAATTAAAGTTGGTAGCCTCGAACAATGGGAGAATCCCATAGAGATACATTTGCGGTCGAATATAAAAAGTAGTATCCACTGCCACCAGCCAAAACTTGATTGGGGGGACGGAGATGTGCCCCCTCGAACAACAGACCCCGGGGCAATTGAATTGCCCCGACCAGTACGTTCACAATATGATGGTTTGTACTGGTTTCTGTTCATAACCTGGGACTAGCAAAGCCAATGCTGACTTTACATGCCCTGGGAGACAGTAGTCAGTCCCAGGGTATGGAGTCTATGTTGGGGGGTCGCTACGACACCCCTGGGTTACGGCATGGAGGGTGCTGTGTAACCCACATCAAAAACACATGAGACCCTATGAAGTAAAAGACCCCCTAGCCCATAAAACACATGGAAGGATAAAGGAACACCTCACATCATGTCTAAGAGTGGGAGTAAAAGTGTCTTACTCTTACCAGGAGAAAAGAATAAACCCCAAAAATCCAGCAAAGCGGCTGGGGGACTCACTAGGTTTGGCAAATTAGCCTTTACAGAGAATTCTCCCTAACACTCACCCCCCCAGACTAAGGGACAGGAGGATTTAATCCACTCCTGGATGAACCTCATATCTCTATTCGATGATATACATCCTAGAGAGTCCATCAGCATTTTGATGGTGACACCCTGACCTGTGCTCAATGGTGAAATCAAACCCTTGCAGGCAGATTGACCATCTCAATAGTTTTGGATTTTCTCCCTTCATTTGCATTAACCATCTCAAGGGTGGGTGGTCAAAAAGTAGAACCATACAAGTATGGCCTAAACTTCTTCAGTGCCCACACAATAGCAAAGCATTCTCTTTCGATTGTTGCCCACCTTGTCTCAGGATCCTTCAGTTTTCTACTGATGAAGCAAATGGGGTGCTCCCTACCCTTCTCATCCAGCACCTATACCTACATTAGAAGCATCTGTCTGCACAATGAAAGTTTGGTGATAGTCAGGACCTCTCAATTCTGGTGCCTGGCAAAGAGCTTTCTTCAGGTTTTCAAAGGCCTGATTGCATTCCTCATTCCATTTGACCACCTTAGGGAATTTTGGAGAAGAGATCACATTCATTGGAGAAGCTATGGTCCCATAGTGCTCAATGAAATTCCTGTAGTACCCAGTGAGGCCTAGGAAGGCTCTCACCTGGGTTTGAGTAGTAGGTGTTGTCCAATTTTGCACAGCTTCAATCTTACTGAGCAAAGGCCTTATTTCGAGGGGATTGGGTCCTCCGACGTATTCCATATCTATGACATGTAATCACCACAGCTGTGCTGCTTCGGAAACTTTTTTGGCGTCTGCGTCGATGACGTCGATGCGCCGTCGTCGAGGACCTCGTCCGACGTCATCCGATGTGATAAGTAGGACGCACGACGCCCATAGCCTCAGTTCCGTTTTTTCCGCGAACGTGTTGCTTCGTGTTTCTCGGTTAAAACGCCTCGCCTCTTTGGAGTTCTGTTCTTCTCGGTTCTTCGAACCTGTTCGTTTGTGAAAATCCTTCTGAAGATGTCTACTTCGTCTTCGACCCCGCGTCCGGGTTTCAAGAAGTGCGGGCAGTGTGGGTCCAAGATGTCGGTGACGGACTCGCACGACGCCTGCCTCTGGTGCCTCGGGGAGGCCCACGACACGGATGACTGTATCGACTGCCAGTCGCTCACGTCCAAAGCCTTACGCGAACGTAAGAAGAAGTTGTCGGTAGGTCGGGTGTCCAAGCCCCGGAAGTCGAAGTCTGCGGGGCTTTCGACGGATTATTCGAGGGGTGACTCTCCGTGTCATCGTCGGAAGTCTCGTGGGTCTCCTTCTAGGAGTCGGTCTCGCCACTCCTCAGCCTCTTCGAGGCATTCTCGGAAGCGCCGACACCGGTCGTCTTCCAGGTCCTCTTCGGAGGGCTCTGCCCGGCACGTCGCTTACCCCTCCAGCCGTGCGACGCCGGAGGAATGGGCTTCCTTCGGGAAGAAGATGTTGGCGATTCTTGAGTCGCAGGGTACTCAGCCGTCCGCGCCCCCGAGTGGGGTCGGTCGTGTGAGGTCGAGAGACACCGCTCGCAAGAGTGGTCGGCACGAGTCACGGGAGAGGTCCCGTTCGGACAAGGGGACTCGTTCTCGACGTACCCGTTCCAGGTCCCGGTCCTCGACGCGTTCGAGACCGTGTGCACCTGTGAGGTCTTCAAAGAAGGCATCGACGTCTGTGGCGTCGAGGGCGTCGACTGGCTTTCTCGAGGCTCTGGCTCCGAGGAAGTCGTCGATGCCGTCGACGCTCAGGTCGTCGAGGGACACGCTCGGGGCTCCGGCCTCGAGGGCTGTGTCGACGCCGCCGATTCTGGAGGCGCTGCATCTGACGTCGACGCCGATTTCCTCGACGTCGACGCCGATCCTCTCGGCGCCGATGCCGGTTCTCTCGACGCTGGCGCCGATTCGCTCGACGCCATCGACGCCTTTCGTGTCGGAGGTACCCCAGGGCACGGGTGGACCCCCTAGGAAGGCTCTGGTTAAGAGCAAGCACTATCGAGTGTCTTCTTTTTGCCACCTGGACTATATTTCAGAGGCGGATGAGGATTCTGATGGCCTGGTTCCTAGTCAGGTTCCGGAGGACATTGTCTCGGGCCATAGTCAGTTTGACGAGTTGAGACAGTCACTGCATGATGCCAGTGGACTGGACACCTCTCCGAAGGTGGAGTTTTGTAGGCCTGAGCCTGGCTCTCATGCTGATTCCTCGTACCGGCGCCTTATGGCTAGGGTTTCTGAGTACTTGGGATGGTCTGCTCCCCCGGGGGAGTTTGTGCAGGATGATCTGACAGACATCCTTGATGTTGGTCCCCCAACTGACCCGGTTCTGCCGTTCCATATGGCTTTACAGAGAAGGGTGGCGGCGGCTTGGACTGCTCCAGAGAGTCTCCCGGCGGTGGGCAGATCCTTGTCGCGAAAATACCGTCCAGCCGGTGGCGACCCCTGCTACTTGACCAGGCACCCCACCCCGGAGAGTTTGGTGGTGCAGGCGGCCACGGCCCCGGCGAAGCAGGCGTCGTACCCTACCATCCCTCCTGATAGGGACGACTAACGTTTTGCTGGCTGGGCGAAGAAAGTGTTTTCTTCTGGTGGTATGGCGCTTCAGGCGGCCAACTCCATTTGTGCCTTGTCGCGTTTCACGCACACTCTGTGGAACTGTGTTGCGTTAGCGGCTGACCATGTTCCCGAAGGGGATGAACGGGATGGTTTCCTTGCTATGGTCCAGGATGGTAAGGATGCCATGTGTGAGTCCGTTCAGTCGGGTTTGGAGTTAGCTGAATGCGTCAGTAGGTCCATGGCGGCGAGCACCGTGATACGCAGGTTTGCGTGGTTGCGGAAGTCGGGGTTTGCGCCTGATGTGCAGTCCCGGCTCCTCAACATGCCCTTTGATGGTGAACACCTTTTTGGCAGCAAGGCTGACGAGAGCCTTGAGAGGTTGCAGACCTCAAAAGCTGCAGCAAAGTCGTTAGGCGCTGCAGTTCGCCAACCTCCGCCTTTTCGTCCTAGGGGACTGCAGTGGAGGGGTGGTTCCTTTCGTTATTACTCCTCCTTCAGTAAAGCGAGAGGAGCTGGCAGTCAAAGAGGCCATCGCAGGGGTACCAGAGGTGGACGACAGGGTACCCGTGGTGCCAAGGCCGCTCGGGCAGTTGCCTCTTTGCCCTCAGGTAACGCCGCAGCCGCTCCCACTCAGTCGTGAGGCCATGTCCCATGGTTCGCCGGTTGGGGGAAGGCTGGCGCAGCATCTTGTAGAGTGGCAAGCCATTACTTCAGATGTGTGGGTTCTGGAGATCATAACCCACGGCTACTGTCTTCCTTTTCGGCACAGGCCTCGCGACAATCCACCGGGGAACCTCTCTTTGCAGAGTCCGGATCCGCTCCTTGCGCAGGAAATTCAAGCCCTGCTGGAGAAAGGCGCCATAGAACTGGTGCCTGTAGCGGAGAGGAACAAGGGATGGTATTCCCCTTATTTTTTGGTTTCGAAGAAAGACGGGGGATTGAGACCCATCATGGACTTGCGCGGTTTGAACAAACTCCTCAGGAAGGACAAGTTCAAGATGGTTACTCTCTCTCAAGTCCTCCAGGCCCTTCAGCTTCAGGACTGGTTGGTGTCACTCGACCTCAAGGATGCTTACTTCCATGTGCCGATCCATCCCAAGCACAAGAAGTACCTGAGGTTCCCGGTTGGCGACTCGCACTTTCAGTTTCGGGTCCTGCCGTTCGGATTGACCTCCGCCCCGAGGGTTTTCACCAAGCTCATGGTGGTGGTGGCAGCGCATCTCAGGCAAGGGGGGATTCACGTCTACCCCTACCTGGACGATTGGTTGATCAGGGGCAGCTCTCCCGAGCAAGTCCTGGATCATCTATCGATCACCTGTCGCTCCCTTCACAGGCTGGGCTTCTCCCTCAATTTAAAGAAGTCCCATTTCGCGCCAACACAGCGGCTCCAGTACATCGGAGCAGTGCTCGACACTTCCCTGGGGCAGTGTTTTCCTCCCCAGGTGAGGGCTCTTCACATTCAGCAGATGGTGCACAAGTTTCAGCATGCCCAGACGCTCCCAGCGTTCCAGTTCTTGAGGTTGCTCGGCCTCATGGCATCCTGCATTCTTCTGGTGCCAGAGGCTCGCCTGCGGATGAGATCTTTGCAGTGGGCACTCAAGACGCAATGGTCGCAGTCCTCCGGCAGGATGTCGGACTCGATTCAGGTGCCGTCCTCGGTCGCCGGGGACCTTCTGTGGTGGGCCGTCGAAGGCAACTTGATGAAGGGGGCTCCATTTTGGCTTCCCTGGCCGGAGGTGACGATCGTGACGGATGCATCCCTCACGGGATGGGGAGCTCATGCCAACGGGCTGACAGTCAGCGGTCGTTGGTCTCCGTCGGAGTCCAGACTCCATATCAATCTGTTGGAGCTGAGGGCCGTCAGGCTAGCCCTGAAGGCTTTTCTGCCGTCTGTGCGAGGGAAGAATGTCCTGATCCTGACGGACAACACAGTGGCCATGCACTGCCTCACCAAAAAGGGGGGGGCAGGGTCACTTCCTCTGTGCAGAGAGGCGATGCAGCTCGAGTTCTGGGCCATCCAGCAGGAAGTTTCGATCTCGGCAGTTCATCTGGCCGGAGCCGAAAACGTGACGGCGGACGCTCTGAGCAGGCAGAGCGCGATCTCTCACGAGTGGGAGTTGGCTCAGGAGATTCTCCTGGAGATCTTCGCCCTTTGGGGGACCCCTCAAGTGGATCTCTTCGCCTCCAGTGTCAACCGGAAGTGCGAAAGGTTTTGCTCGCGGGAATTTCCTCCAGAAGGAGCCTTAGGAGACACGTTCGTGGTGGAGTGGTCATTCCCGCTGCTGTACGCGTTTCCTCCAGTCCCCGTCATCCCGCAAGTGCTGCGGAGGTTACGGAAGTTCGGTTCCCGGATGATCCTCATTG